>NW_026960613.1:600000-900000 GCF_021018805.1 Prinia subflava
CCCTTTAATTTTCAAAATTAGAATAATTTGGAGGGAGGGGATTTGAATTCTCCATCTCTAGGGAGGTCCTGCCCCCTTCCTAGCAGATACCTGTCTTTCAAACCAAGACAGAATTTGGTGCCCAATGTGGGGCTTGAGGGCATTGAGAGAAAAAGGAATAACAGTTCTTAAGTGACCTAATTTCTTGTGCACTGGATATAGAAACCTCCCTAAATAGCATCATGTGGTCTAGCCTACCCTGGTTCGGATGGCATGTGGTTGTGGCTGTATTTCTCCCATTTGCAGGCCTTTATCTAAACATGAGCCCTGTAACTAAGGCTACTGTGGCTGTTATCCAGTTTGCACTATGGGTTAATAAGGTGAGGAGTTCATGGATTTTTAACTTCCTCTGGAAGGCAGGCACATGGATTCAGAGCTATCACACTCTAACTGTGTGTTTTGGGGGTTACTTTAACAATGATACCTACTGTGAGGAAATGACACTGGGGGAATTTTTTTCCCAACCCTTCACTCAGCTCTTTGGGTCTACTCCACCAATTTTTGAAGGGTTTAGATCTTCTCTAAATGCTAATGATATCATACAGTGGCTGGTGTTGCTAGTATGCCTGTTCTGTTTAGCATTCAGAGATAAGAAGAGATTGGCCTGGATAACCACCCTGAAACCTACCCCACAGAATAAGGATACTGCCCCAGAGCCTGACGCTGCCCCACAGACTGGGGATGCTGCCATGGAGCCTGACACTGCTCCACAGCATAAGGATGCTGGCCCACCACCTGGCTCTGCCCCACAGACTGGGGATGCTGCCATGGAGCCTGACACTGCTCCACAGCATAAGGATGCTGCCCCACCACCTGACCCTGCCCCACAGCCAACCTCAGAAGTGAACCACCCAGATTGGGTGGGGGTTCTGGCGAGGGACATGGGCCAGATGCTGAAGGAGCACATTTCCCCAGTGGTAGCCTCATTAGCCTCATTAGCCCCAGCTGGTGAGAAACCCTCCCCCTGTTCTGAACAGGGAGGGCCTAAGGGTGCAGCAGCGGAACCTGCATACATTGCAAATGTCCAGGTTCCAGCTGAACCACAGGGGCAGTCACAGCCAGCAGCAGTCGCCCCTGTGAAAACAAAGAAATATAAGATAAAATCAGAGCACACAGGTAATAAAGATGAGAAAAGAGAGAACTCACAACTCACAGGAGAGCCAGAGATCATCACTGAGTCCCTGTTGTATGAAAGTCTCCATAACCTGCAAAAAGATATTGCACGACTGGGACGTGAGGCTTATACAGCCTGGTTACTTTGGGTCTGGGACCTTATGGGTACAGGTGTGCAACTAGACAGTGGTGAGGCAAAGAATTTGGGACCCTTGACCCAAGACTCAGGTGTGAATCAGGTATTTGTAAGGGAGCCAGGGCCCCTTTCCCTTTGGAAGCGGCTTTTGATGAGTGTAAGGGAAAGGTTGGTCCACAGAGACAGAATGCAGGAGCACCATCATAGAATGGGCTGGAAGACCCTTGAGGAAGGGATCCAATAGCTGGGAGAAGTAGCAATACTTGAGGTACTCTTTGGGAGGGTTGGACAGCATGATAATGACCCCGACAAAGTCAAGTGCACAGGGCAAATGTTGTGGAATCTGACAACTCTAGGATCATCTAGATACAGCATCTTCATGGCAATGATTAATGCTGAAGACAAGTGAGAGACCGTGGGTTCTGTAGCCAACAAGCTTAGAAATTTTGAGTGTATAATCAGTGACCCAATGCAGGCTCGGGTCTCTGCCGTAGTTAAGGAACTCAAAGAGGAGATGAGGGAGATGAGGGAAAAGATGAGGGAGGAGATGAGGAGGAACAGTTCCCACGTAGCACAGGCCCCAGAGTCAGAGCCCAACGCTCCCCAGCTAGAGAGAGAGGACACACACCACAAGCTGACCTGTGGGTTTTTCTGCGTGACCATGGGGAAGACATGGGAGTGTGGCATGGGAAACACACTTCTGTCCTAGCAGCATGGGTGCGTGAGCTCAAAGAGAGAAACACTAAGCAAGGGGGTTCCACAAAAATGAAACTAGTCTCAGCCTCCCATGATCGAGTCACCAGGTATTACAGAAGTGAGGATGCTGTGTCAGTTCTCCTTGAAGGAACCTCTACAATGTATGCACAGGAAGGGAATAGTAACCAGTGCTAGAGGGGCCCTGCCTCTAGCCAGGAAGAGGCATGGGAAAAATTAGTCTTTTGGACTGTGTAGATTCAATGGCCTGGCACATCAAAGCCACAGAAATAAAAAGCTTTAGTAGATACTGGTGCGCAGTTTACCCTAATGCCATCGGGACATGTAGGAACAGAACCTATTTCTATTGCCGGCGTGATGGGGGGATCACAAGAATTGACTCTGTTAGAAGCCGAGGTGAGCTTGACCAAGAAGAACTGGCAGAAACATCTGATTGCAACTGGCCCAAAGGCTCCATGTATTCTGGGCATAGACTTTCTCAGGAATGGCTATTACAAAGATCCTAAGGGACTCAGGTGGGCCTTTGAGATAGCTGCTGTAGAGGCAGAGGGCATTAAGAAATTAAACACCTTGCCCAAATTATCAGAGAACCCATCTGCAGTAAGACTCCTGAAAGTAAAAGAGCAACCAGTGGTAGAAGGGTTCTGTCTCTAGCCAGGAAGAGGCACAGGAAAAATGAGTCTTTTGGACTGTGTAGATCTGACGGCCTGGCACATCAGAGCCACAGAAATATGAAGCTTTGCTTAATACTGGTTTGCAGTGTACCCTAATGCTATCGGGACATGTGGGGGCAGAACCTATTTGCATTGCTGGGGTGACGGGGGGATCACAAGAATTGACTCTGTGAGAAGCCAAGGTGAGCCTGACCGGGAAGGAGTGGCAGAAACATCCGATTGCGACTGGCCCAAAGGCTCTGTGTATTCTGGGCGTAGACTTTTTCAGGAATGCCTATTACAAAGACCCCAAGGGATTCAGGTGGGCTTTTGGAATAGCTGCTGTGGAAGCAGAGGGCATTAAGAAATTGAACACCTTGCCTGGACTGTCAGAGAACCCATCTGCAGTAGGACTCCTGAAGGTAGAAGAGCAACAAGTACCTGTTGCCACCACGATGGTGTACTGCCGGCAGTATTGGACGAATCGAGATGCCGTGATCCCCATCCACAAGACAATCCGAGAGCTGGAGAGCCAAGGGGTGGTCAGCAAAACCCACTCACCCTTCAACAGCCCCATCTGGCTTGTGCGCAAGTCTGACAGAGAATGGAGCCTGACTGTGGACTATCGTGCATGAATGAAGTGACTCCACTGCTGAGAGCCGCTGTGCCATTTATCCTTCCCAGAGCTTCTCAAGATCAGTCCAATCCTGGAAGCCTAGTGTTCCTGGGTAGGGGGTACCGCTAAGTACCTCCTGTCCAAGTACCTCAGGCGAAGCTCCCAGGCACAGGCAATACTTAGCAGCTCAGCTATCAGTGATTTCAGCTCTTTACAGTGTCAGCTCTTTGCAGTGTCAGCTCTAGTGATTTTCAGCTCATGAGCTTGCTAAGTGCCTTGGCAGATGCAGGGAGAGAGAGGAGAAGAGCTATATGAGGTTCCACAGAGGAGTCTTTATTGGCATCCTCTGCAAAGGGTTTCAGGGACAGCTCTTCTACTGAGCTGGGCAAAAGTGGGGTTTATATAGGGTATCAAGGTTTTGAGAAATGGTCCGATGGTATGAGTAGGAGTAAAAGTGACCTATTGTCTTACAGGGAGATAAGAGAGGGTCTGAGAGCAGGAGAGGGGTTATTTGGTCCAGTCACCATGACTAGGCATTTCTTTGCCTTTAGGCAACTGACCACCAGAGAGGCCTCTCAGGCCTCATGGCTGCAACACTGCTGGCCATGCTGGAACTCCAGTACGAGCTGCAGTCCTGTTAGCGTAGGAAAACATATAACTACATGAAGGCGATAATATGCGGTTTTTTATTTGAGCACGCGGGACACAGGGGCGTGGAATGCCCAAATTTTGTGTCTAAGAACACAGAGTCGATTTGTGATTTTATAGTTTCAAATTATACATATGTTAACTAACCTCCACCCCTAGATACTGGTTATCTTATTTCTTAGTTAATATCTTAAATCATACCTAGGCTTTACCTTGGGTTCTACTTGATTTGGTTAAAACAATGCTTCTCAATTATATCCTGGGCTGGAGTCACACTTGGCTCAGTTAAAACAATAGTATGAAGCTAGTTGCAGAAGCTGACGTTTGTTCCAAAGCCAGACTGCGTAAAGTTCAGATTGTGCCTCTTCTACCTTCCCCTTCTCAACTCCCCGCGGTTAACTTATACAATTTTTAACCCTCTAAAGGCGGAGCCCTGGTAGATCGGGGGCTAGAATAACGTGCGTCCACACCAATATGGTTCTAAGCACGTAATCCGATTTATTCTGTGAGATGGTGGGTTAAATACAGACAGAATAGTTTACAAGAACAGGTGCATTCTGATAGGCAGTGAGAATACAGAAATATGTAAGCTATTGCAGTTTAAGGTAGCCACCGTGTCTTCCCAGTAACTGTTCTATGTTAGTAACTGTTCTATCTTAATACATTCCTAGTAGCAGATAAGTTTATCTGCTACTACGTATGCTGAACGTACTGAGGCCTGTTAGACCAGGCCTGAGGCCTGGTCTGAGGCCTGGTTTGAGGCCCAGGTGTGGATAGCTCTACCTTATGATACAAGCTATCCTCCTACACATCCCCCCTTTTTTCTTTAGAGCTATCCAAACTGGGTCTGTGACACGGTTGGCTGCTTCTACATATACTGTTATGAGCAAAGCACTACTTGAGTTACCCAAGAAAAACCTAAAGATCTTAGCTGCTAAAAGCAAAAAGATGAGAGCACACTATATTCAGTCCTTGCTCTTCATTCATACGCAGGTTCTAGATTAAAGTTTCAAATCATCTGCTGTCTCTTCTTCTTCTGCATTGCCTGATGATGTTTCACAGCTGAAGACTTCTCTGTCACTGGGCAGCCAGGGTTACTTCCATCAACGCAGCTGCAATGCTGTGTCTGTGTTGCTGTCTCGTTGTCTGGTTCAGCTTTCGTTAGTATCTCATCAAGTCTACAGCTTGCAGAAAAGAAACTAAAACAGACCTGGTATGCGAATTGGCATTCTCAGAGACAAGGAAATAGAATAGGAATTTTGTTTACTAATGAAAGTGATAAGCGATTATCAAACTATTTCTGCTATCACCCCAGAGACTGCAAACTGCTGAAACGCTTTTCTTTAGTGAACCTTGACATCTTTCCCCGGGTAAAGATGACAATCTTCACTCCAAGCTGATTCAGCTGTCATTCTGATCGGATCAAATTGTCAAGTTAAGATAACTTGCATATTATTTTTTGGAGCAGAAACCTCTGGGCTTCGTTAACAAACACCATCCGTCCAAGTTAGAGTCAGAGTTTGGCCAGAACTCAAACTTTAAATTGGAGTGATGTTTTTAACATATCTTTTAAAGACAATTTCTAACAACAATAAACATAAAATGCCTAAAATACAACAAACTGTCATAATATCATTACATAAAAGACATTTAAAAGTTAAGATAAAAAATTGTTCCGATCACTCGGGAACTCGTCTTTTCTGGAACTCTTCTTGAAGACAGTTGAGTACCAATTGGAGCAATCACAGGATCAACACCTGATGGAAAAATCATCAATGATGCTTCAGGTATCTCTCTCCAAGACCTTCTGAAAAACACTTAAAGATTTAACAAACTGAAATGCAATGTCTCGACTCACACAAGAGGTACCAAAACAAGCTTAAAATCTCATTTCAATCGAAATGCGTAACACAGTTAAAAGAATCAAATGAAGCTTCAAAAGGACATGCTAAAACATTGCATAAAACATACAAGATTGATTACAAAAGAGACAAGCTATATACTTAACATGACACTTAAGAAAAAATTCTGACTTACACCTAATAATACAACCATATCTGTTAACAACATTCATGAAATATTTAGATGGCTAAAAAGATAAATAGAATCATTTAAAATGACAAGTACTTGTTAGAAAACCCTATAGACAAATAACACAACATAAAAACTTGAACATCAACTTACAAATGCTACTAATTTATATACTTAACATGTCATCGAATTATATTTTAAAACTCTTATCTTTTACAACTCTCTCACTAGTGCCATCACTGAACAAAACATACTACCACATTCCCAGGCTCTGAAACTCATCCCTTGGGCACACTACTGTGCTTCCCTCATCTCTCTCCCCCAGCACAGAAGACCAAACCCAAGAGCAGTAGCAAAGCCTCTCTGCCCAAACAGATGTGCCAGGGGCTGGCTTCAGCCAGCTGCACCCACCTCTCTAGGCAGGACAACAACGCTGAGAGTTCTGAGATGAGGCTTTGTTCAGCTCTGAGAATCATTCTCAAAAGCAACTACTAGAAGACCTAGCAGTAACGCAAGGGACCACTCCAGCTGGAGATGTCAGCTAGAGCCCTCTCAGCACCACTTACTCAAATGCAGCTAGCATGGCACTAATAACTATTTTCATGTAATTTTAAATCTAGTTTCCTTTTTCTCTCTCTTTTTTCTCTTTTTTTTTTTCTTTTTTTTTAACTAAACTTTACAAGTTAAACAACTATACTTTTTACAAATTATAAAGCACCCTTTAAATCAACTAACTCTTAAATCTAACATAAGTAAGTCTCAACAAAAATCTACAACCTTCATTAACTTTATAAACTCTATATGTGTGGTAACTCACTAAAAATTCATTATTAATTAAACTCCTTAACATTTAAATATAGACTTAACTTAAACTTATCAGGGCCCAAATCTTAAAAACAAGCTTTAAAATTATATGTTTAACAATAATTAACTCAAACTCAAATTAATTCACACAAAAATTAATTTTAACAACATCAAAATGTAGAAACAGCTCATCCTTACACAGAGTTAATAACTCTAGCTAAGAACTCATTTCTATTTCATTTTTTTTGCTTTATCTTTTTCATGATAGGATATATCTTTCTTTTTCATGTTGCATTTCTCACACAGTGATGGATTCTTTCACAATAGAGGGACAGATGACTATTTTCCCTTCTTTTTCTGGTGTTTTTCTTGCAATGTCCACTTGTTGCATGTTTTCACTATCTCTGTTTAACAATCTTGAAAGCTTCCTGGGTAATAGCACGACATAGGGTCGAGTTACGATGCTTGCTTATCTTCAAAGACTATACTGGCAGCCTCTGTACTCAGCGAAGGGGGGGGGGGGTAAGAAGATTTCAGAGCCCAGTCCGTCGGCTAGTGCAGTTGATTGGCAGACTGCAGGGGCATAGGAGCCTCTAATTGAGCTGACGGTGTGCTGGCATTCTCATTAGTAGACATCTTGTTTATTATATTTTTGAGCGGGACAGAGAAAAAAAAAACAAGGCTCGGCCGGGAACACTGCCGGTCGCTCCGCTGCTGCTGCCGCCCTGAGATCCGCCTCCTTGCTGCATCACTTGTGCCCTCCTTGTTCCGCCTTCGGCCCCTCTTGCCTTCTCATCTTTCGCACCGCCTCCCGGGTCTGGCAGCTGAGCCACTTCTTGGTTGTGTTCATTCGGCCCGAGAGGTGCAGGGAGCATTTCCTGCCTTCTCCCTGCACAGCTGGCCAGAGACGAACAAAGGGAGGGGCAAAGCGGAGCTGCATTCTCACTCTCGGAATGCGTGGAATGCATGGAATCTCCACTGAAGCGTCTGGCTACCTTAGATTTTTCCTGTTGTTCCTTTATCTTGGAGAGGGAAGTAGAGGGACAGGGAATCTGTTTTTCTCCGGCTAAAATTACGGTTTTGGTCTTTTCTGCGAATGTTCGCAAGGTATTTATTGCTTTTTCCCAAATTACGCTTAACTCTGAACGTATCTTTGCTCTTTTTCCCGGTAAAACTACAACGTCCCATAGCAATCTGCCTTTCTCTTTCCGTCCTGCTTCTCTGCAAAGAGATGCTGGCCGCTTTCGCTTTCCTTCTTCCCAAACCCATAGGGTTACCCGATTTATATCAGAGTCTTTGATATTTTCGCCTCTTTTCGAGACAATGGACGCTAAAAGCTGCATGGCAGCCAAAAGGTACCGGTCCATAATTGAATCCCTCCGCATCTGCCGCTCTTACCTTCTCTCTGCTGACAGTAGGTGGTACTGTCGCCTTTCTGACCAATCCAATCGACAGACGCTCCCCGATCTGCCCCGAGTATCCAGGACTGTGTTCCGTAAGCGACACACACACGTCCTAAATCAAGCGAGGTCTTCAACATTTAAGTCTTGCCTACAGCATCTAAGCTCAGCGACGGCTAATACGTCTCACGTACAGCATTGAAGCCCGGTGGACGGTAAATAAATTCCGCTTACAGCATCGAAGCCAGGCGGACAATATCTGAGTCTTGAACAGACAGCGTCTAAGCCGTATTGACCAGGCTCCGTCCCTAGTTCAGGCGCCAGATAAAGGCGGAGCCCTGGTAGATCGGGGGCTAGAATAACGTGCGTCCACACCAATATGGTTCTAAGCACGTAATCCGATTTATTCTGTGAGATGGTGGGTTAAATACAGACAGAATAGTTTACAAGAACAGGTGCATTCTGATAGGCAGTGAGAATACAGAAATATGTAAGCTATTGCAGTTTAAGGTAGCCACCGTGTCTTCCCAGTAACTGTTCTATGTTAGTAACTGTTCTATCTTAATACATTCCTAGTAGCAGATAAGTTTATCTGCTACTACGTATGCTGAACGTACTGAGGCCTGTTAGACCAGGCCTGAGGCCTGGTCTGAGGCCTGGTTTGAGGCCCAGGTGTGGATAGCTCTACCTTATGATACAAGCTATCCTCCTACAACCCTCCACTATCAGTCCAAGGCAGCAGAGTGGTACGCCACAACTGACATTGCTAACGCATTTTTCTCTATTCCTCTGGCTACAGAATGCAGGCCTGTTTGCTTTCACCTGGAGGGGCGTGCAGTACACCTGGAACCAACTGCCCCAGGGCTGGGAACAGTCTCACCATCTGCCATGGACAGATCCAGACTGCACTGGAAAAGGGTGAGGCTCCAGAACATCTACATTACATCGATGACATCATTGTGTGGGGGAACATGGCCAGGGAAATGTTTGAGAAAGGAGAAAAGATCATCCAGATTCTCCTGAAAGCTGGTTTTGCCATCAAGAAGAGCAAAGTCAAGGGATGTGCTTGAGAGATCCAGTTTCTGGGAGTAAAGTGGTGAGGTGGACAGCGTCAGATTCCCACTGAGGTCATCAATAAGTTCACTACAATGTCTCCACCTACCAACAAGGAGGAAATGCAAGCTTTCTTATGCCCCATAGGCTTTTGGAGAATGCACATTCCTGAGTACAGCCAGATTGTGAGCCCTCTCTACCTGGTTACCTGCAAGAAGAACTATTTCCACTGGGGCCCTGAACAGCAGCAAGCCTTTGCCCAGATCAAGCAGGAGATCACTCCTGCAGTACGCCTTTGCCCAGTCAGGACAGGACCAGAGGTGAAAAACGTGGTCTACTCTGCAGCCGGGAATCATGGCCTGTCCTGGAGCCTTTGGCAGAAGGTACCTGGTGAGACTCGAGGCCGACCACTGGGACTCTGGAGCCGAAGTTACAGAGGGTCTGAAGCCAACTACACTCCGACAGAGAAAGAAATCTTGGCCACCTATGAAGGAGTTCAAGCTGCCTCAGAGGTGACTGGCACAGAAGCACAACTCCTCCAGGCACCCTGACTACTGGTGCTGGGGTGGATGTTCAAAGGAAAGGTTCCCTCTACCCACCATGCCACCGATGCCACATGGAGCAAATGGATTGCCCTCATCACTCAGCACACCCATATTGGAAACCTGAATTGCCCTGGGATTTTGGAGATAATTACCAACTGGCAAGAAGGTGAAAACTTTGATCTCACCGATGAAGAGGAACAAGAGCAAGTGACACAAGCCAAAGAAACTCCACAGTATAATCAGCTGCCAGCAGAAGAAACACACGATGCTCTTTTCACTGATCATTCCTGTTGCATCGTAGGGATGAACTGGAAGCGGAAAGCATCTGTATGGAGCCCCACATGACAAGTTGCACAAGCCACTGAAGGAGAAGGTGGATCAACTCAACTTGCAGAACTCAAAGCTGTTCAATTGGCCCTAGACATTGCTGAGAGAAAGAAGTAGCCAAAGCTCTACCTCTACACTGATTCATGGATGGTAGCCAATGCTCTGTGGGGTTGGCTGGAAAGGTGGAAAAAGGCCAACTGGCAGTGTGGGAGAAAACCAATCTGGGCTGCTGATTAATGGAAAGAGATTTCCACTCGGGTAGAGAAACTACCTGTAAAAGTCTGCCATGTAGATGCCCATGTCCCCAAGAGTTGGGATAATGAGGAGCACCGAAACAAAGAGCAAGTAGATCAAGCTGCAAAGATAGAAGTATCAAAGATAGACTTAGATTGGCAACACAAGAGAGAGTTGTTCCTAGCTTGATGCTCCCATGATGCCTCAGGTCATCAGGGCAGAGATGCCACCTATAAGTGGGCACGAGACCGAGGAGTGGATCTAACCATGGACAGCATTTCTCAGGTTATCTATGACTGTGAGACGTGTGCTGCAAGCAAGCAGGCCAAGCGAGTGAAGCCCCTATGGTATGGCGGGCGGTGGTCCAAATACAGGTATGGGGAAGCCTGGCAAATTGACTACATCACCCTTCCCCAAACCCGCCAAGACAAGCGCTACGTGCTGACCATGGTGGAAGCCACCACTGGATGACTGGAACCCTACCCTGTGCCTCACGCTACTGCCCAGAACACCATCCTGGGCCTGGAAAAGCAAGTCCTGTGGAGGCATGGCACCCCTGAGAGAATCGAGTCAGACAATGGGACCCATTTCAAGAACAGCCTTATAAACACCTGGGCCAGAGAACATGGCATTGAATGGATATATCACATGCCTTATCATGCACCAGCTGCCGGGAAAGTTGAATGGTGCAATGGACTACTTAAGACTACCCTGAAAGCACTTGGCAGAGGAACCTTCAAGAACTGGGAAATGAACTTAGCAAAAGCCACCTGGATGGTCAACACCCGAGGCTCCATCAACTGACCTGGTCCTGCTCAGTCTGAACCCTTGCACACGGTGGATGGAGAAAAAGTCCCGGTGGTTCACATGAAAGGTATTCTAGGAAAGACTGTTTGGATTAATCCCACCTCAGGCAAAGGCAGACCCATCCATGGGATTGTTTTTGCTCAAGGACTTGGTTATACTTGGTGGGTAATGCAGAAAGATGGAGAAACCTGTTGCGTGCCACAGGGAAACCTACACTTAAGTGAGAATTGTGTATAAGGTTTCATTGTGTATGTATATATATAAAATAGATTTTATTGACTTGGATATGATACAGATGATAATAGAATAAGGGGTGGATAATGTCTTTGGTTTAAAAATGTAACCAAAAAAGTGTATTCTATTTTCATCTATTGAAACTGTTTGGGAGATATTATTCTTTATCTCTTGTAACTCTAGGGGGAGAAGATGGTGGATGCCTTCTGATAATAGACCATCTGGGTCAGTGTTCTCTTTCATCGACTTTGTCTCCCCCTCTGGGAGATATCTTCTGCAAATGAGCCATTAAGGCTCACCAATGACATGACACATTACATCATCCCATTGTGAGATGCACCACCCAGTGGGGAGGAGCCAACCATTCCCTACTCAGATAAAATGGGGACACAGGGACCCCAGATTATCATCTTTTCCACGGGATTCTCAGAGGAAGACCGGACTCATCTCACCCCCACTACAGGATCATCTCTACTCCAACAGAACCACATCTGTCACTCCAGGAGGACTTATTTGGACTGCTTCCAACACCCTGGGCAACAGGGTGCCAGGTAGTATTCCTGACTCTGTCAGGGCTCTCTAGGACTTTTGTTTGTTTGGTTGCTTGTGTTTTTTTTGTTTGTTTTGTTTTGTTTTGTTTTTGGGGGTTTTTTTTGTATTACTGCATTTGCATTTTTATTATTCCTAGTAAAGAATTGTTACTCCTATTCCCATATTTTTGCCTGAAAGCTCCTAATTGCAAAATTGTAATAATTTGGAGGGAGGGGGTGTTACATTCTCTACTCCAAGGGAGACTCCAGTTTTCCCTGACAGACACCTGTCTTTCCAAACCAAGACAATGTTGCAGCATTCACTCACCTTCACAGTGAAAAAATGAGTCTTCTGATGTTTAGATGGAAACTCCTGTGTTCTAGCTTGTGCCCATTGGCTCCCAACCTGTCACTAGGCACTACTGAGAACATGTTTCCCTCTTCTTCATTCCTTCCCATCAGCTATTGGTACGCACTGATGAGAACCTCTCTGATTCTTCTCCAGGCTAAACACTCCCAGTTCTCTCAGTGTGACCACCTACACCTGACCCCTGGTAATATAGTTAACATAACTAATGCCATTAGGCAAATAGCTATTCTCTGTGACTGAACTGGGCACATATCAGTCCCATTTTCCCTCATAAGGCCTTGAAGGTCCTGTGCACTAGGCAGACTTCTCCCCTTTCCTGTCAGTCTCCAGGTTCCCAGGTGCCAGGCTAACTACTTTCCTCCTTACTGGCCTTGAAGGTCCCAGGGACCTGGCCAATCAGCTGGTTGTGACCCCGATACAGAACAAGGAAGCTTAGCAGCACATATAGCACTGCCTATAAAATCAAGCAGTTAAAAGTCTTAAGTGGAACTTGGACTGAAACAACTGGGGGACAGCAAGACTTGTGATCCTCCAGTGGTCAGGGATGCCTCCAACATCATCTGCTTCTACTGAGGATTTAGTGACTCAAAATCTTTTACATCTTTGAAGCCTAGATTATGATTGTTATATTGATATGGAAAGTCATGTATTAAGATTTGACCTGACATGCAGATGATCCAGGTGATTAGAAGCCATAAGCTAAGCTATGCCTTGAAATTCTGTGCTATGCTACTTATACAATTGTGCTACACTGATTCTGCTTATTAAGACACCTGTTCTACTCTGATCATACCATTCTATGCTGATCATAAAAGTCTGGTAAAAAATA
The DNA here is from genome assembly GCF_021018805.1 of Prinia subflava. Taxonomy (NCBI): domain Eukaryota; kingdom Metazoa; phylum Chordata; class Aves; order Passeriformes; family Cisticolidae; genus Prinia; species Prinia subflava. Next base: position 613,084 of record NW_026960613.1, read on the forward strand.
AAACTTTAATTGTAACTACAACTTAGTTTCATTATCATTCTGCCAAGGATTTCCAAGAGCCTGTCTGTCCCCATAAAGCCAGGTGACAGCCTTTCTTCATAAGAGATGCTCCAATCCTTTAATCATCTTTGTGACTCTTCACTGGTCTCTCTCCATAATGTCCATGACTCTTGTACTGGAGGGCCCAGAACTGGACACAGTACTTTAGATGCAGCCTTACCAGTGCTGAGTAAAGGGGATCACCTTCTGTGACTTTCTGGCAACAACAGCCCAATGCAGCACAGGATGCTGTTAGCCTTCTTTGCCACGAGGACATATTGCTGGTTCATGTTTAGCTTGGTGTCCACTAGGACACTTCAAACATACAGTCCTTTACTGCAAAGCTGCTTTCCAGTTGGTGAGCCCCCATCATGTACTGGTGCATGGGGTTGTTTTTTCCCAGGTGTGGGACTTGGCACTTTCCCTTGTTGAAATTCATGAGGTTCCTGACAGTCCATTTCTCCAGCCTGTCAAGGTACCTTTGATGGCAGCATAACCCTCTGGTATATCAGCCATTCCTGCCAGTTTTGCATCATCTATGCACTTGCTGAGGGTGCACACTTTCCCACTGTCCAGAGGTGTTGGCAACTTGGTGTCAAAAATATATTTTGGGGTACTCCTATAAGATATTTTTCCCCCATCATCAGATTTTAGTATTCAAAGTCAAGCTTGGTAATTTACCTTAAACAACATAAAACAATTAAGTGTTCATGGATTAGTATGAAATGCTTAATGTGCCTCAAGGAAATTCAAAGCACTGTGCTATTATTCTCTTCATTGCTCATCATGTCTAGTTTTGGATAAATTCTACTTTTTTAATTTAGTGAGGAAAATAAAATTCCAATTTTAGTTAAGCCCATTAATTCAAAGTAGTCAAATCTATCAGCTAAACACTGACAAACACTTCTACTGTTCCCTGCTGCTGAACTACTGCTTACAGTGTGAGCTAGTGTGTTCTGGAAATAAGCTGCTTCCTCACAGACTTGCATAAACCCCTGAGGAAGAATTTTTCTTTTATTTGGTGTAATACAGTTTAAGTATTATGCTTTACCTCAGTGAAATTCCATCTTACTGGCATTCATACTTACATGGGAAAAAAATTGACTTCACAAGCAAACATTACATAGGGGAAAGTATTATACCAGCACACGTGGCCCAACTTTAAAATAATAAGCCTTTAAAAATTAAAATACAGAAGAAACTGCTTCTTTGCAGTCTGAAGTCACATCACTACATTTTGCTCATGAGAATAAAATTTAGTCATGAGTTGCACATAAAGGATTTATTTTAAATGTTTTAAGGATAGAGTTACATCATAATTATAAAAATTACTTACAGAATTAAGTAACAGATTTAAAGTGTTCATACTTCTAAATGCAAAGAAAATAAAAAAATGAAATCAAGCTCTAAAGATGAAGTCACTACCTAATTTTAAAATGTGAACACGAAGACCTTTGAACTATACACATACCAAGAACCATCCAAATTGCACTAATGATATAAAATACAAAATACACAACATTTTCAAGGAACCAGAAACTGTTTTTTACCATAATTATTTTTTCCATTAAGCAACTGTAATTTATTCTATTTGAAGATGAATCCTCCATTTTAAAGAATTAATTTAAAGAAGATGCATACCTATTGTAATAAATAGGATTTTCCCCAAAGTATTTCAGTCTTTATGTAGTCCCACTTAGTTTAGGGTTTGTCATTCAAAAGAAAAAAAAATTCATTGTTTTACTTATCAATTATGATTTTATTTATTCTTGAACAGAATACATGGTCCCTTCAAATGCTGTATGACACATACAACTGGAAAATTACCTTTCGTTTGAACTATGTTTGCCTGACCAGTGCATTTAATCCTATTAACAACCATTCAAACAGCACAATAAGGAAATTCACAAAAACTGAACACAAAATAAAAGCAGAACAAATCCCAAACCTAAACATTATAACATGCAACTTCCGTTTGTTACATTGAATGTTCTAACCTTCTAAGCATGCAAAAAAGGATGATCTGCATTTAAGGTGGACTTTTTTCCTTTTAAAAAGTTTTCCATGGCAGCTCGACATCATGCACACACAATATGCAACAATACTACAGCAGGTAAATGAGAGGCCAATAACTTTTATACAAAGATCAATGGCTTGTGTCATCACAAGACCTATGACAAATTTGGAAATTAATGTTGAACCCCTAGAACAAGGGACCAACATGTAGTTACTAGGGTAACGCAAGCACTGCATGCAGATCTGAAACATGAGCCTAAAATAAGTCCAAAACAGATGGCAGGGAGTGGAATAAGTCTCAAGTCTCAAAAAGGTGGTTTAAGCAATTAAAAAAACCAACCACAAAACTAAAAACACCCCTCCACACAAACCTTAAGAAAAAAAAGATGAAAAGGAAAAACCCATGCAACAGACAATGGGGACATCTAAAAACAACCATAAAATTTGACAGTATATACTGTATAGATTATATTCTAATTAGCAAAATATGTGGTGTATTGGAGTGGCTTACATAAAACCCCACAAATGCAAGCCAAATGTTAAAAATGTTCCAGTAGAGCTAAACCTCAAATATTTCAAAACAAACCTTGTTGTTACATCCTTAGATGTAAAGCCCAAAATTCATTGTACTAAGTTATTAGTGTATTTTGTGTGTAATCAATACACTTATTCTTGTGCCACAAATATCAACTTGGGCTCATGGAGCCAGGCTCAGCTTTGAGATTTACATGCAGGACTCTTAAGAGTCAATAGAAAGCACATAACAGATCTGCAGGATGAAAGCACTGTGTTGCAAATCTGCTCATTTTGTTCAAAACACAATGAAAATTTACTGACTCAGATACTTGGTGCTTAAAGACTGGATTGAGAAGTTGTGAACTGAAAGACAATAGCCTGCCTTTGGTTGCCCATGATGAAATACAGAACATAATGCAATATAGTAGCAAGGGACAAAGAATTGATACCATATTTATACAGTATTACCATTTAACAGCATGAGGCACAAGCCTTAAGGCTAAAGCATGAAATTAAGCAAAAAAAAAAAAAAAAAAAAAAAAAAAAGACAGAAAAGGACTTAAGCCACTGAGTCTTTGATATTAAGAATATCCACAACAGAGGTCAGATCCCTGATCTCTGATTAGCAGTATCTCTCCTGCATCCTTCCACTAACATCATAAGGTTGGATATCTATGTATTCCTTCTTTCCATCAATAGCCTTGACTGTATTCACATTCTTCACATACTGTATTTCTGTGAAGCAGTGGTTTGAAGCTTGTAGAGCTCTGCTTCAACATGAAAATTTTGTTGCTGTGCTGATCCTCATTACAATTATGATGCTTTTAAAAGTTGCTATTCTTAAAAAAACCCAAATACCCTAACCTTGATTTACAACTATCTTGCAAGATTAAAACTGTGAAAGGATTCTGCTGTTGCGGGCTGCTATTTACATCCACAATCTAATGCAGATGACTGAACCAATGAGACAGCCTATAGCTCCCATTAGATATTACACCACTGGCATGCAAAACTAGTGTTCATAGAATGAAATTCATGTTAATGGCATACCTCAAAGCAGGTACACCACAAAAGGCAACAACAGGTTTAAACTGTAGATTTGTTGGGACACTCCATACGTGGAAAAGCCAAAAATAGAATACATTGAAATGATGCCTTCTTGAACCAAAATGGTTAAAAATAATAGCAAACTCCAACACAAAACAAAGCAAAGGAATACAGCAGACTGAGGAGAGGGCAACAAATGCTTCTTCTCTAAAGGAGGTCCTCAGTGTAAAAGGACCTCATCTCCCATAAACTTGTATTTACTGTGTAAAAGATTAACTAATACTAGGTTTCTAAGTCCACACAAACATCCAGGTTGCTAGGTTCTGATATTACATGAGAGACGACTGATTGCCAATGTGTAGTCCAAAGTCTGCTTAAGTAGCATTATATACTGTTAAACTTGTGGCACCAAGCACTTGTATTCTGCTATGAAATGTGTATAACAAAACAGCACAACATTTAGGATTAAAGGCAGCTTTGTTGTGTGTATTTTACTGGTTCCTACAACTTGTAAACACAGGCCCTTAACTTTCATTTTCTAATTAACTGGATATACAGATTAAATATATTTTTATAGTTTAAAGCCTTTTCGCTGAAAGGTGCATAAGTCAAACACAATATCCTACTGCCCTGTGACTAGTAAAAACACACAAATATTTCCATGTACTGCAAGTTCTTAAAAAACTTAATTTGAAAGAGAGTAGAAACACAGTAAATTGATGTTACTTGGGTTAGACACTCCTTACTGCTGCACAAACTGTTTAAACCTTTCAGAAAAATCACCTCTGTCCCAACCCAGAAAACAAGGACTGCCAGTAGCCAAGAAATTAAATTTAATCTTGCAAAATAAGGCATAAGGAAAATAGCAAACTACACTTGCATGTGGCAGTTGAACAGGTGATGCAAGGTTGAAGAGAAAGTTAATCTAAGAAAAAATCTAGATTACAATACTAGATTGACTTCACACAGCTTGAATTTGCAACTGTTCTTTGCTTTTTAACTCCGTACCACCCAAATAGATTGGTTTCCTTCAAGAAAAGGAGCTCTCTTACACAAGATGTGTCACGTTCACATAAATTTGTATTATTCAGAACAAAACAGTTGCTGGCAGAGATTGTGGGTTCGCAGGGACATCTAAGATTTCATTCAACTGAAAAACAGTCAAGTCTGTGTCTACAAGTTTTACATTTAATAGTTCCACAAATTTGGCAGAACTTTATGATAATGTCTATGATGTCTTCACCAAATCATAGACATAAATATGGAAATCATCATCAAACTTGATGAAATAGACAGATGGTTTGGCTTCAACTTGATGAATGACCATGCCAGTCCGTTTTGAGCCATCTTCTTTGGCATATTCCACTTGTTTGCCTACCAGGCTGTCTACAACTTCACCTGGTTCTCGTTCTGCAGGAGGTGAATCATCTGTAATATGAAAATACAATGTACTTTGGTAGACATTAATGGATTTTTTCCAATATACAAAACTGCAGACTTCTTTATAAGTTAAGAAACAGTCACAAGTTCAAAATGCAAAGTATGTCTAAAACAAGTTGTTTAGACAAGCACCTATTGCCATGCTTCTAGAGTAGTCACAGATTTTATTTTTTAAGTAATACTGTCTTCACTTTTATGAATTAAAATTAGCACTTCAATTGGTTAGAAAAGTAAATCTTTTGACATGAAGGTTTACATACCAATTACAAAAAATGTTTGTAGATAATTGAATTTGAGCCCCCAGCAGAACAAGACACTGAGTATATTAAACAGAAAGGCAGGTGTACTAGAACTCACTATCCAAAATGTCAAAGCAGATGTCATTGCAACAAAACCACATCTTCCAAGCTAAGTGTAACCTCCTTAATCAATAATGCTGTAAATAGGAGCTTTCAGTTTTATACTAGAATGGATACTGTTGAGAAGTTTAATCTTATTATTTGCTTTTCTAGCAAAATCTACCCAGAAGTATCCTTATAGACACAATTCACATTGTCTGTAAAGGACCCAAATTCAGGGAAGGTACCTCATAGTTTGAAGTGTCTTAGAAACAGAGGTAAGGAATCACACAATCATAGAATATCCTGAGCTGGAAGGGACTCACAGTAGATAGGAAAAAAGAACACATTAAAACTTAATTCTTAAATATGAAAAGCATGAGTATTTTAACTTATTTTTCTAAGAAAGAAGAAAGCAAAGCAGAATTTAAAAAGTAATTGCAAGGTATTTTGGGTTGCCAACTCTGAAAGAGCTTGCTTTTTTTTTTTACGATGAAAGTCATTTTTTCCATTAACATTTGTGTTCCTCTCTCAGGCCACAGATAAGTTGCTTTTTGTTAGGCTGGAAAAAATCTAAAACCATAGGATTACTACAGAGGTTATGCAAATAAGTGACACTTGTTTACTCAGACAGTGCTAGATCTGAAGGCAGACAGTCTCAGAAACTCAATGAATTAATTTAAAATAATATTTATGTAGTGCATTGCATAATTACTGTTTGGCTATCTAATGACTTACTTTAAAGCCAAAATTGCCTCTGTCAGAGAAGCACTTCTGAGGCACAAGACAGAACTGAGAGTACGGTATTATCAACAAACTTTTTTTTTTTTTTTAATATTAGCTAAAATCCCTTGAACAACATTGATTCTGCAAAACATATTTATAGGGAAAAAGTCAATAACTTTCACTTTAAAAAAGGAAGAAAAAATATTCCTCCTAACCTACTGAATTTTTTCCTGTTTATATGTTTAAACATGTGAGAGAAAATGAGTTTTCAAAAGATTAGTGCTTCTTTCCTCCAAGAAACTATTCAAAAGCTTTCCAAACTGATGATTCTTACCCAAACTAAATTAACCTATTTTAGTTAGCCCCAAAACATTATTTTTATAACTGCTTCAAAAATACAAATCCTTGATTTCTGACACTTCTGTAAGAAAATAACAATGGAATGATTCTAGTTTGTCTGTGTGAAAAAAATCTAAGTGCTATCTCTTCATAATAGTATGTATATTTTTATCAGAATTAGGAATTATAATGGAAAAGGATTTTCCAGTATTTATTGCATATTTCACCACTGACTCAAGGAAAATATTTCAGAAATTGTTTAATACAGATGTTTTTTCAGTTGTGCTGTAACCTTTGCTAGTTTTGATATTTAAAAAAATACGTGTTTGTCAACTCTCTTTTCCATACATAACCCATTAGCTGTAAAATACTACAGAGATGCAACTTTTCAGAAGAAAAATGCAACCAGTCTACTTACTGGAATCGGGCATAATGCGAAGGTCACCTTCTTTATAGTCATCTAAGAGTTGGTACATATATAACACAGGATCTTTCTCGTAGGTAATATAAAACCATGTGTTCATAATAGGAGCTCGAGCCAAGACCATCCCCCTCCATTCATCTTTTGAGCCATCCTCTGTCTCAAACATATGTTCCACAGCTTTGCCAATCATTGTGTCTGCCAGGTGGGCATCACTAATTCGAGATGAAGCTGAAATGGTAGCAGTTCATAAGTATATCCATTCAAAAAGTACAGAAATAAATCTTTACAAAAAATAATCTTTATCCAGATTCATGAATAAATTAATGTGAAAGTTAGTCAAATCACATAAAAAAAACAAATAATGCCCATTTCAGAGAGTTGAAGACCAAAGAACAGCAGAACTTGAAGAATTATTTTAACATATTAACACTCTTTATTGACATTTTCCATCATTGTATCCCCCCCCAATCAAACTATCATAATGCAAGGTAAAGGGAGACCAATATAAGCCACAGTAAGGAATAGCATCTGTATTTTAAATATTTATACTGAAGGGGGGAGGAGGGGAGGAAGAGGGGCTAAATCACAGAGCAGCTGTATGAAGTTATTAATGAAGGTGTTAGGTTTGGTTCCTCCTAACCCCATTGCAGAGACTTCTAATGATTTCTTTGCAGTCAGGAAACCCAAGAATTGATTCCATTCAGAAAAAAAAACCCCAAACATTATTAGGTCAAACTTTGAACTTTACAGTTTGGAAACACCTACAGTTAAAGAATTCTGTGCTAATTATAAAAAACAATAAAGCCTTGTTACTAGTTACTAAGTTATTTCACTTAAAAATGCTTTTTTTCCCCTCTGCTTGTATTAATACCTAGTGAAAGCACATGAGAAGAAACCCCCAACCAAACACATAATTAATGTCAAACACACGCAAGACAGCATAGCCAGGACATTTCTCAGCTGGCTCAGAGTTTAAATTTTAATAGAAATATCAACGCTACATGTACATAAGCTTGTTAGGGATAAGACTCTCAAAAAGAAAACCCACAGAATTTTCTGCATACCATTTAAAGACAAAAGACAGCACTAATCTCTCTGCTGTCATCAAAACTTTGTGAACTAAAAAAAAAAAAATTGAACAGAACATTTAGATTATCTGCCATGTACTGAAAAGTAATTTAATAAAATTTAAATGTTCTGACAACATATGCACATATAGGAAAAAACCTCTTACCAACTCTGTCTGGAAGGACTTCAAGTGCTGAAACTCTTTCGTCTTTGTGCAGTTCTAGTCCATACACACAATCAAATCCATCATACTTTATAAGATAGAGGGAGGGATTCACAGGAACTTGATCAAGAACTGTGCCCTTCCATTGTGTTACAGGTCCACTCCCTTCTCTCCAGCCATGCTGTATTCTGCAGCCTACAATGTTTCTTCGTGGCTGAGAAATAGGTTTGCTTGGTCCAACATTGTTTCTATGCTTTCTGTACACAGATACAAACATAACATTAAACAAGTACATACTCAAAATTCTACTCTGGACCAGAGATGCATGCTTTAAGAAGGCAATATATTATTATTATATATTTATATAAGATACATTAATTTATACAACTTAGTGCACCTTATTCAAATTAGGGTATAAAGGATACTACATTGCCATGGAAAAATAAAAAAACCCACACTGATGAGTAGTGGAACACTTTCAATATTTTGTATAGGGTTGCTTTCATAATAGTAGTTTCTAAAACTAGTTTGCTTAAACCAAAAGAACTATTTTAGACATTGCTACACAGAACATCAAAAGTAAAACTTGCTTGTTAAAGCCCTAAATCAGCTCTGAAAGAGCAATGTCACTTAATAGTATATACTTTTGCTACATTGTTGCTCTCTGCAGAATGGTAAACATAATTCTCTCACCCCAGTAGGAAGAATTCAGTAGAAACATTAGTGGTGGTTGATTAAAATTCTTCAGAACATTTGTTTTCTCTAACTTGTCTTGTCACCTGAAGGAAATTTCACTTCCCTCTGCACTTAGAGGTATCTTTGACTTCAAGTGTTTTTAAAGGTACATGGTAGCAACAACATTTTTCTAACATTCCTTTTTAGTATAACACAGGAAAAATTATATGCAAAGTTCACAGCAAGAGAAGTGATATTCTTTAAAACAGATAATAGATTAAATATACTTTTTACCCTTCCTCATTTTTGTAATCTAACCTGCATGGGAAGATTCCTTCTGGTGAATGGTAGTTGCTCTGATAAACACTCATGTAAGCTATTTGACAGGTTCAACCCACTAAAACAGTGTTACACAAGTTTTATTGAGTTAAATAATCCCAAATAGTAACTTGACATTTGTGAATACAACATATGAAGAAACATGAACATTACAACATTACATTGGTGATAAATGTATATTATCATCTTTATTTTAGGATGTTACAATATGCATATTAATTCCTAGAGTGATACTTAGTGGGTTGCCTGATTAAAATTTCCATGAATGTTAGGTAATTCCAAAATAAATTTTTGGATTAATCACCAGTTATAGCACTCTTCATTTAAATGGCAATATACACATTAGAAGCATGCTTAAAAGCAACATCTAAAAAAAGAAAAATCACTTCCATTAAACAACATCCATCTTTAGATTAGTGACAGTGACCAAAGAAAAATGTCTCTACGAACAATAAAAGCTCAAAGACCAGCCCATGTATGATACAGTCCAAAAGACACAAATAGCAATCTTACCAATGAAATCTCATCATGAGTCTTAAAAACCAATAAAAACAGTATATAAAACTACTAATGCTGAAGATGTAATCCTAACTCTATTAAAAACAAGCTGTATAGTTCCTTCAACAGCTTGTCCCACCTCAAGACTTTCATTCTCCATGAAAGTCTTTACAGAGTTCCACAGTATCTTTTGTCAAATTTAACTTCTGTGATGATTTAACCTGATTAAGGAGGTCAGTCTGCATTCACAATTTATCTTGTCAAAGTTAGTAGTATTATAGAAATGTTAATCTCTTCTGGTTAAGAGGAACATCTCTGCGGAGTTGGTTCTAATTTTCCACAGAAACTTGAACATGTGTTCAAATACTCATTCTTGCTCAAGTCTTACTTAAAAAAAATATAATAGTCTCTGAAAATTTTTATTTTGAATAAATGAGATGAGAGATCTGGTTCTTGGGCACAATGAAAATTACTTTATTTTGCATGAAATTAACCTATTTAATTTTAATAAATCGCAATTCCATTTTAAGGCATCCTCACAAAATAAAATCAACTGCTACTGAAGCTAAAAAGTTAAAGTTGAAAACAATAAAATAATACTGTTCATGTTTAACCACACAGTTAATTTCACTTTCTGCTTATAAATCATAACATTTAAATTTGCACAATTAAGTGAAAAGCTTGAGTCACTTAAAAAAATATGACCAAAAAAAAGCTACACAGTACAGTTCAATTTTGTCACTACCTTTTAAAACACCTTGGAGAGAGCAAAAAGCATCATAAATGCAATTACAAATCAAGAAGCAGCTAGGTATACTTGCAATTCAAGTTTTCGTTTGTTTGAAGGCTGGTACTACTGGACAGCCACTCATTGTCATTTGTATTGCTATTTGTTATAGCAGGAAATATGATTTTCAAACAAATAAATTGCCAAATAACTATTTTTGCTTGCTACTGAACATTAGAAAGAAAACAGATTTCTAACTGACTACAAACAACAGAATCATTGAATGATCAGTCTTTAAAGATCATTTAGATCCAATTCTTCTACCCCTTGCTATGGACATCAGGTTGCTCAAAGTCCCACCCAAACTGACCATGAATACTTTTCAATGATGGGGAATCTACAGCTTCTCTGGGCAAGCTGTTCCAGTGCCTCACAACCCTCATTATAGGAAATTTCTTCCTTATGTCAAATCTAAACCTACCCTCTTTCAGTTTAAAACCCTTGCCCTAGTCCTGTCAATACAGACCCTGGTAAAAAGTCTCTGTCTTTTGATATAAACCCCTTTTATATATTAAAAACCAGCAATAAGGTCTCCCCAGACCCTTCTCCAGGCTGAACAACTCCAACTCTCTCAGCCTGTCATCAAAGGAGAGGTGTTCCAGTCCTCTGATTTCATTTTCATGGCCCTCCTCTGGACCCACTCCAACAGATCCATATCTTTCTTGTACTGGGGACCTCAGAGCTGGATGCAGTACTCCAGGTGGGGTCTCATTAGAGCAGAGGGGCAGAATCACCTCTCCTGACCTGCTGGCCACACTTCTTTGATTCAGCCCAGGATACAATTTGCTTTCTGTGCTGCAAGCACACATTGCCAGCTCATATTTAATTTTTCATCCACCAGTACCCCCAAGTCCTTCTCTGTAGGGCTGCTCTCAATCCATTCATGTCCCAGTTTGTATTGATACTGGGGATTGCCCTGATCCAGGTGCAGGACCTTGTACTTGGCCTTGTTGAACTTTATGAGGCTCACATGGACTGAGCCTTTCAAGGTCCCTCTGGATGGCATCCCTTCCCACAAGTGAATCAAATGTTCTGCTCAGCTTGGTATCATCTGTAAACTTGTTGTGGGTGCACTGAATCTCACTGTCTATCATAGATTCATAGAATTGTTTGGGTTGGAAGGGGACCTTGAAGATCATCTAGTTCCAAACCCCTGCCATGGGCAGCAACACCTTCAAATAGACCATGTTGTACATAGCCTCATCCAACCTGGCCTTGAACACCTCCAGGGATGGGGTATCCACAACTTCTCTGGGCAAACTGTTCCAGTTCCTCATCACCCTCACAGTAAAGAATTTATTCCTAATATCTAATCTAAACCTACTCTCAATTTAACCCCTTCCCCCTTGTCCTGTCACTATATGCTCTTGTAAATAGTCTTGTCCCATCTTACCTGCAAGATCCCTTCAGGTACTGGAAGGCCTCAATTAGGTTACCCAAAAGCCTTCTCTTCTCCAGGCTGAATAATCCAAATTCTCTCAGCCTTTCCTCGTAGAAGAGGTGCTCCATCCCTCTAATCTTCTTTGTGGCCTTGTCTAGACTTGCTCCAACAGGTCAATGTTTCCTGTGCTGGGGATCCCAGAGCTGGATGCAGCACTGCAGATGGAGTCTCACAAGAGCCAAGTAGAGGAGCAGAATCACCTCCCTTGACCTGCTGGCCATACTTCTTTTGATGCAGTCCAGGACAGATGTGGCTAGCTCATGTCCAGCATCTCATCCACCAGCACTCCCAAGTCCTTCTCTGCAGGGCTGCTCTCAATCTGTTCATCCCCCAGCCTGTAGTGATACTGGGGTTTGCCCTGACCCAGGTGCAGCACCTTGTACTTGGTCATGTTAAACCTCTTGAGATTCTCATGAGCCCCCTTCTTGAGCCTGTCTAGGTCCCTGTCCCTCTGTATGGCCTCCTGTCCCTCAGGTGTGTCAACAGCACTATGTTGTTGATAAACATAATGAACACTACTGGTCCCAGTATAGACCCTTAAGGGACACAACTCATTAATGGTATCTACTTGGACATTGAGCTGTTGACTTTGAATGCATCCATTAGCCAATTCCTTATCCATCTAACAGTCCATCTATCAAAACCATGTTTCTCCAATTTGAAGGCAAGAATAAGTCCACAATAGCTAACATCAGTTGCTCTTCCAATGTCCACTGACGCAGTCACCCCATCATAGAAGGCCACTAGATTAGTCAGGCATGACTTGCCCTTGCTGAAGCCATGTTTGCTGTCTGTAATCATCTCCCTGTTTTACATTTGTTTAAATATGTCTTCCAGGGAGATATGTTCCATGATCTTACCAGGCATAGAGGTAAGACTGACTGGTCAGTAGTTTCCAGGGAACTCTGTACTACCCTTTCCAAAATTGGGTGTGTAATAACCGTGACCAGTATACTTCCATATGAGATAATAGTCAACTTTCTCAAACCTCTTTTTATATCAATAGCATGTTGTTTCTGTGATAAGCACAGGAACATATAAGCATGTAAATTTTGAGATGGTATAATGAGAAAATCTAAAATGTTTCCCTTCTGTTTTATTTGAATTATCCTTAAAATTTCACATTTTTGTTCCTAAAGACTGGAATAACATTTCAAAGCCCTAGACATTCAAAATTTAAGTCGTCATACATACATAAAACACACAGAGCCAGGAAAAGCAAAGTCAAGTCCCGAAAACAATTCCTGATGCTTCAGTTATGCACCATTGTAAAAAGCCCTTCAATTCCACTAAGTTTCAGATCCTCTTATTTCAAAGATATTATAGAATCATTTAGGTTGGAAAAGACCTTTAAGATCACTGAGTTCACCTGCAAACCTAACACTGCCAAGTCTATCACTAAACCACATCCCTAAACAACACATCTACACATCTTTTCAATACCTCCAAGGATGCTGACTCCAACACTTCCCTGGGCATTCTGTTCCAATGCTTGAAAACCCTTTCACTGAAGATATTTTTCTTAAGATCCATTTTAAACCTCCCCTGGCTCAACTATTGCTTGTTATTTTGGAGAGAAGACCAACATCCACGTTACTACAACCTCTTTTCAGGTAGCTGTAGAGAGCTAAGATCCCTCTGAGTCTCCTTTTCTCCAGGCTAAACAACTCCAGTTCCTTCAGCTGCTCCTCATAAGACTTGTGCTCTAGACACTTCCCCAGCTTTTTTGCCCTTCCCTGGACACACTCCAACACTTCAATGTTTTTTTTTGTAGTGAGATGCCCAAAACTGAACACAGTGCTCGAGGTGCAGCCTCACCAGTGCAGAGTACAAGGGGACAATCACTTCCCTAGTCCTGTTGGCCACACTATTGCTGATATAAGCCAGGATGCCATTGGCCTTCTTGGCCACCTTGACACACTGCCGGGTCATGTTCAGCTAGCTGTCAACCAACACTCCCACATCCTTTTCTGCTGGCCAGCTTTCCAGACACTCTTCCCCTAACCTGTAGCATTGCATGGAGTTTATTAGGACCTAAGTGCAGGACCCGACACTTGGCCTTGTTGAACCTCAAACAATTGGCCTTGACCCATTGATCTAATCTGTCCAGATCCCACTGTAGAGTCTTTCTACTGTACAGCAGATCAACACTCTCAGCCAACTTGGTGACACCTACAAATTTGGTGAGCATACACTTGATCCCCTCATACAGATCATTGATAAAGATATTAAACAGGACCAGTCCCAATACTGAGCCCTGTGGATGATGCCAAATTGATTTTTGCCTTTTTTTCTTTTATATATTTTCTATATTCTTTACATGTATATTTGTAGCTCTGTAGCCTATCATAGTATTTGTAGCTAGCATTTTACCTACTCTATTAGACAGAAAGACAAAATAAATTTCCCAGCAGCTGCAAGCTGGAGGTCCGAGGTTAGATTCTCTGGGAAGCCAAGGTTGAAACTAGCTCTCTGAGACACATTTTCATAAACAAAGTTTAGTACCTATCTAAAAGAGGGGGAATTCAAAGAGGGTTGAATCGGGGGAGAATTACCTCACCACTTCTGTCTCTGATTGGGGATTTTTGTCATATATGGTAATTTGCTAAACATATAAAAATTGTATACACATTATGCTACATGTGCATCTTCGGCATTTTCCACCTGGAGAATTGTGCGCCTAAGGATCCTTATAAAGGTAACCCCTTTTTATCACCTAACTATGTCTGGCTCATGATTTTAGGACCAGCGAAAAGGCATCAGGTTTTGTTTTTCTCCTGGTAGCTTCAGTCGGTCTCGGCTGTCTTGGTTGTTCCTGGATGGGGGGTGCACTTACATACCCCCTGCCCAAGCAACTCCGGCAAGCTCCCAGGCACAGGCAACACTTAGCAAGCTTAGTTATAGTGATATACAGCTTTTAGCAGTGATCAGCTCTTTTGCAGTGATTTTCAGCTCATAAGCTTGCAAAGCGCCTTGGCAGATGCAGGGAGAGAGAGGAGAAGCGCTGTATGAAGTTTCACAGATGATTTTTTATTAGCATTCTCCGTGAAGGGTTTCAAGGACAGCTCTTCCACTGAGCTGAGCAAAAAGTAGGGTTTTTATAGGGTACCGAGGTTTTGAGAAGTAGCCTAATAGTATGAGTCAGGGTAGAAAGTAACCTATTGTCTTACAGGGAAATAAAAGAAGGTCTGAGCACAGAAAAAGGGTTATTTAGCTTAGTCACCATGACTAGGCATTTCTTTGCCTTTAGGCGACTGACCACCAGAGAGGCCTACTAAGCCTCATAGTTGCAACAATCAGGGAACTCCACTAGTGACTGACCACCAACTGGATTTAATGCCAATCACCACTACTCTTTGGGCCTGGTCATTCAGCTGGTTTTCCACTCGGTGAAGAGCACAGCTGTCTAAGTCATAGGAAGCCAGTTTCTCCAGGAGAATGCTGTGGGAAACAGTGTCAAAAGCTTTACTGAAGTTCAGGTAGACAACATCCACAGCCTTTCCCTTGTCCACTAAGTGAGTAGCCTTGTCATAGGAGATAAGGTCAGTCAAACAGAACCTGTCTTTCATAAACCCAAGCTGACTGGATGTGATCAATTGGTTACCCTGTATGTGCTGCATGATGGCACTCAAGATAATCTGTTCCATAACAGTCCCAAGGATCAAGGTCAGGT
Organism: Prinia subflava; assembly: GCF_021018805.1. Taxonomy (NCBI): domain Eukaryota; kingdom Metazoa; phylum Chordata; class Aves; order Passeriformes; family Cisticolidae; genus Prinia; species Prinia subflava. The sequence goes on from NW_026960613.1 coordinate 628,613, forward strand.
CATAGTTCTGTAGTTCCCTGGATCCTCCTTCCAGCTCTTCTTGTAGATGGACATTCCATTTGTGAACTTCCAGTCAACTGAGACCTCCTCAGTTAAACGGGACTGATGGGAAATGATTGAAAGTGGCTTTATGAGTACTTTCACCAGCTCCCTCAGTACCCTTGGATGGATCCTGTCCTGCTCCACAGACTAGTGCATGTCTAAGAGGTGTAGCAGGTTGATGACCATTTCCCCATTGATATGGGGGCCTCATTCTGCTCCCTGCCTGTCTTCCAGGTCAGTGGGCTGGGTACCCTGAAAACAACTGGTTTTGCTATTAAGACTGAGGCAAAGAAGACATTCAGTACCTTGGCCTTTTCCTCATCTTTTGTCATTATGTTACCCTCCATTTCCAATAAAGGATGGAGATTCTCCTTAGCCTTCCTTTTGTTGCTAATGTATTTATAGAAACAGTTTTTATTGTCTTTTACAGCAGTAGTCAGATTAAATTCTAGTTGGGCTTTGGTCCTTCTAATTTTCTCCCTGCACAACCTCTCAACATCCTTGTAGTCCTCCTGAATTGACTGCCCCTTCTTCCAAAGGTCATAAACTCTCCTTTTTTTCTTGAATTCCAGCCAAAGCTCTCTGTTCAGCCAGGCTGGTCTTCTTCCCTGTCAGCTTATCTTTCAGCACACTGGGATGGCCTGAGCCTTTAAGATTTCCTTCTTGAAGAATGTTCAGTCTTCCTGGACTCCTTTGCCCTTCAGGACTGCCTCTCAAGGGACTGTTTCAACCAGGCCCCTAAACAGGCTGAACTGTGCCCTCCACAAGTCCAAGGTGGCAGTTCTGCTGACTCCCCTCCTTACTTCTGCTACATCAAGCAGGAACTTGTCACCATTGTCCCCTATTGCTTAAGTCACCAAATTCTGCCAAGCAGACAGGATAGGAATCTTCCATATCATATATCTTGTCTGCCTGACAGCCCTACTCCAGGGAAGGTAGGGGGCAATTCCAGTAGTCTTTCTTTCACTCTCCCTGATACTCCTTAACAACATACTCACCAGGTCCTAGAGCTCTGTCGCTAAGTGGAGGAGTTCCTCTACCTGGGTGCACCTCCCCTAGTTGTGCTCACTGCTGCTGTCCAGTACTGGCATAAGAGTAGGATATGTCCTGCATCCCCATACTTGGGTGTGGAATTGCATTTTATTTAAATGGTATGCTCTGTCTCACCCCTGGAAAGTGTATAGTTTATCCCAAGTCTGTAATCTCCCCTGCAGTATCATGTATCTGTAATCCCATTGGCCCAAGAATCAATCCACGCCCACTTCGAATCTCCCTGTTAAGGGTGCAGAGGGAGGGAGCTCTCTCTCTTGCTCCGGGGGCCTCTGGAGGCTCTACCACTCTCCCCTTCCCTCTCTCCTTCCCTCTATCCCCCTCCTTCCCCCCTCTCCCTCAGTAACCATGCTGACTTCCTGGGGTCGGACTCCAAATAAATCCTCATCTAATCAGCACCTCACCAGACGTCTGAAGTCTCCTTGCCTGTCTGCATGAAAATACCAGTGACCATAGGGCCTGGGGGGCCCTCCGGGGACCCCCCCAAATCTAAACTACAACACTTGGGTAGCAGCGTCTTCCCACCAGAGCTCTGTCTGGAAATCTGTGCCATTCACTGTGGGTGCAGAGTTTAGAGTGTTCATAGCCTTCTGCCATCTGGATAACATTGCTCCCTGGTTGTGTTGGCAGAGCTACAGTATCTTTTTTGCATGCCCTTCCCTGCAAACTGCCCCATTGGCTTGCCCGGATCACCAGCACTCCCTAGGAGCTTCTTATATGGAGGTGGGAGGGCTGACCACCGTTGCTCCTGGCCCCACCCAGGTCTTGTCAGCAGCTGTAGCACAAGTGTGGGCTCCTGGCAGCTCTGGCTCTCCTAGGTTCAGGAATCCTCCCTATGCTATGGATCGTGCTGGCACCAGAGCTGCTCATCTCAGTGACTAAGTATTTATCTTGAAGACACTAAGCTGATAAGTACAGTCTTGTTAAAAGAAAAAGTTTTATCAGCAGAACCAGATCATGGAAAGTTCAAAGAAATTTAGAAAAGAGTACAAATGAAGCAGAATAGCAATGGTCAGTACAATTTCTATATTTCATGGAACCATGTAGAAAATTATTAAAAATAGTGCCTGAATTAGAATTTTGATACTATTACAGACTGTCACAAAAGGGGGATCATGTGATCAGAGAATTTTTATAAACTATTTTTCCTTAATATTCAGACTGTGAGGCACATTACTAGAGACAGAAGCTGTAAAGTACTTTCTGTACTCCTTCAAAAGCCATAATTCAGTTGTGAAATTAATTTTCTTAGGATTACAGGTGTACTGGGCATACGTGGCAAGGATTTGGTAATGGACACACATACACATGCAGACATGACAACACCTGCAGGAGTAGCTTCTATAAGAAGAAGTCAGGCTACCCTGTGCCAGACACAGCTGGTTCTAGCTGGTTAGGCAATGGTCCCACTGACAGCTAAAGTGGAGACAATCAGCAAAGTTTATGGTGCCTTTGTGAAAACATATTTAGCAAAGAGCAAAAGAACCACTACTGGACAGGCAGAGAAGGAGGGGAAGAAAAGGACCCATGCTGGGGCAGTTAGGTATTTAATGAAGCAACTGAGGCCCATGGAGAACCCACAGAGAATCCATGCCAGAGCAGAGTTTAACTGACAGGACTTTCTCCCCTAGAAGAGACCATGCTGAAGCAGACTTTCCTGACAGGAACTGTGACCTGTAGAGAACCTATGCCAGAGCAGGAGGAAATTAAGTAGAAGAGGAAAGGAGTGGCAGAGAGCAACCATTACGTACGGACTGTAAACTCCCCTCCCTCATTTCCCCTGCACCCTGGGGGTGGTGGTGAGTCTGGAGTGAAGGAATGAGTTTAAACATGGGAAAGGAGGAAAGAAAAGTGTTGTTTTAATGTTTGTCTTCTTGTTTCTTACCACCGGAATCTATTTAAATTTGCAATAAATTAATTTTCCACAAGTCAAGCCTGTTTTGCCCGTGATAGTGCCTGGTAAGTGTAGCAGGGCATCTCCCCCACCACAAGACCTTATCTGTTGCTTGTTAGCTGGTGAAATAACTCAGGGCATCTTGCCCCTCACATGAGCTTCATATGAGCTTTGGAGAAATAACTCAATCAGGACAGCTGGTCTTGTAGTGAGTTATTTTGGTGCCATGGCAGTAAGGATTTCAGCTGACAATAAACATCTTGCTGTGGAAGTGAGATGTGGAAAGATAAGCTGGAATTTCTGACTGACAGACACTTCACTTTACAAACTATAAAAGCTACACAAAATTTTCACAAAGCAGAAATCTTCCGCACATTCCTTGGAAATGTATGGGGCTTTCTCCCCAAAGTTGGGACACCTGCTTTGTGGTTATTCTCCCAGGAGTTGAGGGAAGGGAACCTGTGTACACTATTGTCATTTCGGTGGTAATTTACATTGACTCCTAATCTATACTATTTCTTTGCTAGCTTTAATATAGGTACCTTAATGTTGTGCACTGTTTTATGTAATCTACTAGTAGTTCTTTTTGCTTTATACTGTGTAATAAGTAACTCTGTTTAAGGCCTTTTGTCTGCTACCTCCTGTTTATTCCATAAATAACTCATTTTATAATAGACCTGTTCTGCCATTCTTAGAACTTGCATGCCAAAGTGATTTTAGTTGCAGGCCACCTAAATTTAGGCTGCTGCCAAAAATCTGATGCTAAGGCAGGGCTTGTCTGAAGCTCCCATTCAATCAGTAACAGTAAGCAATCTTCCTGTCTTTATCTTGACCCATGAACTTTCTCATTCTATTTTCTCCCCCTTCCTCACTGAGGAAAGGGAGTAAGAAGGTGGATGGGAGTTTGGCTCATAGTCAAATATAATCCACCACAATGAACTAGTTTAAACTGTGATCAGAAATTCACAAGGGATAAGTACAGTGATAGTTAAGTTGCAGATAGAACCTCCACCTCAAAGTCCTTGAACTGCCAACTATGAGAAACCAGTAATATGTTATATGTACACTGTGCACTATTTCCTTATGCACCAAGGGTGGAAAGGATAAGAGCCAAGAGACTACTGACTGATCTGACATAAATAGAGTCAACTTTTTATTCACAAAGATCATCACTACCCATTGACACTGACAGAACATTCAGAAGAACTGCCCTTTTGTAGCTGACCATGAGACCCCCTTCCAAAAAAGTTGATGGTTAACTAATATTTAAGTTAAGAAGAATTTAGAGGACTAATCCACATAGCTCATTTTATCCCTTCCTCAGTTACTGGACTATGTCTTGTTCTATCCTGTTAGCTCTTCCTTCCCCTATGAACTTATGAACTGAGTTTAGTATGTACCCTATGACCTTCAAGTGCCAGTAACTTGTTCCTCTTTTTCTTTTAATGCGGAATGTATAGTTCATCATAACTAAATCAATGACAAAGTATGCATTATTAATTCATGGTCTGCTGTAACAGCTCATAGTAGTATCAGCATACATTTTTAAACAGTGATTCATAGCTCACTTGTTTACTATAAACATGTCTACAGTGCTACTTACTGTTCATTTCAAAAATAAAGGCAAAAAGTATCAAAAAAACAACTATACTAGTGTCTGTCATTTGCAGAGAAGTCATTGAGCAGCACACAAAATCATCTTGGTTTGGTACAAAATAAAACCTTTGCCAAACAATTCTTAAACAATTAAACTAGGCCAAATCAATATAAAACTAAGTTGAGCGCTTAAGTTAAATACTTCAAAATCATGTGACTTATGATCATGACTTAATATGCCCCATAAAAGCCTCTATGCTAAAAATTATACAACCTATTTAGGTATTTAAATAAGTGTATATCAAAAGAACAGTAAAGACAAATCTAGCCACCCTCAAGTACAAAAGGCAACCCACCTCTGATAGTCTTCCCATCATACACTCCTTTCTCTGAGCGGTTGAAAAAGAACAAGAGAAATTAAATTTTAACTCTACCTGTCTCTAGACAAATAAATGTTTATCTCTGCCTTGTAAGGAGATAGACAAGACTGAATAGTGAAGAGTTGGTGGAAGGAATTAAGAGTAGTTTTACATCAGGTGTTGGGTCTGGGAAATAGTTAATACTAATTCAAATGTTAAACATGGAAGATATTTCTGCCAGACAAATTTTGGATTGATGCCTGTTGTACATCAGCATTATAGGACTTCATACTCAAAATATAACTAATAGTATTTTAATAAATTTCACCTTTTTCTAGCTTAATTTAGAGTTCCCTCACCAGAGATGCAGCCAGATACAACATCTAGCTGTTAGAAATGAAGGTAAATTTTGTCTAAGCTACTACCTATATCTTCTCACATTTACTCATAGCAACATTTAGCTAAGTACTATCTCAAATTCTAGTAGTGAATAATAAATGTGATGAATGTATAGGATAAGCAAGTAACCTTCACACAAATAGTAGCCATACTACAGTACATTGATTTTTTTTTAAAGGTAAAAAATCCTTTTCAAAAACGAAAGCTGTAATGAATCCTAGAGTACATATGCCCAATTTCTGGCTTGCAACCTCTTGTTTCTGAATTATAAGTTACAGAACTTTATTAACAGAATAATTTATCTCAGAATAACATTCAGGATGATGTTTAGAACTGTACCAATGGTGCATTCTTTCCCATTGTCCTCCCAAAAGAATTAAAGTCTGATTCTACACACATACACTGTTTGAATACTGCTCCACATTTTTTTCAAAGTGACTGGAACAATACAAATACATTTCTGGAATGGTACTACCAGGTATTGAGAACTACATTTGAGGAAGTATTAGGAACTTACTTGTGGGAAGTTCTTTTCTTCATCATGCTCGCAGAGACTCCTGCATGACCTACAATATAAATGATGGAATTACTGAACAATGAAATGTGTTTATACACGATGTCAAAAAGCTATCTTATAGAAAAGTTCTCTTTTTCAAGTAAAAAAGCTTAAACTCATCATGATATGATTTATCAATGAGTTTCTACAATGGAAGAAGGCTGAGGAGACAGGCAAGGACTATGTACTCATGAAGCTAAGTGAAGAATTTGGGAGTTACTGATGACAACTGTTACAAAAAGGTGAACTTAACACAAAGGAGACTGAAGGGAGTCTTTGTTATAGATAAATGGCTACAACAGTTAAGGGATTAAAAATGGCTGTGTATCTGCCCTTGAGTTGATATCATCAAATACATATATTCCTGCATTAGTGAGGCCAGAATGGGTGGGTGTATACATGGCTCAGCCAAACTCATAAAAACTTAGTATAGAGCCAAAACCAAGTATAAACACTAAGTATAGCATATACAGTATAAAAACTGTACAACTAAAAGACAGAACACTGAGTAGAGCAACAGGCTTGAGTCGGTTTCAACCTACATATTTCTTCCCATCAACTAGGGATGCCCAGCATTGTGATGGAGACCAATAATGACAAACACATTTGTATTCTGATACAATTGTGTGGTGATGGGTTTTTGTTAAGCTGTTTTGAGTTCTGTATCTCAATGGTTCTTCCCTGTTTGTCCCCACCCAATGGGTCAGGTGCTGTCCAAGCATGCCTCCCCCTTTGTCTCTTTGTCTACCTCTCCTACCCCTGCCCTGTCCCTAGAAGCTTCAGTCAGCTGTCCATCTTTCCCCTGCCCCTGCCCTATGTTATGGAAAAACCCCTGTCCATCTGTCCTGGGGCCAATCACCTGCTTATTTCACACCCCCCACCCCTCAGTTTTAAAAGTGGGTGCAGGCTTTGTCTCCTGCTCTTTTTTGTCCCCCCCTCTTGGGGAATAAAGGTCTCTGAGAAATCGTAAGAAAGAGTCTTCTCTAGTCCTTTCTCTGAAGTCTAGACACCACAACACCTATTTGCTGTAGAACAGCCTTGTTCTGCAGCGTTACCTGAATCTGCTGGCAGATTTGGGAATGGCCCTTAGCACAGCCGGGAATCAGAGCTAGCTGGGGTTCTACCAGCCGTGTCACAACTGTACATTGCAACTGCTAGCCTCTGCTAAATGTAACTTGTACTCGCCCAATGATTTAAGTAAATTGCTGTATCATTCTGCTAAATCAAAGTTCCATGTAATGTCAAATAAATAAATTCATGTATTGGGTTTGCATGGCCTGGTTATCGCAGCAGGGGGGACTACAGGGGTGGCTTCCATGAGAAACTGCTGGAAGCTTCCCTCATGTCTGACAGAGCCAATGCCAGCCTGTTCCAGGATGGATTTTTTGCTGGCTAAGGCTGAGCCAATCAGAAATGGTAGTAATGCCTCTTTGATAACATATTTAAGAAGGAAAAAAAAAAGTTATTGTGCAGATGTAATTGCAGCAAGAGAAGGGAGGAGTAAGAATGTGTGAGACGAACAACTCTGCAGACACCCAGGTCAGTGCAGAAGGAGGGACAGGAGGTGCTCCAGGTGCTGGAGCTGAGATTTCCCTGCAGCCCATAGTACAGACCATGGTGAAGCAAGCTGTCCCCCTGCAGCCCATGGAGGATCCTGGGGGTGCAGAGATCCACCTGCAGCCCATGGAGGAGACCCATGCCAAAACAGGCAAATGCCTGAAAGAAGGCTGTGAATCTGTAGGAAACCTGTGCTGGAGCAGGGTTCTGGCAGGGACCTGGAGAGAGGAGCCGACACTGGAGGGGGTTTCCTGGTAGGACTTGTGTCTTGGTTTGAAAGACAGATATCTGCTAGGAAGGGGGCAGGACCTCCCTAGAGATGGAGAATTCGAATCCCCTCCCTCCAAATTATTCTAATTTAGAAAATTAAAGGAGCTTTCAGACAGAGGGATAGGGATAGGAATAACAGTTCTTTACTAGTATATATGACAAAACAACAAACAAACAACTACAGCATTAATAATAAACAGAACCAAGAACCTTGAGGGCTTTCTTTCACAAAAACGCCCACGGCAGTTTGATCTCGGTGCCCCTGCAGGACTCCGAGAGGCTGAGCTGGAAGGGAGGAAAGTCCCGGGCTGGTGGATGAGATGACGAGCTCTGTGCTGGTAGCTGGAATGGCAGGGGGTGTCCCAGTAGGGCTGCGCAGTGCAGGGCTACAGAGTAGCAGGAAAGCCTCAAAGCTCCGAAGAAGCAGCGGCGGTGGGGGGGAGGCTGGAGAAAGCGAGCTCAGGATTCCTGGGTACACGAGCAGATGACGGTAGATTTCGCAGGACGAGACAGAGGCAGTGATGGCTGCAAACTCTTCCTGCAATGGGGGGGCAGCTTGACCGTCCTCCTCCAGGCTGAGAGCAAGCAAGAGTGAGTTCCCCTCCCCCAGCTCTGTCTTCTTGCCTTTCCCAAAGCTCATCATCTCTCCCCTCTGAGGGACACTCCCAGAGACTCAAAAACAATAGGTGTAGCCTTGTGCTGCCATGTCCCTCAAGTACTCCCTTTTGTTCTAAGTAGTCATCAAGGCCTCTTGGAAACTTATGGGGAAAAAAAATTCTCTAAGTGAAAAAAAACAAATCTAACCCCCAACAACTTGTGATCCTATGGGGGACCCATGCTGGAGCAGCCTGTTCCCAAAGGACTGCACCCCATGGAAGGGACCTATGATGGAGCAGTTAATGAAGAACTGCACCCCATGGAAAGGACTACCACTGGAGAAGTTTATGGAGATTGTCTCCCATGGGCAGGACCACATGCTGGCGCAGGTAAAGGACTCCTCTGCCTCAGCAATGACAGAAGCAACCTGTGATGAACTGACTGTAACTTCATTTCCTGGTTTAGGGCAAATTTGGGAGGAAACCTCTGAATAAGGTCCCTCTGGAAAGCAAACCCAAAAGGCCCCTCCCCCAGCCGGTCTGGGAAAAGAACTTCCTCAAAGAAAAGTGGAAAAAACTATTTATTTAACAAACAAAATGCCCACAAGCATAAAGAATGAATAATATGAAACAATAAAACCTCTCCCTGCTCTGAAGAGAGATGGCAAATTTGAAAAATTCCTTGCCGTGGTTGGCTCAGCTCACTCAGTTTTTTATCAGTTCCTGTCCCTCTGGAGGCTCAGGCCTGGTGGGCCGCAGGTGCGAGCCCTCTGTGCTCCTCTGGGGTTTTCAGTCCAGAGCAGATTTAAAGAGTCCCAAGAAAATGGAAAAAAAACAGTCCAGGGAACTTCTTTGCCCTAGCTAGCTAAACTAACTAAAAAGCAAAAAAAGATCTCTGTCCCAGCCACTGGTCTGTGCTTCAGACGAACAGAGTCCGGAGATGAATGTGCAGGAGTGAGAGCTGTTTTCAAAACAAACTTGGCGCATCTTTGTTCTTTGCTTTGCTTTCAGAGCTAGTCTTAAAGGCACAGAAGTCAATATACAGCACAGACAGAACAGACGATTGGGGATACAAGCATCATAAAGTCACCCTAGGACACTTCGCTTCCCTGTCTCTCTGCACCGCTGGCAGGGAGGAGGTAGAGCTCAGGAAGAAGGAAGGAATGGAGGGAAGGTGTTTTTAAGATTTATTTTACTTCTCACTATCCTGCTCTGATTTTGTTGGCAATAAATTCAATTAATATCTCTAAGCTGAGTCCGTTTTGCCCATGATGGTAATCAGTGAGTGATCTCTCCTGATCCTTAACCCATGAGCCTTTCACTATATTTTCTCTCTCATGTCCAGTTGCAGAGGAGAGTGACAGAGCAGCTTTGGTGGGTACCTGGCATCCAGTCGGGGTTAACCCACCACACTTCAAAAAACTAACATTGGCATTAAAGCATTAAACCCTCTACACATGGAATAGCTAAAAGAACACAGTCAGAGAGTGTTGAACACATGCGTGTTATCAGTAAAACCCTCCTCATATATCTGTAGAAGTGTTCAGAATTTCATTTATGGACATTTAAATTCACACCTACAGAGAAATACTTGAGGTTTCTCTACAGATCCGAACAAATTCTTGAAAATCATGCACATGTTCCAAGCATAGCTTTGGCATATGCATTTGGAAAATTAATTTTTATAATAGCAATAGTGTCACACAAGAATTAAGCTCTGAAAGTGCAATTAACCTTAACAGTTTTCATAAATATTTTAATATTTGGATTTTCCTATGGAGAAATAAAAGGGCATGTATCACATGACAGAAGTGGCAGAATTAAAATAATATTACATACATTTTGTTTCCAACATTCAAGCTTGTACTGAATCCATGGAAAGATGCGTGTCCAGTTTTAACAACAGCTGGAATTTGAAGTTTTCAAAAATAAAGCCCTCCACACAAATAGCTACAGTAAAGATGCTATTTGCAATAAAGACCAAGTAAATAGAACACCCCTTGAACATGTTTAGAAGAACAGCTAGAAACTAAAAGATATCTCAAAAAGTATGAATAGAAACCCAAAAGACTTTTGAGACTTGACTGCACCAAATGAACAAGCATTTTCACCCTGCCATTAGCCTCCCTTTTGTTATATGAGGAAACAAGTTTAAAAACATACTTATTAAAAAAAACCTGTTCTCACAAATTAAAAAAACACGAACATACAGATTTGATGTTTTCAATTACTGGTTAATGAGAAAAAGTAAGATTTACCTGAATCAGTTCAAGTAGTTAAAAAATTATAAAAAGCATACCCACATATTTAGCAGGATGGTTCAACACAAAACTTCTGTCCTCTGCTCAGAGACTCTGAATCTTACTCTACAGTGCGACACATTTAGCCGCTGAAAACAAAAGTAGCCCTAAAGATACACAGAAGGAGAATCTATTGCAGAAATTGCAAAAAATACAAAGGAGAAGCTATGCACTCTACTCAGAATGAGTGTTTGCCCTGTTGAGTAACTGTTCACCTTAGGCACCTCTTATTTTTGATAAAACTCAAGTTCTACATCCAGATGTCTTTTTTCCCAAATTGACTTACGTGCAAAATTTCTTGACTATTCATACACAACCTCCATGAATGAACTTACATGTACCAAACAACACTGAACTGAGAGTTTGAAAGTAGACTACCCTATTTTGCTGTCAGATAAAAATGAGCTTGATGAGTCCTGATTGATTTCAAGAACTTTCTTGTTTGTATACCTAGCTCTAGAGAAAAAACAACTAAGCAAACTGAGTACTGCTCAGTTTCTTGTGTTGGTAGCTTAAGGCAGTGCCCAGTTTAATAACAAGTTATGGCATTTAGATGAAGAATGTGAATATAGCCTACTTACAAGAGATGGTAACAAGGTACATGAACTGAGCACAAGAAAGACATGGACCTGTTAGAGTGAGCCCAGAGGAAGGCCACAAAAGCAATGTCCAAATGCCTCTTAAACACTGACAGACTTGGGGCATCGACTGCTTCTCTAGGAAACCTGTTCCAGAGTTTGACCACCGCCTCAGTAAAAAATGCTTCCTAATGTCAAGTCTAAACCTCCCCTGATGCAGCTTTGAGCCATTCCTACATGTCCTATCACTGGATAAGAGAGAGAAGAGCTCAGCACCTCCCTTTCCAGTTCCTCTACTCAGGAAGCTGTAGAGGGCAATGAGATCACAGTTTAGCCTTTTTTCTTCCAAGCTAGATAAGTTCAAAGTCCTTTGCCATTCCTCACAGGACATTCCTTCCAGTCCTGTCAACAGCATTATTGCCCTCCTCTGGGGGAAATTCAAGGACCTTCACATTATTTTTTTATTGAGGGGCCAAGAAGCGCAGGCAATACTCAGGGTGAGGCTGCACCAATGCTAAATAGAGAGACATAAGCCCTTGCTTCCAGACTGGAGCAGCCTGTCCTTGGAGGACTGCACTCTGTGCAAGAATGACCCATGCTGCAGCAGTTTCAGGAGGACTGTTTGCCCATGGGGGGAATTCACATTGCAGTAGTTTTGAGAGAACTGCTGCTTGTGACATTGAAACCATGTCTGAGTTCACAGAGAACTGTCTCCCGTAGGAGGGACCCCACAGCACATCAGGAGAAGGACTTCTGTCCCTGAGCAGTGGAAGATCTCAGGTGATGAACTGACCAAAACCCCCATGCCCTGTCTCCCTGCACTGTCGGGGGGGAAGGATGGAGGACTTGGGGGAAAAAAGGTGTTTTTAAGGGCTTATTTTACTTCTTATTATCCTCCTCTGACTTTGTTAGTAATAAATTCACTTTGTACTTCTAAGCTGAGCCTGTTTTGCCCTTGGAGTGTTTTCTTGGGGTCCTTATCTAAACTCATGAACCCTTCATTAATTTTTTTTTCTTTCCTCTGCCCAGCTGTAGCAGGGTGTTTTGGTTTGAAAGACAGGTATTTTCTAGGAAGGGGCAGGACCTCCCTAGAGATGGCGAATTCAAATCCCCTCCCTCCAAATTATTCTAATTTAGAAAATTAAAGGAGCTTTCAGGCAGAGGTATGGGGATAGGAATAACAGTTCTTTACTAGTATCTATGACAAAACAAACAAAAAAACAACTACAGCATTAATAATAAACAGAACTAGGAACCTGGAGGGCTTTCTTTCACAAAAGCCCAGGGCAGTTTGATCTTGGTGCCCCTGCAAGACTCTGAGAGGCCAAGCTGGAAGGTTGGAAAGTCCCGGGCTGGTGGATGAGATCAGATGCTTTGCTCTGGTTGCTGGAACGGCAGGGATGTTCCGGCAGGGCAGGGCAGGGCAGTGCAGGGTTACAGAGTAGTAGGAAAGCCTCAAAGCTCCAAAGAAGCAGCGGCAGAGGGGGCAGGGCTGGAGAAAGCGAGCTCAGGATTCTTGGGTACACGAGCAGACGACGGTAGATTTCCCAGGATGAGACGGAGTGATGACCGTGAACTCTTCCTGCAGCGAGCGGCAGCTTGACTATCCTTCTCCATGCCGAGAGCAAGAGAGAGCAACTGCCCCCCCAGCTCTGTCTTTTACCTTTCCCAAAGCTTGCGTTATCTCCCCTCTCTGAGGGGAGCTCCCGGAGACCCAAAACAATAGGTGTAGCCTTGTGCTGCCATCTCATTTGACCACTTTCTTTGTTTTGGTTAAGCACTGTCATTAAGTTTTCCTAGCAACTTATGGGGAAAAATTCTGTAAGTTAAAAAGAAGCAAATCTAACCCCCAACACAGGGGAGGGTGAGTGAGTGGCTATCATGGGTGCTTGGTGTTTGGTCCCTGTCAAACCATGACAAGTGGTAAAGCTCATTGGAACAAATTAATAATAGAAATGCCTTTCTGTTTTTGTTTTTTTTCTTACAGGAATAGGAATACTAAACTTCTGATGTTTTAGGATATCTTTTATTCTGTATTTTTTACTTTTTTTCTCTAGGTATTAATGGGAGAAATAAACTCTCACAGTATATGGTAGACATAAACCTTTTCTTACACTACGGCAACAAATCAGCTGTGCAGAAGACTTAAAATTCCAAACACCTTGTACCGTTTCCTTACAAAAATATTTATTTGTAAATACATGATGTTGTAAGTATTACTATTTCTAATGACTTAAAACATTTGAGAGCAAATAAAAATATTTTAATACATTAATGTTTAACATATAATAAAATCATATAATGATTTGGGTTGGAAGGGACCTTTAAGATCATCTAGTTCCAATCCCCCCCCATGGGCAGACACCTTCACATCCAACCTGACCTTGAACACTTCCAGGGATGGGGCATCCACAGCTTCTCTAGGCAACCTGCTCTGGTGTCTCATTATCCTCACAGTAAAAAATTTCTTCCTAATATCCAATCTAAACCTACCTTCTTTCAGTTTAAAGCCATTACCCCTTGTCCTATCACTCCATGCCCTTGTGAAAAGTCCCTCTCTGTCTTGCTTGTAGGTCCCCTTTAGGTACTGGAAAGCTGCTGTAAGGTGTCCCTGAAGCCTTCTCTTCTCCATCCTGAACAACCCCAACTCTCTCAGCCTGTCATCCTAGGAGATGTGTTCCATCCCTCTGTTCACCCTTGTGACCCTTCTCTGGACTCACTCTAGTTGATCCATGTCCTTCTTATGTTCAGGGTCTAAGATCTGCAAAGTAGTACTCCAGGTAGGGTCTCACCAGAATGGAGTAGAGGGGGATAATCACCTCTCAACTTACTGGCCACACTTCTTTTGATGCAGCCCAGGATACAATTGGCTTTCTGGGCTCCAAGCACACATTGATGGCTCATGTCAAGCTCCTTATCCATTAACACCTCCACGCCCTTCTCCTCAGGGCTGCTCTCAATCCATTTTCCATATAGCAAGTATTTTTGCTTGGGATTGCCCTGACCCAGGTGCAGGACCTTGCACTTGGCCTTGCTGAACTTCATGAGGTTTGCAGAGACCCACCTCTCAAACCTGTCAAGGTCCCTCTGGATAGCATCCCTTCATTCCAGTGTGTCGACCACACCACACAACTTGATGTTGGCAAACTTGCTGAGGGTGCATTTGATCTCACTGTCCATGTCACTGAAAAAATGGTAAACAGTGCCCTTCCCAATACCAACCCCTGAAGAACACCACTTTTCATTAGTCTCCACTTGGACATTGAGCTGTTGACCACAAGTCTGAGAGCGACCACCCAGTCAATCCCTTATCCACTGACTGGTTCACCCATCAAATCCACGTCTCTCCAGTTTAGAGACCAGAATGTCAAATGCTCTGCAGAAGTCCAGGTAGGTGATGTCAGTCGCTCTTCCCTCATCCACCACCTCTGTAATTCTGTCATCGAAGGCCACCAAATCCATGAGGCACGATTAGCTGATGATGTTTATAGTCACCTTTAGCAGAGCATGCCAAACATAACAAGCAAAGCAGAAACTTCGCTTAGACAAATAATCCTGAAATGTCTAGTACCACCTAAATGGCTTCTGACAGAAGCATAATTGGCATTAGTCATTCACTATCAAGTGTCCAGTTCAAAGGAGGACATTTAAAAATTTGCCAACAATTTCAAGGGCAATTGTGGTGGTTTGACCTTGGCTGAATGTCAGGTGCCCACCAAAGCCACTTTCTCACTTCCCTCCTCAGTTGGATAGGGGAGAGAAAATACAATGAAAGGTTTATAAGTTAAGGACAGGGAGAGATTATTCACCAATTGCCATCACGGGCAAAAAATACTCAGCTCGCGGATATTAATTGAATTTATTACCAATCAAATCAGAGAAAGATAATGAAAAGTAAAACCAAATCTTAAAAACATTTTCCCCCCACTCCTCCCTCCTTCCCAGGCTTAACTTTATTTCTGATTCTCTACTTCCTTCCCCTCAGTGGTGCAGGGAGACAGGGAATGGGGCTTCTGGTCAGTTCATCACACATCGTTTCTGCTGCTGTTTCCCCCTCAGGGAGAGGAGTCCTTCCCCTTCTTCAATGTGGGTTCCCTCCCACAGGAGCCAGTCCTCCACAACCTTCTCCAACATGAATCCCTCCCACAGGTTACAGTTCTTCATTAACTGCTCCAGCATGGGTCCCTTCCATGGGGTGCAGTCCTTCAGGAACAGGCTGCTCCAGCACAGGCTTCCCACAGGTTCACAGACTTCTTTCAGGCATCTGCCAGCTTCGGAGTGGGTCTCCTCCACGGGCTGCAGGTGGATCTCTCTCCCGGGACCTCCATGGGCTGCAAGGGGACAGTCTGACATCACTATGGTCTTCACCATAGGATGCACAGGAATCTCAGCTCTGGCACCTGGACCACGTCCTCCCCCTCCTTTTGCACTGACCTTGGTGTCTGCAGAGTTGTTCCTCTCCCATATTCTCCTCTCTTCTCTGGCCACAATTACTTCTGTGCAATAACTTTTTTTCCCTTCTTAAATATATTACTCCAGATGTGTTGTCACCATTGCTGATTGGCTCAACATTGGCCAGTGGTGGGTCTTAGAGCCACCCAGCATTGGCTCTGCCAGACATAAGTTGAAGCTTCCAGCAGCATCTCACAGAATCCACCTCTGTAGCTCCCTGCTACCAAAACGTTGCCATGCAAACCCAGTACAGCAATACATTCAGATAAATATTTAAAGTGAAAAATTAGTGTATCAAGTATTTTGGGGTCAAGCTTGGTTTGGTCTCAAGCAATAATGTGACTTCAAAGATGTTAACAGTAATTAGAAAACAATAATGGAGAGTTATCAGAGTCTGTATACCATGAACATCATCGAATGTATTTAAGTTCATATCCTTTACCTTGTCCTGACTATGGAATGATAAGTGCTACTGTTTCAACTTGCACATTCCATGAAATTCTGTTTTAGACATCATTAAAAATAAATAGTGTTGATATAATTTACCATGAATATAAAACTGGAGGTTAATACTGAATATCAGAAAAAAAACCCCCACCCAAACAAACAAACAAAGTGATTGGATTTGTTTTATGCTTCTTTGTAATAAGCAGCAAAGAGTCAAACTTGGATAGATCTGAGTAAGAAGAAAATATATATGGCTCAATCTCTCATGACTGAAAACCTAAATATTTTCAATAATAAAAAGTCAAGAAGAAAAGAATTAAGCATTTAATTGCCAGTTGGCCTTTGCTTTTCGAGACTGGATTAATTCTACCTAATGTATCCTTAAAATACTGTTAAATTCAATAGCAAAACTAGGAGCCATGTTTCTGAATGCTTCTACCTTACTCACAGAGAAATGAAAAGGGTAAGACAACATAGAAATAAAATAAACATTCTTTGAGGGTGTGCACTATAGAGGAAGTACACACATTTCAACTGGGGCAGGTAGGAAGAGAGAAAAGGAAGAGGGATGGGAGAAAGCTACTAGCAATGTTTTTAATTGTCATCATATCAGATGGTACTCTCCATTCAGTCTATCAAAATTAGATGGACTCTTCAAAACACACCACAGCTGCTTATTTCTCAGAATATCCCGTCTGTATGACAGGCAAAAAAAGCTGGACATTTTAAAATTATATTTCAGTATCTGCTGTGGAAACACCATACAGTCAAATGAGAATTAATCTTGATATCTTTCAGAATTACTTTGAGCAATCTGAACATTTCAGAGATGTGTTTATTCACACCTAATGTTGCCTGCCCAGTGTCAACTCTAAGAGTTTGGGAAACCGGACCAGAAGGAGAATGGCAAAATGAATTCCTGACTCTCCCAAAAGATTTCATTGCATCTTAAAGTAGTCAAATCTGGGAGTGGGATCTCTTCATAATTCCCAAGGACAGTACTAATAACAGCTAGGAAGGACTGTAAAGGACCATGCATTACATTTGTACAGCATAAAACAAGTGATCACTAGGCTCAAAGAGTTGAAATATAAATTTAAACACAAGGTGTCATGGTTTAGGAATGGTATTTCCCAATTTAGTGTTCCCACCAAAAACATCCCAGTCCACGCGCCACTGGCTCACTTCCCTCCCCTCCATGGTGGGATGGAGAGGAGAATGGGAGGCACAAAATGGTAAAGATCACGGCTTGAGATAAGAACAATTTACTGTAAATGGCAATGAAATAAGAAAAATGAACAGCAACGACAATACTTATAACCAGGACACCAGGGTAATCACAACTTACCTCACAGACAATTAAACTGGATTATGTTAATAAAAAAAAAAAAAAATCAGGATTCACCTATATTGAGGAGAAATATGCTCTAATTAGAAGCACAAGCACAATGCCAAGCACTAAGGAGTAAATTGATCTACTGAAACTATATCCTGGGAGGTTGCTCTATATTTTAACAAAAATACTGAGATTGCAGACACATGCTCTACTGTTGTGAAAAAGTAAGAAACAAGTTTGGCTTTCCTTTGTTTCTCCATTTTGGGTGTTATCATTTATTTCTCAAGATGGAACTATTAATTCTGTTTCCCAGTAGAGGTAAACTTCAAAAACCTGGATACTTCAGTCAAATATATTTTTCTCCTCTTTTAAACCTTCTTTACAGCAAATAAAACCTTTTTGTTTTGCTAAGATCTGATTAGTGAGAGATGCCTCTGATCAAGTAGCAAATGAGACCATATGCAATACAGATTTTATTTTACAACAAATGTGAGGTAGAGAGATAGAAAGAAATAGAAAAGAGTAAAGGGTGGAGAGAGAGAGAGATCAAGCAGAAGACAGTCACCATCCATGAATACAGTGGCATCCCATTGGTCCTTCTTTACCCTGGGCTTCTCAGGGGTGGGGGTCCTGGAGTTGTTCTTCTGAGGATACCACCTTTATACAGTCCAAGTTCCAAGTATCACAGAGTGGTCACAGATGCTGTTTCCATAACTTGGGGTGATATGTGTATGAGCAGTTGCTCCCTTTTCCACAATGGGAATTATTGTACGGATGCATTAACCAGGATGTGCTAACCAGATCTTGCCTTACCAGGCCTGGAATTAGTGCCTTCCTGTTGCAAATTCCTCCCTTCTGTGCTTATCTCAATTTCCTGCTGTAGTGGCTTATCTTATGGCAAGTTCCTTCTGTGGCCTTGTGTCATGGTTTAAGAATGGTGCTCCCCAATTCAGTGCCCCCACCAACTCTCCAAACCACACACTGTTGTCTCTTACTCCCGTTTTCACCTCCTCCTCCCCATTGTGGATGGCTGGAGAGGAGAGTTGGAGGCACAAAAGGTAAAGATCACGGGGTTGAGATAAGAACAATTTACTGAAAACAGTAATAAGATAAGAAAATGAACAGTAACAGCAACAATATTAACAACAGAGTGTACAAGAAAAGAAATTATTCACATAGAAAAACTCCATGATAACAGACAATACCAGAAGGCTCCCTCTGCCATATTTTCTCTTCTGGAAAGAGCTCCTTCTCATCGTAAAAGAGCCCTTTTCCCTGCCCCCAGAAATGACATGAGGTGATATAGAATAACCTCCAGACCCCAGTCATGCCCCCTCCCAGCTACTGGAAAAAATTAACTCTGTCCTGGCTGGAACCAGGACACCTTGATAGTGCTTGAGACAGGCAACTGTGCTCTTTGGACCTTAGTAGGCAGACAGGCAGGACAGAGGGAAAACAAGCTTTTTCAAAGCCACCACTTCTAAGTCTTTACTACTGATTTGGATTTCTAATTCCAGCTTCTTGTCACTTGACCTAGTTGTGCTTTTGATAGCTTTTTTTCTCCCAGTTGTTTTTTTTAAAAATTATTTTAATAAAATACAACAAACTCACTATAATTTTAATTTGTAGCACATTGCAAGGTCTTTCAGCAAGAAAAGAGCAAGAGAGCCCCTGCCTCGAGCTGCCTCACAGGAATCAGCATTTCAGCAGCATTGGAGCCACTCTCCATGAGTTTCAAGCCACCGAGGGGAGGGTTGGGTCTGCAACGGCCAGGAAGTTTCTTCCAGTGTTTCGGCAGCACTGGAGCCTTTTCCACAAAAATAGTGTTTTCCAGGTTTTCTTTTTCCCTGCTCCTATTGTTGTTTGGGGACAGGGAGGGAGTTCTGGAACTGCAGAGGCTTGGTTTGGTTGCTGTGTTGTTTTCCTTTGTTCTCTCTCTTGGCTGCATGGTCTGGAGAAGAGGGCTTCTCTGCCATCTTGTCTGTCCTCTAGGCCACATGGGCTGCCATGGTGGCTGCCATCTTCGGAAAAGGGAGCTTCTCCACCATCTTGTTTTTGTCCTATAGGCCACTAGGCTGCCCAGGTGGTGGCCATATTGTTTTCTTTGTTCTTGGGGAGAGGGCCATGTAACTCAGCACCTTTGTATCTAGTGGTTATTGCTGTTTTCTTGGTTATTGCCATTTTTCTTTTAGTGAACTGTTATTTTTTCACTTATCTCTTAATATTTATTTCACCTTATTGTTGAAAGGGAAATGGTTAAAAGTAAGGGGAGATAACATTTCAAAGTCTGCACCCCATAAAATTGTCTTAAACTAAGACAGGTTGGTTTTGCAGTCACCTAATAATGACTACCTGGTACACTTTCCTAATATACACCTGAAATTACGAAACATGCAGCAAATAATTCCATCACCATCTGTTGGGAAGGATGAAGTAGAGAGGCCTTGCAAATATGATGGTTTAGATTCTGAGAGTATGAGACCAACAAGTGAGATGGAAATGAGGGCAGGCTTTGGGGTGTGGGGTACCAAGCCATCAGCTAGTGAACAATAGTGTGCCTAGCTGAGGGCAATCTCCCTTGATTAAACAATACCCTTCTGCTTGCCAAAGGTAACCGGACAGTTCTATTGGCTGTATGTAAATGTTGTGAGATTGGTATCTTGTATTAGATTGGTTGGTCCAACACAGACTATTCAACTTGGAAAGACATTTATTGTACGGTATTCAGAACGTCCTTCTCTTTTTCCCCCTCTTTTCCACTCTTTTTTCCTGCTCTCTCCTGGCCTGCTTTAGCTGTGCCTAGCAGCTACAAGCAAGGCCCTCACAATAAACCACGTGCTACCACAGCTGTTTTGCTTATAGAGATACTTTGTCACTGACTCTGCCGTCACCGAGTAACTCCAACTATCTATGTTTATCTTTCTCTTGCAGCATGAGAAAGAGAGAAGGCCTTGACGCTGTATAAGCACCGTTCAGCAGTAACATCAGTGTGTTATCAACACTGTTTTCAGCACAAATCCAAAACATAGCACCATGCCAGCTACTACAAAGAAATTTAACTCAGTCCCAGCCAAAACCAGTACAACTTCATAAATGTAATTCTGTACAGCTTAAATTTATGTATATCCTTTCAATTCCACAGTTCCAATAATTCTTATCTTTAAAAAAACCCCCACCATCCATCAATCCTCTGAATCAAAACCAAACAGTAACAGTTTCATAAAACCATGAGTACATAAGAAAAAATCTATAAGGACACTTTTTTACCCACTGAAAAACAACAACTCAAATTCAGTAACACCTCACCTGCATCAGCTCTGGACCGCTGACCTGGTGATTTTCCAAATGGGGTCTTCATTCATCTGTGTTTAAGTGAGCAGCAAAGCTGCTAGACTAGGGTGAAAATCCAGTTCTTCCCAACTCCTCAAATATCTTCTTATTCTTGTAAAACAACAGCTACTTATATACCATCCAATCATCAATTTGTTCTTCTTCAGATACAGGAGAAGCACTTTCAGTTATATCACTCTGAAAAACAAATCAGAAAATATAGTCTGATTTGAGACTTGGTTAAAATAAACAATGAAGTGAAACAAAAGGTTTTTTCTTTCATGTTCAATGAGAAGTCTCTTCATATTCTGTTATTCTGGATGCATTCAGTAAACAGAGGATGGTTAGGCAAGAAGACAGCCAAATATTAAGGCTCATACTTTTCCTCATATTCTCAATGCAAGTTCTGTATCAGAACAGTCATCCACAGGAACTCATTGAAAAAACCTAATAAAAAAACCCCCAAAATCCCACCAGTTAGTATAGGAAAGAATGACTAGTACTTTAAAAACCCTGCTTGAAAGCAGAACAGACTGTACTACATTCACCCAACAGAGCAAAATCCAACTACTTCCATTTGTTAGAAAACAAAACAAAATGCTTCACACTCACATATCAGAATTCCTTCTCTACAGATACATTTAAAAATGTAGAAAAAAATCCCAACACATAAAAGGTAAAATCCCCCACAGATTCTATTGCAATATGCAAATTACAAATTTGTGAAGTCATTAGTTTATAGAAGATTTGCAAAAGTCATTGCTGATTCACTACACCTAAATTCTGATTCCTGAAACATTTAGTAATCACATTTCTTTAGATTAGGGAGATTTGGGAGGGCAACGTTTTTAAGTGTTTTCTAAGATTTAAATTACAGACACTTGTTATCACCTAAAATTTTGACGCATAACAGATCAATTATTTCAGACTAATGTTTCTGGACAGCAAACATTTCTCCTAATTAATCCATTTATTTCCATGTTGCACACAGCTAAAACAACAGGTCAGCTCATCCTTTTAGCCTGGTTTCCTTAAGAAATGTGAATGCTGTAATCATATCCTCTACAATTTGTCAATCATCAGTGACCTTCTCCCTTTCACTTTTTTTCTTCCCAACAGCAGCTTTGGAACCTGTTAATTTCAACAAAAAGGTAAAAAACAGAGGAATGTCTGTAACCCAGCAGTGGAAAAAGGTGTACCTTGTGTTCATGCCTTACTGAACAACTGAATATACAAGCATATGCTTTGAGGTATAGTACAAGTCCTCTGCTGAAACTTGTATTTCCATCTACTAACACTGTCACTTCTTCCATGAATCACATTTGCTAACTACTAGGAATATTAGATCAATGCAGAGGAATATTCCTAGAAATAAAGAGTAGTAGATGTCAGGATGCAAAATCCCTCTGGGCATCATCCACACAAGCCCAGGAGTGTCCAGAAATGTGAGGACTGAATTAGAACCTTCAGAGAAACTAGGACACACAAATCCACACAGACATGAGGTAGAAATGCAAGCTTAGTTTTAAATAAGTAGAGTGCCTTAAACAAATAAGAGCCTGTATTAGTTAGTAAGAGAAGCCCTAAAGTCTAGTTTAAAGTTCAATTGGCATTGCCTTTTGCAAAGATAGTTAAGTACTAGACATAATGAAAACAATGAAACCTTGCTAAACATTCCTAGATAGAACAGATAGAGCTATATGCGTAGAATTTGTGCAAGAAATTACGAATATTGTCACACATCAATCTTAGCTTAGGATAGGCCCAGCAAGGATGTAGAAAATTTGTGTTTTAACCTGATTGGCCAAAAATAGAATAAAATGCACTACTTTGAGAATGCTACGAGGCTCATGAAAAACACTGATCAAATACCGCTGTTGTTGCTGCTACTGCAGCTGCTACTAGTAGAGAGACAAACAAATTTAAATACTAGTTTCTCGTATTTCTAGTTTAAACAAGTATTTAGCAATTTGTAGTTTTTGGAAAGATCTGTGCTATATTTGGAAGAACTAACTTTTTAGACATTCAGTCTGGAAGCAATAAGAATTTGTGAAAATAAATTTAAATATCCATTTAGAGAAACTTAGCTTTTCCATATTTCACCTCTTTCTCAAATCTAGCTATTATATACACAGTAATGGTGTACAGTACCAGAAGAACAATAGTCAAGGTTTAAAACACATTTGAAGAAACAATAGGAAGCAATTAGCTTGCAAATTATTTGTTTAGAAGTGTACAGAAACAAGTATTGTCATACAAACCGTGCATGGGTGTGTGTATACATATTTAAAACATATAAATATATATAATATTTCTATATAAAATAAAATTGCTAATTAAATTTACTCTAAAATGCTGTATTGATGTAATCGTAGATTATTTACCAGAAGATTTAAATAATCTGAAATGTGTACAAACCATCCCTTGCTAGGTGTCTATACAAGTGGCTGTTGTAGACAATGGAACTATTAATGCTGTACCATTACTGTTAAAAGGAAAAAAAGAAGTGCTACCTAAAGTTCACCTGTTTTTCTTTCCCTTTTTAATATCAGAATATCTAGAAAAACGATGCACTGTATACAGATATTTTCAGTAAAAGCTAGCATAATAAAACACATTCTATTACCACTACCACAGTTAATACACCTTAAAAAGTGAAGCAAAACAGATCAGATTATATTTGGATAAATACAGACTTTTATCTTCAGTACATGTGTATACTCAATGAATTCTTGGATCAGATTACAATATTTTATAATGAACCTGGAACTCAATGAAAAGGTTTTTAATCTTTTTGTAAACTTTTCTCTTTCAACTCTGTTTCAACAATATCAAATGCAAGAGAAAGCATGTTGCAGCTTATTTTTAATAATTTCAGCATAAGCAAATGGATAAATTACATGAGGATTCTATCATACTATAGAGCAGAAAAAAGTTTCCTAAGAAGGTCTAGAGGAAAGAACTCCCTATTATAGCATAAAACTACAAAAGTCAATATAATTTAGGAGTTCTGAAAAATTAAAAAAACACATTGGAAGAAGAATTATTAAGAGCAATATTCAGTTGAGCAATAATCCCAGGATTTCCTACCCCTTAGGTAACACTCCAAATGTTCAGAACTATGTAGGTAGCTTTATAAAGGATTTTAATCTTTCAGAAGCCTTCTGAGCCCCTAGTTTGAACAAGTTTTGTCTAAACCACCTTTCAGCACATCTTTAGCTTAGTGACACTGAAGTTAGGCATAGTATTTCAGGTGAAACATGAGGTTTGTGAAATTGAAGCATTAGTGCAGTTTTATGAGAACAGAAACACTGCATTTAAAGTTCATTAAAAAAAAAAGGACAGAGACAGAAATCCTGTAAGTACCATTTCTGGTGTTTCCTGCCATACTTGTTCTTTCCCTTGAATTAGCAAGATACAGTTGTTAGTGAGACAAGCAGTATAGTTTGTTCTCTCCTCTGGATTTTCGTCATGATGTACATAGTTAAAGCACTCTGTGTCTCTCAATTCAATTTAGCATTTAAGGGGTCTTATTTTTGCAATAGATAGTTTGAAGTAATCACAGAGTGCATACTTAACTCAGCATTAAAGGCAGCAGTAAGAACTTCATTAGAGTTAATATTATAAAATAATATTTTAATGAATTTGCTTAGTATTTTAAGTTTTAGGGGTTCAATGACCATATTCCTAACTTCTGTAGAATATAATCTCATAATGCTAATTTTCAGAACTCCCATACTACATTTGAAAATTATAATGAAAACACCAGTAGAGAGAGCATAAAAGCATCAGATTCTCACCCTCTCCAAGTCACAAAGCAGCTATTCCTGTTTCAAAAAATTTATTGTATTTCAGGGAAAAAACCTCATATTTCCTCTGAAAGCTTCTATAATAGTTTTTAGCTTAGTCTGTACCACCCTTATGCTTACACAGATGGTTACTGTGGGACATGCAAGGCATGGAAGTTAAACATTCTTGTACGCATTACAGCACCCCTCTGTCAATAGACTTGAACAAAAAACAAAAGCCAAGAGGGATTTTTCCATCTTCTGTGGAAAAAACCCCCACAGTGTGTGGCATGGTGCAGCAGTTTGCATGGCAGATCATGAAGAATGGTATGCAGGGAGAGCACTGAGGCTCTGCAGCTGGAGTAGTTAGCTGAGTTGATGGCCATCGCCCTCGCCAAGGGAGCTCAGATATGGTTTCCACTTGGACACAAGCTTTTTCCTTTGTGCACACCAGAAAGGATGTGGCAACCCAGCTGGAGTGTCCACAAAAACACACAGCCGTCCAGGTCTTAGGCTGCAAGGAGTGCAGTCTGGCACTGTTCTCAACGGGCAACAGAGAAAACAGCTGTGTGAGCTGCAATCAGGTTAACAATCTGCTCAGCCCAGTGGCAGGAGCTGAGAGAAGTAGAAAGACTATCAGGGACTCTGAGGAGATTGACCAGTGGAGCCGCACTCTACCATGACTTAGACAAATGACCCGCCATCTACTTCACAAGAAGCAATAGATCTCCTACCCTCTCTCCACCAGGGACTGTAGAGATGGAGGGGTGAAAAAGGGGTTTCTATTCAGGGTGGCAGGCAAATCCCCTCCCAACCTACTTCACCTTCCCAGGTGCCTTTATACAATAGTTATGAACCCTGGAATCTGAGGACCAGGGAAATGAGAATGTGGATGAAATTCCATGCAGGCTGGAGGGGTTGCCTAGGGCAGGGCAGCCTACCCACTGCATCATGACCTCCTCAGTTAAGAAAAAAAGAGAGGTTGTAGTAGTAAAGAAGTAGTAGTCATTGGTGACTCTCTCTTGAAAGGAACAAAGGGCCCAGTATGCTGATTGGACCCAACCCATAGGGAAGTATGCTGTCTTCCTGGGGCCTGGGTAAGGGACATCACCAAGAAACTTCCCAGCCTGGCATATCCCACTATTACCTGCTACTACTTTTTCAGGTGGGCAGTGACAAAGTCCCAGCAAGAAGGCTGCAGACAACCAAGAGGGACCTCAGGTCCTTGGGACAACTTGTTGAAGGATCTGGAGCACAAGTTGTGTTTTCTTCTGTCCTGCCAGTTCCCTGCAGGGAATGATGGGGCAATAAACAGAAAAATCATGCAGATGAACACCCGGCTTTGAGACTAGTGTTACTATTAGAATTTGGGGAATTTTTATCATGGGTCAGTTTATGTGACACCGAGCCTGCTGGCAACAGACAAGGTCCATCCATCTCAAAGGAGGAATAAAAGGATTTTAGCTCAGGAGTTAGCAGGGCTCATTGAAAGAGTTTTAAAGTACATTTGAAGGGAGATGGAGACAAAACCGGGCTCAACAGAGATAAGCCTGGGGGTGCCATGCAAATGTTTGAGGGACAGTGTGCTAGCAAGGTCCTTCAGTCTGCCATATCAGTGGAGGTAGGGGATGGAGATCCATGCAAAAGTAAGGATGCAAGGGTTAATAATGTGTTAGAAATTCCAGAAGTACCTGAGAATGGTCACACATGAATTAGGGCTTCTCCCCGCAAAAAGGCAGTAAGGGTTATTAGCCCAACTGAAGTGCATTTAGACCAATGCACACAGCATGGGCAACAAACAGGAGGAACTGGAAACTATTGTACATCAGGAAGACTATGATCGTTGCCATCACGGAAACATGGTGGGATGATTTGTACGACTGGAATGCTGCAATGGATGGCTATAAACTCTTCAGAAGGGATAGGCAAGGAAGGAGAGGCAATGGGGTAGCCCTGTATGTTAGGGAGTGTTTTGATTCTTTGGAGCTTGATGATGTGTTATGACCCGCCCCTGAAGTCTGGGTAACTGAGGTTCTTGTTAATAGATCCCTTGGGGCAGATTAGAGGGACACTGAATGACTGGTGTATATATATATATGTGTTTTCCACCTGAGCCTTATCAAGAGGGAGGACATTGGCATGATAAAAAGCATTATCCCACCACATAGGATCTGCTTCTTATGGGCCTTTTCCCTCATCTGGCTTAAAACTCAGCTTGTTAATGTTAGCCACAGGTTATCCAGTACACAATCACAGGGCTCAACAAGTTTATCTAAACAAAGGTCAGTTTGTAGTGGTCATCCTCCAGTGGTAAATGCGCACCCCCTCTGCACCTGGGCTGTTTTTTGCAGATCACAGGCTTTGCCACCACATACCCAAAAACTCTCCTTCTTCCCTTCGGTTGGGGGGTGCAAACCTTCCCTCAGCAAAGCACCCTACTGCTTTTGCAAAGGATCAACTGAGTCATTAACCATTACCATTTCAGTCTCTCACATGATGGTAGTTATAGAGTTGAGTGTTTATCATAAGTGTACTGGGTTTTTATAGCCAGGTTTTGGTAGCTCCTGGCAGGGATCTACAGATCCATGGAGAGAGAAGCCCACACCAGTGCAGGTTTCCTGGTAGGACTTGTGATGCTGTGGGGGATCCACACTGAAGAAGCTGCGCCTGAATGACTGCATCCTGTGGAAGAGTGATCCACATTGCAGCAATTTGGGGAGGACTGTTGCCCGTGGGATGGATTCACACTGGAGAAGTTTATGGAGAACTGTTTCCTGTAGGAGAGACCCCACATTAGAGCAAGAGGACTCCTCTCCCTGAGCAGCAGCAGAAACAGCTTGTGATGAACTGAGTATAATCCTCATTCACTGTCTCCCTGCACAGCTTGGGGGGAGGAGGTAGAGCTTGTGAAGCAGGGAGGGGTGTGGGGAAGGTATTTTTAAGGTCTTATTTTACTTCCCATTGTTCTACTCTGATTTTGTCAGTAATAAATTAAATTAATACCTCAAATTTGAGTCTGTTTTGCCCGTGACACTATTTGGTGAGTGATCTCCCCCAGACTTTTTCTCAATCCATGAATCCTTTTGTTATACTTTGTGTCTCCTGTCCGATTACAGAGGGGAGTGATAGAGTGGCTTTGGTGGATGTCTGGCATCCAGCCAGGGTCAACCCATTACACTAAGAATCAGAGAGAAAGCTAACAAGGCAGATATCCTAGTGGGACTGTTATAGACCACCCAACTAGGATGAAGAGGCAGATGAAATATTCTATAAGCAGCTGGGGGAAATCTTGTGATTGCTGGACCTTATTCTCATGGGGGACTTCAACCTACCAGATATCTACTGGAAATACAACAGAGCAGACAGGAAACAGTCCAGGGGGTTCCTGGAGCTCATGGAAGAGAACTTCCTGACACAGTTGGTAAATAAGACAACCAGGGAAGGCGCCCTGCTGGACCTGCTGTTTGTAAATAGAGAAGGACTGCTCAGAGTGAAAGTCAGAGGCTGTCTTGAGCAAAGCAATCAAGAAATTATAGTTTTCAGTTATCAGAGAAATAAGGAGAGAGGTCAGCATAACTGCCACCTTAGACTTCTGGAGGGCAGACTTTGGCCTGTTTAAGAGACTGGTTGAGTGAGTCTCTTGGGAGGCAGTCCCGGAGGGCAAAATAGTCCAGGAAGGCTGGATGTGCTTTAAGAAGGAAATCTTAAAGGAGCAGGAGCAGGCTGTCCCCATGCTGAAAGATGACCCAGCACAGAAGACAACTGGCGTGGCAGAACAGAGAGCTTGGGCTCCAGCCACTGCTGTAAAAGACAACAAAAAGTGTTTTTACAAATACATCAGCAACAAAAGCAGGAACAAGGAGAATCTCCATCCTTTTTTGGATGTGGAGGGAAACATAGTAACAAAGGATGAGGAAAAGGCCAAGGTACAGAAGCTCTTCTTTGCCTCAGTCTTTGGTAAGACCAGTTGTCCTCAGGGCGCCCAGCCTCCTGAGCTGGAAGACAGAGATGGGGAGCAGAATAAAGCCCCATAATCCAGGAGGGAATGGTCAGTGTCCTGCAGTGCCACTTAGACCTCCCCAAGTCAATGGAGATAGATGAGATTTACCCAAGGGTACTGAGGGAGCTGGCCAAAGTGCTTACCAAGCCACTTTCAATCATTTACCAGCAGTCCTTGTAAACCAGGGAGGTCCTGGATTGTGGGATATGGGGTTATAATTGTTAAAGTTGTTATGGTTAGAAGTTGGTTGGGGAGTGAGAGATAGTTATGACTCGTGGACAGCAGACTGCAGCTGAGCCAGCCAATGGGTGCCCTTCTTCTGTTAAGTTTTGGTTTTGTCTGGTTGAGATTAAAGGCATAAAAGGAGGGTGATTTCTACAATAAAAAGATCTCCTTCAGATGCATAAGGGAGCCCGTGTCTCTTTGTTCCCCATTGCTACACTGACTAACTGGAAATTAGCAAATGTGACACCTATCTATAAGAAGGGTCAAAAGGGGGATCTGGGGAACAGCAGGCCTGTCAGCCTGACCTTAGTGCCAGGGAAGGGCATGGAGCAGATCATCTTGAGTGCCATCATGTGACACGTACAGGACAACCAGGCGATCAGGTCCAGCCAGCATAGGTTTATGAAAGGCAGGACCTGCTTGACAAATCTGATCTTCTATGAGACAGTGACCTGCTTAGTAGATGTCCTAGGGTGATGTTATGATGTTTGTATTCCCAGTCATCTGTTGGGTTTGTGCTGGATATTGCATTCT
Organism: Prinia subflava; assembly: GCF_021018805.1. Classification (NCBI taxonomy): domain Eukaryota; kingdom Metazoa; phylum Chordata; class Aves; order Passeriformes; family Cisticolidae; genus Prinia; species Prinia subflava. The sequence continues at coordinate 657,922 of NW_026960613.1, forward strand.
GTGCCTTTAAGATTGGATCTGGGAGCCGAGGTGGGGGGGAGAAGCACGCAGTTTGTTTTCAGAGACTGTACTCCCTCCTCCACATGCTGGCCTGGAGTGTTGTCTGCAACACGTACAGCGGCGGTGGGCATGGAGAGATTTTTTTCTTTTCTTTTTCGTTAGTTATTTTAGCTAGCTGAGGCAGAAAAGCTTCACTGGACTGTTTTTTCTTTGCCTTTCCTGGGAACTGTTCGAACCTGCTCTGGACTGGGGACCCAGGGGAGCACTGGGGTCTTGCACCTGGGACCCACCGGGGCCTACCCTGCTCAGTAGCTTTTCCCAGCACCAGAGGGACTGAGAACAGAGTGACCACCGACAGGAGAGACTTTTTTTTCTGAATTTGTCATCTGGTATTGTTCAATTTATTGTCCTGGGGAGTGCTCTGCCTATCAATAAACAGGGGTTTATTGACTGGTGTAGTGGTATCATGCACTATTCCCATTCTTGCGACCTGGGTTCAATTCCCGGGCTGCACACCAGTGGAACTTCCTCTTTGAGTCTTGCCTTCCTTCAATTCACACACCCGTTGTGCCAGAGCAGCAGTAGATTTTCCATCCCATCTTCTCATATTTTCTCCACAATCGTGCAGGAAGAACCACAGCTCAGCTCGTGGGGTGTACCCTCTCTCCCTATCTGGGGAATGTCTGCGTTGGGTACCAGAACCTCTGTTCTGTGCTGCCGAGATTTGGAGAAGGTCCTCTTTAATCTCCTCCCTGAGTTTCTTGTGATTCTTCTCTCTTATCTTCTAGTTTCTGTAGACGTATCTCCACAGCTGCGATTCTGGCATGTGTTGGGCCATGCACAGCATCTGCATACGCTCGGAGCTTCTTCGCCATATCCTGCACAGTCTCCTCCATGTCATCCTTCTTCATTACTGCTAAAGCAGAAGAATATTCTTGTGGCCCAAGTTGTACAAATTTTCACCACATCACGGGTGTACATGGTACCAAGTCTGGGTTCCTAGTGTTTAGGTCATCTGAGAAGACAATCTCTGCCACTGTCATTTCTCTCAAGTGTTGAATCCCTTGTTCTATGGTCTTCCACCAGGTTTGCCGCATATAGAGATCATCTGCACACAAATATCTTTCTGCCACACTTCCTAGGACCTGTACCCAGAGACTGTGAGGATTAGCCCCCCTCATCATTCTTTGGTCGATAACCGGATCAAGTGACAGAGATCCCAAATGTCTCGCTTCAGTGCCGTCCAGATTCGTAGCCTCGCCTGCAGCATCCCAAAGACGGACTAACCAACTAATTATAGATTCATCAGGTTGATGCCTGTAATCCTTTCTTTGGTGCCCAAATGTGGTTCTCGAGACAGTGGAAAAAACCCTGTACTGATTGTATTTTTGGTTGCAAGTAGTCTGTGTTGGTATAAAGCATTCAGTAGCTATGTTGTTTGACAGAAAAGCTGTAGATATTGTCTACCTAGACTTCAGTAAAGCCTTTGCCACCATTTCCCACAGCATTCTCCTGGAGAAATTGGCTTCCCATGGCTTGGACAGGTGAACTCTTCACTGGGTAAAAAACTGGCTGGATGGCCGGGCCCAGTGTGTGGTGGTGAATGGAGTTACAACCAGCTGGTGGTCAGTCATGAGTGGTGTTCCCCAGGGCTCAGTATTAGGGACAGTTCTGTTTAACGTGTTCACTGATTATCTGGATGAGGGGATCAAGTGCACCCTAAGCAAGTTCACCAATGACACAAAGTTGGGCAAGAGTGTTGATTTGCTGGAGAGTGGGAGGACTTCAGAGGGATCTTGCTTTTGCTCATACACTTGCCAAGGATTTTTAAGCGATCTCAAACACTCTCATTCATAACAATTGGCTAGATCAATGAGTTGAGGCCGACCATTGGAGTTTAATAAGGTGAAGTGCCAAGTCCTACACTTGGGTCATGACAACCCCATGCAGTGCTACAGGCTTGGGGAAGAGTGTCTGGAAAGTTGGCCAGCAGAAAAGGATGTGGGAGTGTTGGTTGACAGCTGGCTGAACATGACCCGGCAGTGTGTCAAGGTGGCCAAGAAGGCCAATGACATCCTGACTTGTATCGAAAATAGAAGCCAGCAGGACTAGGGAAGTGATTGTCCCCTTGTAGTTGGCACTGGTGGGGCCACACCCCAACTACTGTGTTCAGTTCTGGGCCGCTCACTTCAAAGAGGTAATTGAGGTGCTGAAGCATGTCCAGAGAAGGGCAACAAAGCTGGTGAAGTGTCTGGAGCACATCTTGGTCTTGAGGGGAAGCCATAAGAGGAGCAGCTGAGATCACTTGGTCTGTTCAGCCTGGAGAAGAGGAGACTGAGGAGAGACCTTACTGCAGTCTACAACTTCCTCATGAGGGGAAGAGGAAGGGGAGACACTGATCTCTTCTTTCTGGTGACCAGTGACAAGACCCAGGAGAATGGCCTCAAGTTGTGCCAGGAGAGGTTTAGATTGTATATTAGAAAAAGGTTTTTCACCCAGAGGGTGGTTGAGTACTGGAAAAGGCTTCCCAGGGAAGTGGTAACAGTACCAAGCCAGCTAGATTTCAAGAAGCTTTTGGACAATACTCTCAGGCACATGGTGTGACTCTTGGGGATGGTCCTGTGCAGGGCTAGGTATTGGACTTGATGATCCTTGTGGATCCCTTCCAACTCAGCATATTCTGTGATTCTGTTGTTTTGCCTGGGCAAAAGGAAGCTCAGGGGAAACCTTATTGCTCTCTACAACTACCTGAAAGGTAGTGGTATGAGGTGGGTGTTGGTCTCTTCTCTAAGAGGAAATAGCCTCAAGTTGCACCAGGGGAAGTTTAGATTAGATATGAGAAAAAAAACCAAACCTTTTCACTGAAAGGGTTGTCAAGCATTGGAATAAGCTGCCCAGAGAAGTGTTCGAGTCACCATCCCTGAAAGTGTTAAAAAAACGCGGATATGGTACTTGAGGCCATGGTTTAGTGGTGAACATGGTGCTAGTGGTAGATTGGAGGTTGGACTTGTGATCTTAGAGGTCTTTTACAACCTTAATTGTTACAATTATCACTTAATGATTCTATGTTTCTAAAGAAAAAAAAAAAATACAGAGGTATTACATTTGACACTGTGATCCTGGACAAATAGTCTAAATTATAGGAATATCACACTATATCCAATTCAAGGACCCAGAATTTGGAGATATTTCACTAGCACTTGCATCTTCAAAAACTTTGTATTACTGGGAGAGAGATCAATTTTGAAGTTAACTCTATGCACCCTACAATGAAGGGTAATCTTTGTCTCAAACATTCACAGAAGTATACATGGTATTCTTAAAATAAATAAAATCCTCATATGAAAACAATCATAAAATGTGAAATTTTCAAAAGGTTTAACAGCTCAAGATCACTAGTGCCATAGCACTGAAATTGACTACCAAAGATCAGCTGTTTGGAAATAAGGCACTGAGGGGGGAATTTTTTCCCAGATATCAAGAACTACTTTTTTCATATCTAGAATTGAACCTCTACTTCTTGGAAGTATGCAAAGAAGGAACTTTTTCATGCACTTATAAATCCTACTGCAATCAAAGGATTATTTCAGATATTCTATTAGCCTACAAATTATGGCCATGACACCTAATATCCATCTGACTGGCTTAATATTTTGTTAGCCTTAAGAATACGGTGGAAATTGCATACCAAACATGAATGTGGGATTTTGTCCTTAAAGAGTGCCTTCATAAGTAGCATATGACATGCAATTCCAAGGGATGACTACGAACAGCATTGCATTTACAAGTATCAGACTTCAATCAGTGGGTCACTAGTGAAAACACAGAATAAACAGTAAACTGTTGTACTGGGTTTTGGGAGGGGGGGTACTGCAGGAATGGTTTTTGTGAGAAGATACCAGAAGCTGTTCATATGTCTGACAAGGGGAAAAATTGCTGCACAGCAGCAGCTGAAAGAGAGGAGTGAGAATATATGAAACAGCCCTGCAGAGACCAAGGTCAGTGAAGGAAGGGGAGGAGGTCTTCTGGGTGCTAGAGTAGATGTATCCTCCATGCATACACAACTGTTTACAGCAAAAGAGAAAGAACTATACCAGTAACTCAGGTGGGCATTTTACCTTATGAATCTAAAAGATGAAACACATTTTATAATCACCAAGGACTTTACCTAGTACAGCTGAAAGCAAGTTAAAATATTAGTAACAAATATGACACATAAGCTTTTACATACATTAAACAATTGAGAATTTCAAGGTATACAGTATGAATAGAATCACTAATATTCGTAGAAAACACAAACAAACAAGTTTTCCTATTTTATATTTAAAGCTAGTAAATTAGACTGTCAATTATAGATAGCCAGAAAGGAAATCCATTCCTATTCCAAGTACACATTGATTTTTTAATAAGAAAGGGAGAAAGGCACCCTTTCCCTTCTATGGGGAGGCAATCATATATCCTTCTTTCAGATCTGCTTACCACTTACTGCTTAGTTGAAACAGCATATATGTAAGCATATGGCTACTAACTACACATTACTCTCTTCCCTGTTCTCTGTAGCTGAAGTTTTCAGAGGAGAATTTGTTCCTTTAGTATTTCCTCATTTCCAGTAGTACTTTTCTTCAAGTCTGAGACACGACTTTTTTTCTCTACATAGAGGGCAATCTGCAACAACAACTACTGGTATTAAAAATGCTTCAGATATTGTCAATACCCTTCCAGAGGCAGAATGTTCCAGCTGCAAAGAACATACTGAACATCTGGACAGATTTTCCAGAAACTAAACATCTGCCTCTCATGCTGTTGTTTTTATAGGATCTAAGCATTTAAAAACTATTCTATGGTTTCTCTGCAAGCATAGCTATTTCTAGAAGACCTTTAGAAACAACACAAGCAGCTAGCATCACTAACAATGCATTGCTTTTTTCTTTTTGAAAAAATGAAAAATTATAGTAATTCAGCTTTGGGCATGAGAGTTGCACCTCCTAAAGTAGTCAGACATAAGGTTGAATCTTGCCTGTCCTCTAAAACAAGTTAAGTTTTCCTCCTATTATTGTCCAAGTTGAAAAGGCCCCTGGACCATCTGTTTTAACGCCTTGTGGATTCATATCCAAGAACTAAAACTCCTAGTTTCTATCACATGTAAGATCTATCCATCAGATGAATTTGATTCAAGTCCCATAACCAATGCAAATACTGTCTGAGTTTTCCTACTAATCTAGTACAATTTTTAAGGAGGAAATGATAACACTGGGATTTAATGCAATGTTGTTTCTATGAGAAGTGTTGCAGGGATGGGGTTTTTTCTGTATTTATAAAGTTATGGACTGACTCAGTACATGTCTCTCCTGCAGTGACATAAAAAAAGGTGAACAAGATTTGGTAGAAAAGAAACCTCTCCTTTCTATTACCTTAATTTCCCAGGACATCAGCAATTAAGTTACAACTTCACTGACAAGATGGTGAATCTTATTTCTTCCATTGGGAGCCTTAACACTTAATTCTGCTACGATGTAGATAGTCCAATCCCCTAATGAAGTATGCTAACCATAGTCCTCAGAAGCAAGAAGAATTTATCACACTTCAATTCTCTTCATGCATTTTAAGAAAAATGTTATTCTAGCTTCTTTTGGAGAATAACAGATGTTACTCAGCAGTAAACAACATTATCCATACAATCTCAAATCATTATTTTAAATGGTTATGCAAAACTATGCTTTAACTAAACTCTCAAGCATATTTGAGTTTTTTCCAGCATTTTATTTTACTAACATTTCTGGGTAAAAGATTGCTAACTCATACAAAAAAGAAAGCAACGATTTGCTTTAAAATGTCCATATTGTCAATCTACAGGTTTTCCAGTTATTCCTGAACTATTCTGTATGCTGAAGGTTTCAGAGAAAGATATAAAGTGCATTCCTCCTCTCTGTAATATGTACAATGAAATAGCATCATAAATAAGTAGGCCTGGAAAAGTCCTCAAAATTAACATCTACTTTAAATGGTTTTCTTGACAGAAGGATAAGCTCATTATAGTTGTCACATTGTGTTTTCTGTTTACTGTATTTCTGTACTTTCCAATTATTTTTGCAAAAGTATGTAGCCCAAAATGCTTTCAAATTTGTAAGCATACTTATATTTTATCTTTCAAATCAATATTGGGATTTGAATGAAAACTAATCCAAGGACATGCCAAGTATGGTTTATCAGAACTCCCTAGTAGACCATGCAAGAAGTTCAGCTGTAGATTATTCTTCTAGGTAGAAAAAAACTAATCTTTCTAATGAACACTACCTCTCAGTGTGCACCCATAATTTGCTTGTTTTTATATTACAGCTTCCATAAGTGTAAAAGTAAGCAATGTTTCTGACATGAATAAGGGTAGCCGACCAAAGAAACAAAGCAAATTTATTCCTTTTTAGATCAGCCCGAGAGATGCATTGCCATTTAATTTATATATAGCACAAGATAACCAAAAACATTTTCCTTCCTGCTAATATTATGAGAAATTGACTCACAGCATCTTCCTATTTATTCAGCACCTACCATCCACCAAAACCAGTCAATACAGGTAGATATTTTACTTGCCTTTCCCAAATCTCCTAGTATCTTAAAAGTTAAAGCTTTATTGTTGCAACCATAGAATCACTCATGTTATAAAAGACCTTTAAGATTGAGTCCAAGTGCAAATATAACACTGCTAAGGCAACCACTAAACCATGGCCCTAAGTACCACATCTACAGGTCTTTTCAATGCCTCTAGGGGTAGTGTCTCAACCACTTCCCTGGACAGCCTGTTCCAACACTTTATAATCCTTTATATGAAGAAATTTTTTCTAATATCCAATCTAAACCTCCCCTGGAAAAACTTGAGGCCATTTACTTCTGTCATATCACTTCTTACCTTGGAAAAGAGACTGACACCCACCTTGCTACAACCTCCTTTCAGGTCCTTGTAGAGTCCTTCAAGATCCCCTGAACCCCCTGTTCTTCCAGACTAAAAAACCTTTGTTCCCTCAGCCACTCTTCATAAGACTTGTGCTCTAGACACTTCACCAGCCTCATTGCCCTTCTTTGGACACACTCTAGTATCTCAGTGTCTTTCTTAGGAGCCCAAAACTGCACATAGTATTGGAAGTGAAGTATCACTAGAGCTGAGTACAAAGGGACAATTACTTCCCTAGTCCTGCAGGCCACACTATTTCTGATACAAGCTGAGAGGCTGTTAGCCTTCTTGCCCACCTGGGCACATGCTGGCTTATATTCAGCCACTGTCAACCAACACTCCCACATCCTTTTCTGCCAGGAAGCTTTCCAGACGCTCTTCCTCAAGCCTGTAGTGTTGCATGGGGTTGTTGTGACCCAAGTGCAGGACCTGGCACTTTGCCTTATTGAACATCATACAAATGGCCTTGGCTCATTGATCCAGTCTGTCCAGATTACCACTGTAGAGCCTTTCTTCCCTCAAGCACATCAACACTCCTGTCCAACTTGCTGTCATCTGCAAACTTACTGAGGATGCACTTGATCCCATCATCTAGATCATGAATAAAAAAAATAAATAAAACTGGTCCAAATACTGAGCCCTGGGGAACCCCACTTGCAATCAGAAGCCAATTGGATTTAACACCATTCACCACCACTCTGGGCCCAGATATTATGATGCTTTTCTACCCAGTGAAGAGCACAGCTGTCTAAGTCATAGGAAGCCAGTTTCTCCAGGAGAATGCTGTGGGAAATGGTGTCAAAGGCTTCACTGAAGTTCAGGTAGACAACATCCACAGCCTTTCCCTTGTCCACTAAGTGGGTCACCTTGTCATAGAAGGAGATAAGGTCAGTCAAGTAGGACCTGCCTTTCATAAACCCAAACTGACTGGACCTGATAAACTGGTGGCCTGTGCTTGTCACATAATGGCACTCAAGATGATCTGCTCCATAACATTCCCCCACACCAAGGTCAGACTGACATCCCTATAGATCCTCGGATCCTCCTTCCAGCCCTTCTTCTAGAAAGGCATTATGTTTGTTAGCCTTCAGTCAACTGTGACCTCCCTGGTTAGCCAGGACTGTTAACAAATGTTTGGAAGTGGCTTGGTGAGCACTTCAGCCAGCTCCCTCAGTACCCTTGCGTAAATGCCATCCTGTCCCATAGACTAGTGCATGTCTAAGAGGTATAACAGATCTCTAACCATTTCCCCTTGGATTATAGGGGCCCTACTCTGCTCCCCGTCTCTGTCTTCTGTCACTATAGGACACGCAATGAATCACACTGACTCTGTGTATTTCTCAGAAGGCTATAGAGCGATTTATTCAAAACACAATTCTTTTATATACTATTTACAGAGACCAGTATGATTGGATGGCAAAGTTAACACCTCTTCAACCACATTGGTCAAGCCAGAGGGCCATCAAGAAGTCCCTCCTCTAAAAAGGAATGAATAACAAAGATAATAAAGAAAACATCTCTTTTTGTTTACAGCAAATTGCCTGGGAAAGAAATTTCACAAACCAAAACATCTCAGGCATGATATCAGGGCTACAGTCTTCCAGGTCAATGGGCTGAATAGCCTGAGAACAGCTGGTCTTCTTATTCAAGACTGAGGAAAAAGCAGCATTAAGTACCTCAATCTTTTCCTCATCTTTTGTCAATGTTTCCCTTCACATCCAATAAAGGATGGACATTCTCTAGCCCTCCTTTTGTTGCTAAAGTATTTATAGGAACAGATTTTTTCTTTTATAGCAGTATTCAGATAAAGCTCTAGTTGGGCTTAGGCCCTTCTAATTTACTCCCTGCACAACTTCCCAACCTCCTTGTAGTCCTCCTGAATTGACTGCCCCTTTTCCCAAAGGTGATAAACTCCCTTTTTCTCCCTGAGTTCCAGATAAAGCTCTCTGTTTAGCTTGGCCAGTCATCTTCCCTACAAGCTCATCTTTCAGCACATGGGGATGGTTGGCTTCTGCTCCTTTAAGATTTCTTTCTTATACTGATAGTGGAGAGTTAAAATAATTTCTGTTTAAGCTAACTGCAGGTATTTGGGGGAAGGTAGAAGACGCACAATCTGAACTTTACAGCTGGCTTTGGAACAAACGTCAGCTTCTGCAACTAGCTGCATACTATTGTTTAAGTATGACTCCAGCCCAGGATATAATTGAGAAGCATTGTTTTAACCAAATCAAGTAGAACCCAGGGTAAAGCGTAGGTATGATTTAAGATAGTAACTAAGAAATAACCAGTATCTAGGGGTGGAGGTTAGTTAACATATGTATAATTTGAAACTATAAAATCACAAATCGACTCTGTGTTCTTAGACACAAAATTTGGGCATTCCACGCCCCTGTGTCCCGCGTGCTCAAATAAAGAACCGCATATGATCGCCTTCATGTAGTTATATGTTTTCCTATGCTAACATTTTTGGCGACCCCGGTGGGACCTTGTGGGCGCAGCCAGGACCCCGCGACCCTATCACGCTCCAGCCGGCACCGGGTGATTTCTCGGGGAGCCCATCAGCGCCGCGACCCTCGCCGTTCACAAGGACCCCTGGTGAGAGGTAAGGTTCTTTATTTTCTGGTCTGGTCTGGGGGCCTGCCATTAAGACGCAGCGAAAGCTACGCTTGGGCGAAAGGAATTCCTGGTGGTATTGCCTAGGCAGCCGTCTGTCTGACATCGCGAAAGCCTTGCAGGTTCGGCATCTATGGTTTTTATGTATCAGTAATATGGAGAAACTAAAAGGGTTAAAAGAAATTTTGGGCAGCAATAATGCCTCTATACCAAGTTCTTCTCCTTTGGGTTGTTTGTTGGCACACTGGAAAGAAGGGAATTTTGGTCAGGAATTACAAAAAGATAAATTGATTGAGTATTGTAATGTGAGCTGGCCAAAAAATGCTTTGCCTGAAAACCAGAGGTGGCCACAGAATGGGTCTTTGGATGTAAAGGTTATTATGCAAGTTAGATCGCTTTGTACACAAGATGGAATGGTAGAACAAATCCCATACCTTGATTTATTTCTATGCTTGCTCAAAAGACCGACCTGGTTAATCAGTAATAGCCTGAAAGCAGTAAGACTTGAAGAAAATAAGTGCTTGGCTTGCGTCCAAAATAAGCATTGTATGCAGCATGCAATTTTAAGTGAAGCTTTAAAGGGAGGAAGAGATGAACTGGACTCGGACTTATTAATAGGTCCCATGGCCCCCGCACCAACCACAGCCCCCTCGAATCCGAGTTCTACCCCGCTCACCCTGACCCCACCTGATTCTCTTACACCCCCCTCGCTCACACCAAAACAATATGTTTCACCCCCACCTTTGTCTGCTGAAGGTAATTATCCTCCTTTGCCTGTGCCTGCCCCTCCTCCACCTGCTTGGGTGCTGCCCCTCCTCTGCCTGCTCAGGTGCCTGCCCCTCCTCTACCTGCTCAAAGCTATCCTGCCACCCCACCGATGCCTGCTGAAAGATTTATTCCTTCTCCAACACCGGTTCAAGGGTACCCTCCACTCCCACTTACACCTCCTTCGCCAGCTCCTGTCCCGTCCCCCCCCGTACCCTCCCCTGCCAGATTCGCCTGTCTAAGATGTGTTTGTGAGGCGGAAGCAAAGAAGGGATGCAGAGAAGACAGATAGAATGGAAAGTAGTGACAGTGAAGCAGATGAGCTAGATGCCCCAGTAGCTCACCGAACACGAGGAAAACTGGCCCCGGCGTGGCCTAAGGCAGGAAAGGGTATATTAAAATCAGGCAAACAAAAGAGAACAATTATTGCACCACTAAGGAAAGGGGTGGGAACTAATGGACCTGTCTTTGTAAAGGTACCCTTTTCACCTGCTGATTTAGTCATATGGAAACAATCATCTGGAACATATAGAGAAAACCCAGATAAAGTAGCTCGCGTGGTTAAGATGATAATGAAATCTCAGAACCCTGATTGGGAAGATATTCATGTGATATTAGACACTCTAATGGATGAGACAGAAAAGGACATGGTACTTCGGGCAGCGAGAGAAAGAGCTAGAGAAGACATACGAAATGGTTTAGTGACAGGGACACTAGATTATAATTTTCCCACTGCAGACCCAGACTGGGATGCTAATGACCCCTCTGGAGTGGATATGTTAAGGCTAAAGAGATATCAGGAGTGGATTTCAGTTGGTGTTCAACAGGCAATACCTAAGAGTATGAACTGGTCTAAGTTGTATGAAATTCGACAGGAAAAGAAAGAATCTCCCACTGCCTTTCTAGAAAGACATAAGGAAGCAGCTAGAAGATATAGGTAGACAGTGAGCAAGGAAGAACTCAGCTTGCCTTTATTTTTCTGAGTCAAGCACAGGAAGATATTAGGAAAAAGCTACAGAAACTGGAAGGTGAAGAGTTAAGAAACTTGGATAAACTCCTAGAGGTTGCCTGGAAAGTTTACAATAACAGGGACAGAGAAGTTGCCAAGAAACAGAGGCAAAGCCTTTTGGCAGTTTTACAGAGACAAGGGCGAGGACGTGGTAGAGGAGGTTGTGGTGGTAATAGAAGTGGATTTTGCAGAGGTTCTGGTCATGGTAGACTAGGTCTGAACCAATGTGCCTATTGTCGAATGGAGAGACACTGGAAAAGGGAGTGTCCGAGTTGGTTTAGCCAGAATGGTCAGCCTCAGTTACACAGCATGTTTAATCAGAGTGGTGAGCCTCAGTTGGATGGTGTAGCCGGGGTCATGGTCTTACATGAGAGGGAGCCAGGATCAAGAGAGCCCATGGTGACTTTGCATTTAGAAGGAAAAGACGTAGATTTTCTCATTGACACGGGAGCAACAAATTCTGTATTAAATTATCTTGAGGGGCAAGTCGGGAACAAGTCAGCAGCAGTCATTGGAGCCACAGGGAAGGAGGAGATATGGCCATTCCTGCAACCCCTAGAATTGAGCTTTGAAGATAAGATCTTGACCCATGAATTCTTATACATGCCAGACTGCCCAACTCTGCTCTTAGGGCGCGATCTACTGGCAGCACTGGAGGCAGTAACTACTTTTGAGAATGGTCAACTCGTAATGAGAATACCCGAGTCTAAGACAGGAAGGATTTTGATAATAAAAGAAAAACCAATTTCTAGTATTCCTAATGAAGTAGAGGATGCAGTAATTCCCTCTGTCTGGGAAACAGATGTACCTGGAAAATCTAAGTTAGCACAAACAGTACATGTAGAGTTAAAAGAAGGAGCAAAGGCTGTACGAATCAAACAGTACCCTATAAAACCAGAAGCACGACAGGGAATAGCAAAGACCATTGATAAATTCTTAAAATATCGAATTCTAGAGGAATGTGAATCAGAATAAAACATCCCAATATTCCCAGTAAAGAAACCAAATGGTGAGTATAGACTTGTACAGGATTTAAGAGGCATAAATGAAATAACAAAAGACATTCATCCAGTGGTTGCCAATCCCTATACATTGTTAGCATCCGTAAAAGAGATATATAAATGGTTTACTGTAATTGACTTAAAAGATGCCTTCTTCTGCATACCCCTTGACCAAGAAAGTAGGAAATTATTTGCCTTTGAGTGGGAACATCCAGAAAATGGAAGAATAACCCAGCTCACCTGGACTCGATTACCGATGGGGTACAAGAACTCACCCACTTTATTTGGGAGTCAACTGGAAAAAGAACTGGAAATCTGGACCAGAGAAGGGCAAGTACCAAGAGACCAATATCTATTACTCCAGTATGTAGATGACATCTTGATTGCAACAGAGGAAGAAATGACCTGCATAAAGGTAACCATTGAGATTTTAAATTCATTAGGAATGGGAGAGTATAAGGTGTCCAGAGAAAACGAACAGATTGCCCAACAGACTGTGATTTACCTGGGATGTGAAATCTCACAAGGGCAGAGAAAACTGGGTACTAATCGTATTCAAGCTATCTGTGCTATTCCAGAGCCCCAGAATCTACACGAACTGCGGATCTTCCTTGGAGTGACTGGGTGGTGTTGCCTGTGGATCATGGACTATGGACTGATTGCAAAACCCTTGTATGAGACTCAGAAGACCCAGCCGTTCACCTGCGGCAAACCACAGAAAGAGGCCTTCCAGAAGTTAAAGGAAGCATTGACAACTGCTCCTGCTTTGGAGTTACCTGATCTGTCTAAAGACTTTCAGCTGTACGTGCATGAAAGGCAGCGACTGGCACTGGGAGTCCTGACCCAACGACTGGGAAGCTGGAAAAGGCCGGTGGGTTACTTTTCCAAACAACTCGACAACGTAAGTGCTGGATAGCCTTCATGTCTGCGGGCAGTATCAGCTACCATGCTGCTGATACAGGAAGCCTGGAAGCTCACAATGGGAAGACACATAGATGTCTATGTGCCACACATGGTAACTACAGTCCTGGAACAAAAGGGGGGCCATTGGCTCTCTCCAAGCCGGATAACAAAATTTCAGGTAACCCTGACTGAGCAGGATGACGCAGCACTAAAAACAACTAACCTCTTGAATCCAGCTCTATTTTTAGGTGCCACAGCTGAGGAAGGTCCATTAGAGCATGACTGTCTAGAAGTAATCGAGCACACCTATTCAGCAAGAACCGATCTGAAGGATGTCCCCCTAGAGCAACCAGAGTGGGAACTCTTTACAGATGGAAGCAGCTTCAAGGAAAACGGAACCAGATACGCAGGATATGCGGTAACTACAATTGATGTAGTAATAGAGGCAAAAGCACTACCACCTAATACATCTGCACAAAGGGCAGAACTAATCGCATTAACCAGAGCACTAGAGCTGAGTGAGGGGAAGACAGTAAATATATGGGCTGACTCCAAATTTGCCTTCGGAGTAGTGCATGTACACAGAGCTTTATGGAAAGAAAGAGGACTGCTGTCCTCCCAAGGTACAAATATTAAACATCAAGATGCGGTCCTACAACTGATAGATGCAGTACAAAAACCTGAACAGGTAGCAATCATGCACTGCAAAGCACATCAGTCAGGCAACTCCAAAATTTGTGAAAGAAATCGAAGAGCAGATTGGGCAGCCCGTCAGGTAGCACAAGAGGTGCAGAAGACAACGGCATTGATACCATCAAGACTTAATATCTCTCAATTTAATTTGCCTGCTAAGCAAAAATATACAATCGAAGATGACAAACTAGCACAACTGCTGAAGGCACAGAAGAATGCAGAAGGGTGGTATGCAACCGCACAAGGGCAAATAGTGGTACCTCCTTTGGTAATGAGAGAAATTTTACAGGTAAAACATAATGAGTGTCACTGGGGTGCAGAGGCGTTGGTAAAGTGGTTGAGACAACACCTAATCTCAGTACGGATGCAAACAATGGCCAAGTCAGTAATGTCTAAATGTGAAATCTGCCTGAAAAACAACCCGGTAGCTAGACGACAGGCACAGTTACGCAGAATTCAGATGGGAATAGTACCAGGAGACTATTGGCAAGTGGATTTTTCAGAATTGCCAAGAACTCGGGGATACAAATACCTGTTAGTAGGGGTTGACACGTTTTCTGGATGGCCAGAAGCCCTTCCCTGTCGCACAAACCAAGCAAAGGAAACAGTTAAGTGGTTATTACAGGAGATCATTCCCAGGTTTGGGGTGCCCCTAGGGATATCATCAGACAGAGGCCCACACTTCATAGCCACGGTGGTACAAGGGGTAAGCAAGTTATTGGTAATATCTTGGGACCTCCACACACCATGGAGACCCCAGTCAAGTGGGAAAGTAGAGAGAATGAGCCAGACACTAAAGGGGCAGATCAGTAAAATATGCCAGGAAACCAAACTGCAGTGGCCACAGGCTTTACCAATAGCATTGCTGAGAATTTGGATAAAGCCTAGGAGTGGGATGTCAGTTAGTCCTTATGAAATATTGTATGGGAAACCATATGAATCTCCTAACCCCAATCCAAATGTTCATGTCACAGGGAAACAAGATGTGTATAATTATGTTCTGTCCCTCGGGAAAACTCTAGCTCGGCTTCAAAGTGTTCTCGTGTGGAACAGACCACTGGCCCTGGAGAATCCAGTCCACAATATCGAACCAGGAGATGAAGTATACATCAAAACCTGGAAGGAAGAACCACTAAAAGAGAAGTGGACTGGTCCCCATCAGGTACTGCTTACCACCTTTACAGCAGTCAAAGTGGCTGGAGTGGAACCCTGGATACACTACACGCGTGTGAAGAAAGTCCCTCGTGGAGTCCAATCGTGGGCTGTAGAAACTATAGGACCGACAAAGCTAAGGCTAAAACGTCTCTAACTGCTCAAATGGTATCGGTAATTGTGCTCATGCTCTTCTTGTGGGTAATGTTAATTTCAAGGATACTAATGTCACCAGGGGGAATTGCTGTTACTTTGGGATATGGAATACGGGAGGGTCAACTAACCACTCTTCATTCTAGAATGAAGAGAGAGGTACAAGCAAAGACACAAGTAATAGAAATTTCTAATGAAATTCAGGCTGAGAATGTAATGATTGGATTGGTCAGAGACTTTGCCAAATGCACAATACCAGCAGAATAACAGCCTGTCTGCCAATACCAAAGGCAGCAGGGGACCCAGTAAGCTGGGGAATAATAACGTCAAAATTACCTGAAATATGAGGGAACAAAACAATCAAAAGTAAATGAGTACCAGAGTCAAGGGTGGTGGTCAAAGAGTACTGGAAGATAACAGAGTTCCTATATGCAACCTATGAGAAAATCAGAGTGCACTTAGTAATGGCAAATTAGGACAAATCATAGAGTGGTGGGTTAAGGACCAAGACCTTGCAAAATGGCAATGTTGGTTTCTACAGTATCAAAAGATCAGGGACAACGCTACAGAGAGCGTTGTGGTGTGGAAATGTGAAGAAAAGGATTGGAAAGGACTGGAACCCTGGGACAGTGCATGGTCTATGAGTATCCTCCAGAAATTCCAGTATATGGAAAGCACACCCTGGTGCATTAAATGGAAAGGCTCTGAAAATGAGACAGATCCCACAGTGATGAGTACTGGTACTAGCAGTCAGAAAGAGGCCAATAAGGTAAGTTGGTGGGTATGCAATAAAATCTATGATTGCACCTCTGATAATCTGGAAATAAAACAGTGGTCACCATTGGCAGTAGCCTTAGGAATCGGCTGTGCCTGCAGGAAAATTAGAAAAAAACAAGGCAAAATAGATTCCAAGATTATAGTAGGATGTAGCAGGAGTACAATTCAAAGTCCAGGACCGTTTGTATGGGCAATGAGTGATGGCACATGGACAACACACTTGCCTATGGATGGGGAGGTAAGAGAAATCACCCTGGGCCTTCCCACTTTATGTCCAATTTGGAAGAAATCCCCATTTAACGGGATCCGTGAGCCCTTGCTGATAAAAGCCAAACGAGATGTCTGAGAGGAGAAGAACCCGGATGACACTTGGCAGGAACCCTCTAGTAGAGTAAAGATTGGGTGGGCCCTAGAATCCTTGTTTGGTCCCATTGCAAATTATCGAAATAGAGAAATGCTATATAGACTCACAGGTCAGGTAGATAGATTAGCAAGAATCACACAAGAAAGATTTAAGGAACTCAACATGCAATTACAGGCCACCACCAAAATGACTTTGCAGAATCGTTTGGCTTTCGATACGTTACTTCTGAAAGAACATGGAGTGTGTAGATATTTAAAGGGACAAATTGACCATTGCTGCATCCACATCCCAAATGTAACTGCAGATGTAGAACATGACATCAGCCAGTTAAAACAAATACAGCATGAGGCACAAAAGGAACAAAAGGATTTAGCTACCAGCTGATTAGGTAAAATCTTTAAAGGATTAGGATGGAATGTGAGTTCATGGATAAAGCCTATCCTTGAAAAATGTGATAATTTTACTAATTTTATTTTTAGCAATTTGGTTAGTTTACAGAATCCTGAAGAGAGAGATACAGAAAAAGGCATCTTGGAACAGGACCATTATGAAGGCATTGGCACGGAATCCATATCCAGCGCCTTCGATCCGCAACAACATCCCGGACAAAGCCCATGACAACCGAGGATTTGAAGATGAACATCCAGTATGAACTTTGAAGCCAAATGGACTGTATTAAGTGAAAGCATTTACACTTAGTATATTAGAGTGAAATACTTTCAAAGGGGGGAATGATAGTGGAGAGTTAAAATAATAATTTCTGTTTAAGCTAACTGCGGATATTTGGGGGAAGGTAGAAGACGCACAATCTGAACTTTACAGCTGGCTTTGGAACAAACGTCAGCTTCTGCAACTAGCTGCATACTATTGTTTAAGTATGACTCCAGCCCAGGATATAATTGAGAAGCATTGTTTTAACCAAATCAAGTAGAACCCAGGGTAAAGCGTAGGTATGATTTAAGATAGTAACTAAGAAATAGGATAACCAGTATTTAGGGGTGGAGGTTAGTTAACATATGTATAATTTGAAACTATAAAAATCACAAATCGACTCTGTATTCTTGGGCACAAGATTTGGGCACTGTATGCCCCTGTGCCCCCGCGCGCTCAAATAAAGAACTGCATATGATCACCTTTGTGTGGTTATATGTTTTCCTATGCTAACAATACCACATCCAGTCTTCCTGGACTCCTTTGGCCTTCAGGACTGTCTCCCAAAGGACTTTCTCAGTCAGTCTCCTAAACTAGCCACTTAATTCTGGGATAGCAGTACTGCTGACCAACTCTTTACATCTCTGAGAATTGAAAACTATCATTTCGCAAGACTGCCTCCAACCATCACATCACCCACAAGTCTTTCTTTGTTCACAAACAATAGATCAAGAACCTTCTGTAAGGACTTAAAGAGCACAGTTGCCTGCCTCAGACACTGTCAAGGCCACAGTAGGAAACTGAGATAAGCACAGAAGGGAGGAATTTGCAACAGGAAGGCACTGATTCCAAGCCTGGTAGAGGTGAGAACTGGTTAGCACATCCTGGTTAACACAACTCGACAAAAATTCCCAGTGTGGCAAATTGCAGTGGAAAGGAAGCAACTACTCATACACATTATCACCCCAAGTTATGGGAACAGCATCTGTGACTACCCTGTGGATATTAAGAACTTGGACTGTATAAAGGTGATACCCCCAGAAGAACAAGTCTGGGACCCCCACCACTGAGAAGACCAGGGTGAAGAAGGACAAATGGAATGCTGCTGGATTCCTGGGTAGTGACTGTCTTCTGCTTGTCCCCTCTCTCTCTCTCTCCCATCCCCTCCCCCCTCCCTCCTCCCTTTCTATTTCTTTCTATCTCACTACCTCACATTTACTGTAAAATCTGTACTATTGACTTCAGCATATGATCTTGTCTGCACCTTAATTCAGGCAGAGGCATCTCTCACTAATCTGATCACAATACCTTCCCTAGTTGGCTCAGTGTCATCGTCTGGAAAGACAGCTATCTGTCAGGGAAAAGTTGAGTTTCCCTTGGAATGGAGAATGTAAAAAACCCCCTCCCTCCAAATTATTACAATTTTGCAATTAGGAACTTTCCAGCAAAAATATGGGAATAGGAATAACAGTAGTTTACTAGGAATATTAAAAAATACAAATGCAGTAGTACAAAAAAATAAACAAGCAAACAAACAAAAGTCCTAGAAAACCCTGACAGAGTCAGAGATACGACCTGACACCCTGTTGTCAGGGTGTTGGAAGCAGTCCAAATAAGTCTTCCTGGAGTAACAGATGTTGTTCTGTGAAGTAGAGATGATCCTGTAGAAAAAAGGGGTCCAGTGCTGATGAGATGGGTCCGATCTTCCTCTGAGAATTCAGTAGAAAACTGGCTAAATTAGTGTTTGGGATTGCAGGCTTTATGCCGGTGGAAAGGCTTTGGCTCCTCCCACTGAGTGGAGCATCTCACAATGGAACGAAATAATGTTATCAGTCATGTGAGAGGCCTTAAATGGCCCATTCACAGGTGATGTCCCTTGGAGGAGGATGGGTGGAGGAAGAGATAAGAAGGCACTGCCTTATCTGGTGTTATCAGTTGTCCCATTAACAGAAGGCATCCGCCCTCCCCCCCCCCCCCCCCCTAGAGTTACAAGAGATAAAGAACAACATCTCCCAACTGGTTTCAACAGATGAAAATAGAATATACTTTTTTGGTTACATTTTTCAACCCAAGACACTCAGTCATGAACTGTGTCAGGAATTTACCTTTAACACACTCCCCAAACCTCCTAGACCATTTCCTGTCTGCTCTGTTGTATTTCCAGCAGACATCTGGTAGGTTTAAGTCCCCCATGAGAATGAGGGTCAGTGATCATAAGACTTCTTCAAGCTGTTCATAAAATATTTTTTCTGTTTCTTCACTCTTGTTGGGTGCTCTATAACTGAGTACTGCCAGGATATCTGTCTTGCTAGCTTTCTCCCTTATTCTTACCCATAAACACTCAACTCTTTTATCACTGTCATCCAGCTCTAAGACAGTAAAAACACTCCCTAATATATAGGGCTATCCCACTCCTCTTTCCTTACCTGTCCCTTCTGAAGAGTTTTTAGCCATCCATTGTAGTACTCCAGTTGTGAGGGTCATCTCACCATGTTTACATGATGGCAACTATGTAATAGTTTTCCTGATGCACAATGGCTTGTAGCTCCTTCTGTTTGTTGTCTATGCCATCTGCATTAGTGTAACCAAATTTCTTAGAGATCGTGGTCATGATGTGCTGTGGAATGAGATTTGAGCTATCCCAAACTGAGCCTGAGTTTTGGGCCTGCTAGGCCTCAGATTTTGGCCTGCGTAGAAGTAGATAAGCTTTGTGGCGCAGTTAGAAATTGGGTTAAGGTGTGGGCACAGACTGTATAGGGCAAATAGAGTGAAGACACGGTCGCTGCCTTAAACTGAGATAGTGCACATACTTGTTCATGCTGAATGCCAATTGAAGTGCACCTGCAACTGTAAACTGACACTGTATAAAACCAGCCATTTCGAGAATAAAGAGGAGAACGTATGTTATAACCATATTGGTCGGACCTGCATTTGTTCCGTCTCCAATCCCAATTAGAGTCCCTGATTTCAGCTGGTGCCCTGCACTGGGACCTCTCTTCTGCTTTTTATTTTTGCTTGGATGCAGATTGTATTTGATTTTACTATGCTTGGATGCGGAGTTTATTTTGATTTTTACACTTTTCGTATAAATATGAATGTCGCTTGGATGTGGTGAAAGTTTCTGCCGCTTGGGTTTGTCTTGTGTGTAAGATTTGGACTGAATATTCGAACGAATGGGACACAAGCAGCGCTGAGCTTACAGAGCTGGGATTGGAGAGCGTGGTTTAGCCTGCTTCACCCGAAGGGGAACAGCAACACGCAGTGGAAGGGAGAAGTAAACAGCTGTGCGTGAGTGAAAAGAAGGATTTTAAAAACATGGAGAAGGATTTTCGCGCAGCAGTGCAACTCTTCGCAACAATTGCCTCTAAAAGGGGTGAAAAGATTAAAGAAACTGATAGAGAACAGCTAACCCTAAGGGCTCAGAAAAAAGGAAAGTTAAACCAGCCATCGCTTCTCTTTAGTGAAGCAGAATGGAAGGAAATAGGTGAATTATTATGGGATTCTGTCCTTTTGCAAGGGAAAGAAGCAAAGATTTGATCAGAGTTAGGCGTGACTTGGAAAAAAGTGATAAATACCTTGCAAACATTCGCTGAGGAATGCAGAGCTGCCCAGGCAGCCATTTTAGCATTAGAGAAAGCCGCCCCTCCCCCCTCCAATCCGGGGGTGTCTCTCTCCAAGCCAAAATAGTTAAAAAAACCATCTAAAGTTTTTCGGTATAAATTCCACGCATCCCGTAAGAGGGAATGCAGATCCAGTCTGCTCTTCCCTGCGAGAAGTAGTCTATGCAGCGAGCAGCCACGTGAGCCGATCGCAGGAAATGCCTTCTCCTGCTCCGGGGGAGAATGAGAGTAAACAGGAAATGTCTTGGCCGCCAAGCTCAGGGGGCGTGGTGAAAGATGAGGAGGCAGGCGGGACCGAAGGCGGAGTGGGGTGGGCGCAAGTGACGCAGCAAGGAGGCAGAGTTTAGGGCGGTGCCGAGAGCGGGGTGGTGTCAGCCTTCTCCCCATCGGAAAAGGAGCTGACATCATCAGCACATGTGATCAAAACAAACATGGCTGCCCCCATGCCAGCTTCCAAAAACGCGGACCCGGCTCGATCTGAAGCCCCTGCACCCCCACAGACTGCATCAGCAAAACCCATCACCCCTCCACAAGCATCTCAGTGCCCTCTGCCAGAATCCGACTCTGAGGGAGAAATTTCTGAGCCTGACATTCGTTGCACACCTCGACCACCAGAAAAGATGCAGAGGTCGGATGAATTGCAGCAAATAATAGCTAAACTCGCTGAGCTTTCTAATCGCCAGAGCATATTAGAGCAACAAACAATTGAAGCATGCAAGATTTCTCCACAAAAAACACATGATCTGCAAGCTTTTTCATCTCTACCGCCTGCTGCCCAGCAGATGGCGCTGTCTACCAGCCAAACAGACCCAATTCAGAAGCGCTGGTCCACCGTTAAAAAAAGTGCCATTTTGGACGGGGATTACACAGCTGCAAATTTAATAGCCTGCCCAGTGCTAATTGAGCAAAACACTGCCAAATGGCAACCACACGAGTGGAAAGTTTTACAGTCTGCCAAACAAACTGTAGTCAAGCACGGGATCAAATCGGAGGCAGCAAAAAATATCATACAGTATATTTTTACAGCCGATCTTCTCTGCCCCGCTAATTGTGCAAGTATAGCGACCTTGCTGTTAACTCCTTCGCAATTTCTTATTTTTGAAAGAGAATGGAGACGTCTTGCAACTGAAGAAGCCAACAAACACCAAACACTAGGAGATCCATTTTATGGTATAAAACCAGATATGCTAACTGGACATGGCGCTTATGCGACTACCAATGTACAACTAACTTTTCCAATTGAAATCCATCAGCTGTCTCAGGCATTGGCCCACAAAGCTTTGCTACTAGTGCCAGATAAGAAAAAGCCTGCATCATATGCAAATATTAAGCAAGGAGCTACTGAACTATACGGCAAATTCATCAACCGTCTATCTGCAGCTCTAAAAGATGCCCCAGATCTACCCACAGATGTGCAAGAGCATCTATTTCGTTCCCTTGCTTTTGAAAATGCCAACGCATGCACCAGGACTGTGTTAGCCTCCCTTCCCCAAGGTTGTGGGGTCGATGAAATGTTAGTAAGAGCAGCCAGAGCAGAACAAAATAATCAAACAGCAGCATCACAGCGGCTATGCAAGATGCAGTGCAGCAACAGGGACATATTATAGCAGCTGCATTGACAGGAAAAAGCATCAGCCATTCCAGCAGCAACAAAAAACCAGCATCCAGCATTATTTGCTTCCGCTGTGGTGACACAGGCCATTTCAAGTGAACCTGTCAAAAGACTGTGTGGTGTCACAAATGTAATGCAGGCACCCATGCCACTGAAGCTTGCAGAAAGCAGGGAAACTTCAAGGCCAGCCTGCTAAGGCAGCGCGCCAAGACACAAATCAATGCCTTGACCCACAAGATCCCAAAAATGGTTTCTTATACAAGAACAGGCCTGCTACATGGGGAAGTCTTGGCATAGATATAACAACAGCAGAAGAAGTTACCCTGCAAGACAAAGAAGTGACCCTGATTCCCACCGATGTATATGGACCAATGTATAGTATGATCTCTCTAGTTGGAGGTTTATTATTAGGAAGATCCTCCACAGGCAAACAAGGTGTAATCGTAGTTCCAGGAGTCATCGATGCAGATTACACCGGACAAGTGAAAATAATGGCTTATGCTTTGCAGCCACCTGTAACCATTCCAAAAGGGAGCAAAATTGCTCAAATTATCCAGTTTGAAAATATTCTACCGCATCGTCAACTACCGAAACAGCCAACTGAACTAGAAAGAGGAAATGGAAACTTTGGATCAACCGGCCACAATGTTTTCCTTACAGTGAGCCTGAAAGATCGCCCACAAATCACAGTGAAATTACAACGCGGTGACGAAATTGTCACCCGATCACCACTTCTCGACACGGGCGCGGACATATCCATAATAAATCAAATGCACTGGCCACCTGGTTGGCCTCTCCAATCTCCCTACACCCACGTTGTGGGGGTGGGCAGCATGAGTGTCCCCTTAATGAGCGCGGACCCTATCCGTATTATCTTTGAAGACAATCAAGTTATTGTAGCTCAACCCTATGTTATGCCAATGCCTGAAGAGATTCCAGGATTATTAGGCAGAGATGTGCTCTCCCAGACAGGGATGGTTCTAACCACTAACCAGCATTTTCCTTTATGGCCACTGCAGAGCAGCCACCCATTTTAAAAATCACCTGGCTGACTGAAACTCCTGTATGGGTCGAGCAGTGGCCAATGACAGAAGAAAGGCTGCAAATTACTAAGCAATTGGTACAAGAGCAACTAGAAGCAGGTCATATTCGACCCTCAGTGAGTCCATGGAACACACCAATTTTTATTATCCCCAAAAAATCAGGAATATGGAGATTATTACATGATCTCCACAAAGTCAACGAACAAATGCAAGCAATGGGTGCTTTACAACCAGGCCTGCCAGCACCAACTATGATACCTCAAGGGTGGGACATCGTAGTCATCGATTTAAAAGACTGCTTCTTCACCATCCCGCTTCATCCACAGGACACTCAGCGCTTTGCCTTCACTGTGCCATCTATCAACAAAGCAGCCCCAGCACAGCGATATGAATGAACTGTATTACCCCAGGGGGGTCGCAACTCACCGATGATGTGTCAGTTATTTGTTAACTGGGCCTTAGAACCCATTTGTCAGCATTTTTCTAGTGCAATGACCTATCATTATGTCGATGACATTCTTATTGCCACCAAAAAGCCATTGGCAGAAACAGAGTTAAACTGGCTGATTGTACAATTGAAACATCGTGGACTGACTGTAGCCCCAGTAAAAATACAGCGATCAGCTCCTTGGAGATACTTAGGCTGGCTGATCACAAGTGCACAAATTCGCCCACAAAAATCACTTTACACACCAGCATTTCCACCTTACATGATGCTCAGAGACTTTTTGGAGACTTACAGTGGGTTCGTACCACTGTAGGAATCACCAATGATGATTTACAACCGTTCCTACCGTGGCTTCATGGTAGCAATGCCAGCAGTCCTCGAAAGTGTACCCCTGAACAACAACGAGCTTTAAATCAAGTATCAGAAAAGTTACAATGTGGTTAGAGTTCTTGCTGCATAGAGAACCTTCCACTTTCACTTTTCCTTTCCAACGCTGATGCCTGTCCATTTGCCACTGTTTTTCAATGGCAAAAGAAAAAGGGGGAACACCTGTCTAAGTTTAGGTCAACAGCAAGTGTGGTGGAATGGGCGTTTTTACCTGTGCAACCAAAGAGTCGCGTCATGACCAGAACAGACGCTCTTGCTGCATTGATAAAAAAGGGTAGGGATAGAATTGTAGAGATAGATGGAAAGGAACCAGCAGACATCAGTGTTCCTGTGAGAAGTGAAGATTTAGAGTGGAAGCTGAGACATTCTGTCGCACTGCAAGAAGCATTGCTGGGTTTTACAGGTGTAGTTAACAATCAGCAGCCAAAAGGCCCAATGTGGACTCTAATTACACGCTATCAGTGGCTAGAGAGACCTTTGTTCTCCTTGACACCAGTTAAAGGCAGAACAGTGTTTACTGATGCCAGCCGAAAGACAAAGAGGGCTGTGTGTGTGTGTGGCAACAGCAAGGAGAATGGATGCAACATTTACTTCAGAGCGAAGTGGGAGACAGTCTGCAAACCCTTGAACTGAGAGCAGTGTGTTGGCCTTTACAGACCTAGAACAAAGAACCACTCAATGTTGTTTCAGATTCAGGGCCCTGCATCGACAATTCCAAATCTCCCTGAATGATGCACAGGGAATTGTGCGTGCCTGCCCTCAATGTAGTCATCATGGGCCTGGCCTTGGCCTGGGCACGAACCCAAGGGGAATGAAAGCTTTAGAATTGTGGCAGATGGATGTAACTCATGTTCCAGAATTTGGAAGATTGAGATATGCCCATTTCACTGTTGATACCTATTCTAAATTTGTCTGGGCCATGGCGCAATCAGGCAAAAGAGCTTTGCATGTTGAAAGACACCTGACTGTTTTGCAGTGATGGGAGTGCCTGCAGAAATTAAGACCGACAATGGTCCAGCCTATGTCGGTCAGCGAGTTGCTAGATTTATGCAAAAGTGGGGAGTCAAGCATACCACCGGAATTCCTCACTCTCCCACTGGTCAAGCCATCATAGAAAGGGCTAATTGGACACTGAAAGAATATCTAGCAAAGCAAAAACAGGGTGATGAGACTGACATAACTAGTCGATTATCCAAGGTACTGTTCACTTTAAACTATTTGTGCCTAGCAGAAGGAAGAGAAGAGCCTGCGGTTGTCATCCACCACCATGCAGTGAAAGAAGGAAGACGGCAAGCAATTCAAGGGCTTTATGTATATCACAAAAACATGCAAATGGGCGAATGGCAGGGACCGAGTCCTGTATTATTTAATGGTCGTGGTTATATGTGTGTTTCCACAGGAGAAGCAGGACCTGTTTGGGTGCCGAGCCGATTTACCCGTGCGTGTCCGCAGTCAAAGATACCAACTAATAGTGATAACCACGGTGACAGCAGTGATTTACCTGGAGCACCTCGAGAAGACCCAGAGACTGTTGAAAATTAATTGTTAAATCAGAACAGATAGTTATATCGTTACAGTTATATGATTAAGTTTATGATAAGTCACTATTAGAGTTTAAGTTTAAGTAATAGGCAAGTGTTATTTGTTTTGCTTTTTTAAGAGAGACAACTAAAATGATGAGCAGAGTGTTAGGTGTTGGAATGTTTATTTTAATTAATGTTTTAATGGAAACAGGATCAGGAATGCTTGAGATTGACCCAAGACAAAATATGTGGGTCACTTGGGCCAATCGGAGCAAACAAGATTCCTTTTGCTTGTCTTTAGCCACACCATCTAATCCTTTTCAGACTTGCTTGATTGGGGTCCCAGTGGACTCCATGACAGAGTTCAGAACCTGGTCTCAAATCAAAATTAATCCAAAAAGTGTTTTAGGAACACAAGCTGTTGTCATTGTACAAAATCTTAAAGTTGCCAGTACAGAGCCCCAGGAACTTGATCTTCTAGGCTCTGTGCCAGGAAATTACTGTTTAATCTTTGGACATTTTATGATAAATTCAAGTTTATTAATTATAGACAAACAGCAACTGAAAAGTGACAACACTTGGTTATCTCCCCAATCCCCATTGTATTATAACTACACTGAATATTGCAACAATTGGACTGAGTCCGTGACACCATTAACAGGTGTTGCTAAGAAATTGCCACCAGGGATCTTTCTCATTTGTGGAGATAGAGCCTGGTCTGCAATGCCCCAAAAAGGTATGGGGGGACCGTGTTATTTCGGTAAATTGACATTGTTTGCTCATAGCATTCATCAGGTTTTAGGATTGTCTCAAAAGACCCGATGAGTCAAAGGCAGTATGTCTCAACTAGGCCCCAACTGTAAAGATCGAGTTGACTTATGGCAACCTGCAGCTGTAATCTCAGCATCATTTTTTGCCCCAGGAGTTGCTTCAGCGCAAGCCCTCACGCAATTAAAAAATTTGGCCTGCTGGACAGGAAAACAAATTAATGTAACATCCAATTTGCTAAGTGAGCTTGCCAAAGATGTTAATTATATTCGTCATGCGGTGCTTCAAAACAGAGCTGCTGTGGACTTCCTCCTTTTAGCACAAGGGCATGGATGTGAAGAATTTGAGGGCATGTGCTTCATGAACTTATCAGATCATTCACAATTAATTTACAAGCAGCTATCACAGTTGAAAGAGAACATGAAAAAACTTGTAGCTGTAGACACTCCGTTTGACAAATGGCTTGGATCATGGGGTTTTACTGGGTGGATCAAGGACTTGATCCGTTTTAGTATAGTAGTACTTATTGTTATTATAGTTATTTTAATTATCGTGCCTTGCTTGATACGGTGTATGCAAAAATTAGCCAGCCGTGCCTTAGCGTCAGTTTGGATAGCTCAGAAAGAAAAAGAGGGAACTGTAACCAGATTTCTTGGAGATCGCAGGCATGATGTGCTATGGAATGAGATTTGAGCTATCCCAAACTGGGCCTCAGATTTGGGCCTGCTAGGCCTCAGATTTTGGCCTGCGTAGAAGTAGATAAGCTTTGTGGCGCAGTTAGAAATTGGGTTAAGGTGTGGGCACAGACTGTATAGGGCAAATAGAGTGAAGACACGGTCGCTGCCTTAAACTGAGATAGTGCACATACTTGTTCATGCTGAATGCCAATTGAAGTGCACCTGCAACTGTAAACTGACACTGTATAAAACCAGCCATTTCGAGAATAAAGAGGAGAACGTATGTTATAACCATATTGGTCGGACCTGCATTTGTTCCGTCTCCAATCCCAATTAGAGTCCCTGATTTCACATTAGTGCACATGCACTTCAATTGGGCTATTAATCCCACCACCTTTTTGGGGGGAGATGTCCTAATTCCTATGTGACCATTCTCAGGTGCCTCTGTGGTTTCTACCACATCAATAACCCTAGTATCTTTGCTGATGCATAGGTCCCCATCCCCTACCTCCACTGAGATGGCTAGGGCATTGCACTCATTAGGACCAGGGCATTTAAAATGTACTCTAGTGTACTCAGCACATAGTGGAGTAGTCCAAAGGACCTTGCTAACGCACTGTCCCTTAAATATTGATGTGCTGCCACCAGGCTTTTCTCAAGGGAGCCTGGTTTCCTCCCTTTCTCCCATCAAATTTAGTTTAAAGCTCTTTTAATGAGCCCTGCTAACTGCTGCACAGAGATTCTCTTCCCCATTTGAGACAGGTTGTCATGGTTTTAAAGGCCAGTTGGAGCTAAAAAACCATGAAGACACTTGCTCAATGTCCCTCTTTCCCCTCTGTCTCTCCCTGGTCCCCTCCTGGTGGAATGGGGAGGAAAATAGAAGTAAAACTTGCATGTTGAGATAAGAACATTTTAATAGTTGAAAATAAAGTAAAATGCAACAATAATGGCAAATAATAATGATAATAAAAAGGGGAAAAACAAGAGATGTATAATGCAATTGCTCACCATCTGCTGACCAATGCCAGACCTCCCTTCCTAAGCCCAGATTGGCTCCTCTTCCAGCTACCTTTCCCCAGTTTATATACTGGGCATGATGTTCTACGGTGTGGAATATCCCTTTGGTCAGTTTGGATCACTTGTCCCAGCTATGCTCCCTCACAGGTATTTTTGCAAATCTCCTCAGTGGCAGAGCATGAGACAAGGAAAAAGTCCTTGGCCTAGGAGAAACATGACTTAGCAAAAACGCAAAACATTGTATCAACATCACTCTCATTCCGGATCCAAAACACAGCACTTTGACAGCTACGGAGAAGAAATTAACTCTACTTTAGCTGAAACCAGGACACAGGTGTATGTTGTCTGTTGCCAACAGGCCTGGCGCCATGTAGACCAACCCATGATCAAAGAACCCAAAATGCTGCCAGTGACACCTGCCTCAGTGCCACATTGTCGTGATTTAGGAATGGTACTCCCCAATTCAGTGCCCCTGCCAAGACTCTCCAAACCACATGCCACTCTCTCTTGCTCCCCTGCTTTCCCCTCTCCCTCCCAAAATGTAGATGTACAAAAAAAATCCCAGACTAATTCCTTCTCCTCCCCAAGCAAACAAACTAATAGGGGCCAGTTAATTTTTCCATTGGTAGAATTGCTAAAAAATTTTTAGGAAAGAACAGAAAAGGAGAAAAGGGGTGCCTAATTTCACTTTCATCGAAAGAATGGTGTACTTTTATAATATTTTATTTCTTTTTCATCCTTTGCTTTTCATATAAAATTCAGAAAGAATTTATTAGGAACATAATCATTGAAGATATTCATACCAGTATTGTGGTGTAGAAATTAGATGGCCTCTGTCCAGAGTTTTTCAAAGTGCTTAATCTTTCTTTGATGAATAGTTAGAAGTGCCTGCAAAAAGGATGATCATCTTGGCTGATCTTGTTCGATAGCTGACAAATTATGGCTTTTCTCTCTGTACTGAGCTTTGAATAAGCTGGAAACACTATTGGAACATTTGATCAGTCTTCTTCATTCTATTTAATTGTATGCTGCTCTATATCTCCCTGCAATTCTTTCCAGAAATAAAGGAAAAAAAAAGACCAGGAAAGTCCTATATCCCACTACTGAAGGAAACATACTAGTCATTCCAGACTTAAAACACTAAACCTGAAGACATGCAGGCTAATTATAAAATAAATGACAATGGTAACACTACATGTTCACTAAACCGGACAAATTATCAATATGTCAACTGATGCTTACAATTAGCTATAGGCATAAGATTCT
This sequence comes from Prinia subflava, assembly GCF_021018805.1. NCBI lineage: Eukaryota > Metazoa > Chordata > Aves > Passeriformes > Cisticolidae > Prinia > Prinia subflava. The sequence continues at coordinate 687,310 of NW_026960613.1, forward strand.
GCCAAAATGAATAAAAAACCTGTTTATCAACACAGAGGCAAAAATTAAAAGCATGAATACAAAACAGAAGTGATGAAAACAACACAGAAAAATGAAGGTAATAGAGATGGCAATGGGAAACTACACATGCATACCATATTCAGAAAGAGATGAGGGGGAGGGAACAAAACAGATAATTTTCATTATAGGTTTTAAATTTAGTCTCATGCTAAATTAGCTTTCTGAAATACCCTCCAGGTTTTGGGGGGAAAAAGCTCCATGGTTGCAATTTTTAAAACTAACCCTAAAACTAGAAGAAATTTAGGTTCTTCAATATAATGTATTTAAAAAAACCTTGCAGTTTTGGTCAGATTTGGAGGGTTCATAAATAGAAATGTCAGCTATTAACCATTAGTCCAAAATTAAAATAATATAAATATTGCTTATTTGATCTGCATCCCACATTAGCAACATTACAATCAGATTTAATAATATCTGGCTAACGGCCTGAATGACATTTTGCCGTATACTTGCCCTATGAAGAATTTTTTGTTTCCATTATTATTTCAAAAGACACATACTAAAATTGAAATGGAAGTTGAATCTGAAGTTTGGTGTTAAAAACACACACTTCCTCTATTCCACTAAAAAGAAATCAGGCTATAGGAAGAATAGGAGAATTGGCTAGTGCCAACTGAGTTTGCAACAACTTAATTTAAAAAGTAAAATGTGCTTTTATCAACATATAATTTAAACGTAAACTCCAATTTCTAGTAATTTCCCTCCCAGCACTTGTGAAGAACTAGTGAAACATCTGTCTATACACAAGTCTTTAACAGTCAATCATTGCAGAATTGTTTACATCTTAGGTACTAGGACACTAAAAACATATTCATAGAGTATTTTTAAAGAATTCTTTCAGCGCTCTACTCCCTCATGCAGCATGGATGTATATTTACTCTGAAATGATCTGTCTATGACAAAAGAACAAGGATTAGGAAGGCAGGAATTACAATTTCAATATTCTATCCTCTACGGAACCACTAAACATCAATGACAGCTTAGTCAACCAGCTTTTTAAAAGTTTATTGCTTATTTGGAAATATAAAAGATGCGACTTACTTTGTATTCATCCTTTTGCTACAACTTTTCTTGGCAGAACTCTATAAAAAAAAGTTTTTAAAGCATTCACATAGAGGTAATAAAGATTTGCTTGTTGAGTCAACTTTACATACATTACACCTCAATAACTGTTCATTTAATAAATTCAGTCATCCATATTTTAAAAAATTCTTACAAAATAATGCTTTCATCAACAACTTACGAGATTTACTATTTATTTAAACCCAAGAAACTGCCTTAATCTGCACATTTTTGCAAATATGAAGTAGTTTAGCTTCTCACTAAAAACAACTAACTACATTCACCTTCCTCTGAACCCAACAACATGTGCAGAAAGATAACCACTACCTGGGATATGATAGCAGCATCTTATTACTATAAAACGTATGTGTTTGCTACCATTCAGTTGTGCACTTGAGTCATGACAACCCCATGCAGTGCTACAGGCCTGGGGAAGAGTGACTAGAAAGCTGCTCAGCAGAAAAGGACCTGAGGGATGTTGGTTGACAGCAGCTAAACATGAGCCAATGTGTGCCCAAGTGGCCAAGAAAGCCAATGACATCCTGGCTTGTATCAGAAATAGTGTGGCCAGCAGAACGAGGGAAGTGATTGTCCCCATGTACTTGGCACTGGTGAGGCTGCACCTCGAAAACTATGTCCAGTTCTGGGCCCTTCACTGCAAGAAGGACATTGAGGTGCTGAAGCATGTCCAGAGAAGGGCAACAAAGCTGATAGAGTGTCTGGAGCAGCTGAGGGAACTGGGGTTGTTTATTCTGGGGAAAAGAAGTCTCAGGGGAGACCTTATCACTCTCTACAACTACCTGAAAGGAGGTTGTGGCAAGGTGGGGATCAGACTCTTCTCCCAGGCAACTAGCGATAGGACAAGGGCAAATGGCCTCAAGTTGCACCAGTGGATATTCAGGTTGGATATTAGGAAAGATTTATTCACTGAAAGAGTGGTTACACATTGGAACAGGCTCATCAGGAAACTGGTGGAGTCACCATCCCTGGAGATGTTCAAAAAACAAGTAAACGTGGCACTTCGTGATATGGTTGAGAGTGGGCATGCTAGTATTTGGCTGAGGAAGGGTGTCATGATTTGACACTGGCCCAGCGCCAGGCACCCACTAGAGTCACTCGCTTACCCTCCCCTGCCACAGCTGGGCAGAGGAGAGGGACAAAAAAGTTAACAAAGGCTTCACGATTTGAGATAAGAACCAGGAGAAAACACTTCAAGGGCAAAACAGGCTCAACTTGAAGTTGCAAAGTAAAATTTATTACTAACAGAATCAGAGGAGGATAATGAGAAGTAAAATAAGTCCTTAAAACACCATTTTCCCCCCCAGCCCCTCCCTCCTTCCCACTGACAGCACAGGGAGATGGGGCATGGAGGTTTTGGTCAGTTCATCACCATAATTTTCTTCCACTGCTCTGGGAGAGGAGTCCTTTCCCTGTGAGGCCATGAGGTCCCTCCCACAGGAGGAGCAGCAGCCATATTGCACCTGCTGCAGCGTGAACTTCCCCCACGGGCAGGCAGTCCTCCCAAAACTGCTGTGACCTGGGTCTGTCTTTCCACAGGGTGCAATCCTCCAAGGACAGGCTGCTCTAGCTTGGAAGCAGGGGTCTCCTCTCTCCACCGGATCTTTCACTGGATCACAGCCTCCTCTGGGCATCTACCTGCTCTGGCATGGGCACCTCCCCCATGGGCTGCAGGTGGATCTCTGCATCCCTCGTGGACACATGGGCTGCAGGGGGACAACCTGCTTCACCATGGTCTTCACCATGGACTGCAGAGGAATCTTGGCTCCGGCGCCTGGAGCACCTCCTCCCCCTCCTTCTCCACTGACCTTAGTGTCGTCATGTTGTTTTCCCTCACATGTTCTCACCTCCTCCTCCTCTCCGACTGGAAGTAAAACCTTGTGACTTGGTTTTGATTTCCTTCTTAAATATGTCATCACAGGCATTACCAATCTCTCTCATTGGCCCAGTTTTGGCCAGTAGCATGTCCATCTCCAGAGCCATCAGCCATTGGCTCTGCCAGACATGGTGGGAAGCTTCCAGCAACTTCTCACAGGAGCCATCTTTGTGGCCTCCCTGCTGCCAAAAACCAGGACATGCCAAACCAATACAGGGGGCCATCCAAGAAGGCCATCGGTTTAATTGCTGTTGAGACACAAGAAGGCAATTGTCAATCTCCCACACATAGAAGAAAGACTGCAATCCCTTTGCTTGATTCTGGTGAGGGGACTTCTCATCTGGCAATGCAAGGGTCAGTCAGTGAATACTCCTACCAGAAACAGAAATAGAGGGTCCCTGTCTTCAGCCAGAAGGAGGGAAGGGATGACTGGGTATACAGTATGTGTAGATTTGATGGCCTGAAACGTCAGACCTACAAAAGTACAAGGCTTTGGTAAACATCAGTGTACAGGAGACAAGTGCAAATGCATCCTATTCTGACTGGCTTGGATCCCCTATGTATACATAACATAGACTACCCCAAGAGAGGGTACTCCAAGGACCTAAAAGGGTACCAGCGGGCTTTTGGTGTAGCTGCCATTAACATACAAAGTTAAACAGCTGTCTACCCTGTCTGTCCTCTCAACCAATCCTTCTGTTGAGGGGTTGCTGCAGGTCAAAGAACAGCAGGAATCAATTGCAACCAGGACAGTGCACTGGTGACAATATCACACGAACCGAAACTCCCTGGCTCCCATACATAAGCCAATTCATCAACTGGAGAACCAAGAAATGATCAGCAAGACTCACTCATCCTTTAATAGTCCCATATGGCCAGTGCCAAAGTCTGATGAAGGCAGACTAGTACAGCTTAAATGAAGTCACACCACCACTGAGTGCTGCCATACCAGACACACCAGAACTCTAGTATGAACTGGAGTGAAAGGTAGACAGGTGATTGTTTGGTTTTTTTTCTCAACTCCTTTGGCAGCAGATTGCAGGTTACAGTTTACTTTCACATGGAGGAGTATCAAATACACCTGGAATCAACTGCCCCAGGGGTGGAAGCACAGACCTTCCATTTGTGATGGACTAATCCAAACTGCACTGCAACAGGGTGATGCCCCTGAACATTTACAATACACCAACAAAATCAGTGTGTGGGGCAATAAAGAAGTGTTTTAAGAAGAGAAAAAGAATAATTCAGATTCCTTTGTAAGATGGTTTTGTGATTTAAAAAAAAATAAAGCCATATCAATGGACCTGCACAGAAAATCCATCTCTTGGGTGCAAAATGGCAGGATTGACATCCTCATGCCCCTATGGGTGTGAACAATAAAATAGGAACTATGTCCCCACCAGCTAACAAGGAAGAATCAAGATTTCCTAGGTCTGGTAGGATTCTGGAGAATGCATATTCCAGGTTATAGTCAGCTTTTGAGCCTTCACTATCAAGTAACCTGAAAGAACTATTTTGAGTAAGACTGTCATGGTTTAACCACAACCAGCAAGTACCACACAGCTGCCCACTCGCTCGCTCTCACCCAGTGGGATGGGGGAAAGAATCAGAAGAGTAAAAGTGAGAAAACTCATGGGTTGAGATAAAAAAAGTTTAATAACTGAAATAAAATAATAATAAATAACAACAAAGAAAAATAAAATCCAAGAAAAATAAGTGATGCAAATGAAAACAACTGCTCCCCCTCAACTGACTGATGGATGCCCAGTCCCATAGCAGCTCCTCCCCGCCAACCTCCCCCCTAACTTTATTACTGAGCATAATGCCATATGAAAAATCATCTGCACCTGGTGGGCTAACACAATTCTTATTCTTCAAAAACCACTGGCCTACAGAACTGCACAATGCCCATTCTGTAAGAAGAACTGGAAAGCAACAAGCCCAGTTGTGCCAACTTTTACCAGTTCACTGGGTGGTCAGGTATGACTTTGGGGCCACCAACCACCAGGGACCACTGAAGAGACCCCCAGGACAGAAGAACACATGCATAAAGTGGAGGGAAAATATCTTAATAATTTTAGGGAAATTATTATCATATGTATGCTTATTGTAGGAAAAATAATTAAATATGTATGTAAAATATAGTCCACAAACAGGAGCTTTTCTGTATTCAGCATGCACGATATTTTGGAGGAGATATCCCCTCATGCATCCAACTGAATAAAGAATGCCTGCTTCTTAATACTACATTGGTGTTAAGGAGTTTTTGTATTTTTACCAATTTTTGGTAACACCTGTGGTCAGTTGAGGTCAGCTATCCTGACTGTGTCCCCTCCCAACTTCTTGTGCACCCTCAGCCTACGCACTGGAAGGGTAGTGCAAGAAGCAGAAAAGGCCTTGACTCTGCAAGCACTGCTCAGCAACAACTAAAACATCCCTGAATTATTGTCAGTGTTTCCAGCACAAATCCAACACAGAGCCACATACCAGCTATTGTAAAGAAAATTAACTGTCCCAGCCAAAACCAGAACAGAGGCCCTGAGCAACAACAAGCCTTTGAGCAGATCAAACAGGAAATAGCTTGTGTGGTAGCTCTTGGGCCTGTTCAGACAGGACCAGTCATGCAAAATATACTCTACACTGCAGGTGGGGAGCAGGGTTTCACCTAGACCCTCTGGCAAAGAGCATTAGGAGAAACAAAAGGTTTAGCTCTAGGATTTAAGGGGGTCTGAGCTGCTTCAGAAGTTGTTGGGACAGAGGCACATCTCTTGACATGGCAATTGCTTGTACTATACTAGATGTTCAAAGGAAACCATCCCCATGACACATCATGCAATCAGTGCTACACGGAGTAAGTGGGTAGCACTGATTATACAATATACTTGATCACACAACATACTTGACTGCAGAAACCCAACCACCCCAAAATCCTGAAAGAGATCATGGACTGGGATAGAAGGCAGAGATTTTGGAGCATTGCCTGAGGAGGTGGCTCATGCCATATAATGAGTTATCAAAAGACAAACTTATTATGCTCTGTTTACTGATGCATCCTATTGTATTTTAGGAAACCATCAGAAGTGGGAAGCTGCTGTGTGGAGTCCAACATGACAAGATGCCAAAGCCACTGAAGGAGAACATGTCCATTTGCCAAAGTGAAAACCATCCAACTAACCCTAGAGATTGGTGAATGAGAAAAGTGACCAGTATTCCATCTTTGTACTGACTCCTGGATAGTGGCTAATGCCCTATGGGGGTGGCTGCAGCAATGAAAGAAGACCAATTGGTAGCAGTGTGGAGATAAACCCATCTGGGCTGCTGTACTGAATGACTGCTCAACACCTGGTCAGATTTTGGCTATCACAGCTCATGCTAAGGCCTCATGCATGCTGAGAGAAGTGACATTAGGTCAAAGGGAGAGTATCACGTGGGCAGGACAGGTGGCCAGAAAGAGCTAAAAGGCCATTATATAACCATTATTGCTTGCTGTCTCCTGCAATCATTGTCTTTGCATACTGATTGTCTGACAGTTTCATCAGTATCTGCTAGCTCATGGAAATGGTATAAACCAAGAATTCAAGGTCAAAGGAGGTAATTCTCCCACTCTACTCTTGTCTTGGAGTGATTCATAATGATAGTGTATTCTGTAATCATCTGTGCCCAAAAACTGTTACTGTATCTTTAAGATTCTGCAGCCCGGGACCTTGTGGGAGTGGGGTAGAGTTTGCTTTTGCGGGGGGGGGGGGGGTTAAAAGCTCCCCACTCAGGTTTTTCGGGCATGGTATTTGCTTTGCTGGCTTGGTCTTTGCCCAGGCAAAAAACTTCCTTTCCTTGGCTCAGAGAAGCTGCAGTAGCGATCTTTGGGCTGCCTTGAGGTGAATTCCTTAGCTGCTTGTCCAAAGCCGGAGGCATCATGCCAAAAGAAGTGGAGCGGAGATGCCCCGGTCCAGCCCAAGCCACTGTTATCTGTGCTGGGCTGGGGAGAGGACGACACCAAGTGGCTACAGTCCAGCTGCTTTGCCTGCCGTGACCACTCTGCTGAGCCTTTCCATGGGAAGGAGGTTGATGCTGGATGAGCCATTGGGCCTTTGTCTGCTGCTGGAACTGCTCCATGAAGCTCCTACCTTCCCGAGAGGGAGCTGACACCATCTCATATCATGTATTGAGAACAGGTATTCTCCAGCATTTCAGGTCTCTCTTTGTTCCAGTGGGGTGGTGAGGTCTAGAAGTTTGATACCTAGAGGTTATTTTTTATTTATGTTTTCCCCTGCCTGTTGGCATTCTGTTTGGTAATAAACCATTGGTTTTTTCACTTTCATCTATTAGTATTAATTTCTTATTGGTGGAAAGGGATTGTTGGAACCCTTAGAGGAGATGACTCATTCCAGTGTTCTTCTTTAAATTGTCTCAAACCAAGAAAACTCTGCACTGATGCGGTTTCACCTCAAGTACTGCTTGCAGTTTTAGGCATCGCAATATAAAAAAAGGCAATAAACTATTAGAGAGCATCCAAAGGAGAGCCATGAGAATGGTGAAAGGTCTGGAGGGGAAACCGTATGAAAAGCGACTGAGGTCACTTAGTCTGTTCGGTCTAGATGAGACTGAGGGAAGATCTCATTGGAGTTGTCAACATCCTCACAAGGGGAAGTGTAAGGGCAGGTGCCAATCTCTTCGCTCTCATGACCAGTGACAGAACTTGAGGAAGTGGCATGAAGCTGCGTCGGGGAGGTTTAGGTTAGATATCAGGGAAATTTTTTTTCACCCAGAGGGTAGTTGAGCACTGGAACAGACTCCCCAGGGAAGTGGTCACAGCAGCAAGCCTGACAGAGTTCAAATGTTTGGACAATGCTCTCAAGCACATGGTGTAATTCTTGAGGTGGAGCAGAAAACTCCAAAACTGGGAGCAGAAGGGTGAACTATTTGTAGCTCAATAGGCCCATGAAACATTGGGAAAGCTAGGGAGACATGCAACGCAAAAGGGAGAGAGGTGGGCCTGACCATTGAGGCCATCACATTGGTCACTCATGAATATGAAACATGCACCACAATCAAGCCGGCCACATGAATAAAATCTCCCTGGAATACAGAGCAGTGGCTGGATTTTCAACATGGTGAGGCCTGGCAAATTGACTACATTGGACCACTGCCACAAACATGCCAAGGCAACTGCTACATACTCACCATGGTAGAAGCAACTACTGTGTGAAAAATGTAGAATGTTAATTCATGTTCTTATAGTTAATGAAATATATTGAAAACTATAAATTACTGTATGTGTATATGTGATAGATGAGAACGTGTGTTTCAGCATGTCTTGTAACATAAGGTTGAAACAAAAAGGCAAGCACCACCCTAGGTCCTCTTGTTCAGAAATAGAAAAAGGATGAATGGGCAGCGCTGGGAGGAAACTATCGAGATAAGAAATCAGCAGGGCCATCAACACAGCGGGCCACCTCCCTCCTCGAGCATCAGCGACGGTAGCAAGAATTATCGACAATATCTCGACCATTCATCAGCCATGAAGACCTATAGAAACTAGACATTAACATCTGAACTGAGAGAGAGAACTCTTTTCAGCCTAGCCAGAGACACCCTTGGATTTGAATAGCTAGCTGGGACACAAAGGGAAATATGAAGAAATATTGCCAAGGGCAGAATAAAAACCAAGCCCCGAGCTGGGCAAATTTGTGAACCTAGGGGGAGACAGCAGACGGCCAGGTTCTGTGTCTCAAGGTTCACCCTTGGCATTTTCCCGGGTAAAAATTGTCAAGTATCTCCGCTGTTGGTGAGTTTATCGAAATTCTGTAATTCGATCTTTTGTTAATAAACCAAATTGTTATTTTAATTGGAATATTGTATTGGCATTTATAACAGTTTTGGCGCCCAATGTGGGGCCAGGTTTGGGAGATCTGTGGACCCCTGTTTCTGACCGGGAGGTGCCCTGCTCTTACAAGCGGCTCGGCAGATCAGAGTAAGTCCAGCGGAACCAACTAGCAAAAAGAACCCAAAAACCCCAACAGCGGAGGGGTTAGGACAAGCTAGCTTGGAGAAGGGCTCCGGAACTCAGCAGGGATACGAGAGGGGGGGTCTCTGGGAACCGCAGTATATATTTTTTTCCACTCGTAAAATTCAACGTGCACGAAGAACCCACGCTAGAAAAGGAGACCGTGAGTATCGTGTGGTTCGGTGGGGTGACCAAGTGTATGAGAACGTGTGTGTGTGTGTGAACGAGACATGATATGATCACGAAGTGAGAGCAGACCCTAAAACCGCAGTTCCACTGTCCCGCGAGGGGCGTAGCCGGTTGACGGAGAAGTGCGTGGAACGTGTAATATTTGTGTGAGTGTTACCCGACGGAGGGTGTCAGTCACAAGGGGTCCTGAAGGAAAGGGGACGTCCCTTCGCGTTCGGGGACTAGTAAGCCTTCTTGACTCTAACCAAAGGGTCCGTTAATTTTTTTCAGTAGCAGTTGTAAAAGAGCCCGCCCTTAAAAGAACCTCCACGGAACGGTCCTCCGTTGGACTAGATTAACGGCACCAAGTTTGGAAACTCGGGATTTAATTTTTGTGCGGTAACCCATAACTTCTGTGCCACGGGAAAGATAGAGTCATATCTCAGTAGAGATCAAGAGTATCATTTATGGGAAGCCTCAGAGGGGCGGTTCCTGAGATCCCGAGGGGAAGTCCATTAGGATAGATGTTAGAATATTGGAAGGAATACCCTGAGAGGAGAGAAAAATCTAAGAAGATGATGATTTACTTTTGTATAGAAGTATGGGGAGGAAAGGAGATAGAGAAATATGTAATTTGGCCGATGCTTAACACGTTTGAGTCATGGACATGTCAGGCTCTGTGTAAGTATGTAAGGAACAAGGAACAAAGGGAAGTAGACGAGTTAGAATATGCACAATTGTGGGAGGAATCACAGTTTAGTATGTACCCGATGAAAACAGGGAAAAAGGAAGAATGGGAACCCCTGGACTATCTTCCCCCTCCCTACACACCCCCACCAGCACAAGCTCCCGTCCCGACCCAAGAACCTGCTTCTGACCCCGACCTGCAGCGTGCTCAAGTCCACCCTGTAACAGCCTCAGCGCCACCGCTAGAAAACAGTCTCACTAGCAGAGAATTCTGCCTCGCCACTTTCCCGTCATCCCGAGGCCCTGCTCCCTGAGAAAGACGCAATCTCCCTCCCTAGTCCGAGCCAGCGCATGCGCTCCAAACCAAAGTCTGCACTTACGCCTCCTGTTAGAAGAACTAAGCGAAAAAGAAAGAAAATTAGCGAGGGAGATAGTGAGGTAGAAGAAGAAAGTAAAAGCTTATACCCCTTGCGAGAGGTACCCACTGCCCCCAGAGTTATAAGATATGTAAATGTACCTATTAACACTACAGACGTGAGAGCATTTAAGCGAGAGATGAGAAATTTGATAGATGATCCTTTGGGGGTTGCAAAAAAAGTTGATGAGTTTTTGAGAACTAGTATTTATACCTATGATGATATTATAGCGATTTTGAGATCTTTGTTTAATCAGGAAGAAAGGGAGTTAATCAGGCAAGCGAAGATGAGGGAGTGAGAAAGACAGAATCCTCAAAGAAACCCCAGAGATTTAAAGTAGCCCAGCCATAGACCGGAGTAGAATCCTCAAACGGAGGATGAGCAGAAAAACATGATAGATTTAAAGAGCATTGTGATACAGGGCATGAGGGAAGCTGTACCTAAGGGTCAAAATATTAGTAAAGCTATGAATGAATGACAGAGCAAAGATGAGACTCCGTCAGAGTAGCTTGAAAAGTTGAGAAAAAGTTTGCAGATGTATTAAAGTACAGATCCTAACTCCCCTGTGGGAGAAGTGTTATTTAAGACTCAACTTGTAGCTAAATCTTGGGAGGATATTAGAAGGAAACTAGAGAAAATTGAAGATTAGCAAAGAAGAAGTTTGCAGGAATTGTTAAGAGAAGCTCAAAAAGTGTATATGCAGCAAGAGGACACGCAGCAAAAGACGCAGGCGTGTGTATTAGTAGCAGCCGTACGAGAAATCCAGAGCAAGAGACCATCTCAAAGACCAGAATTCTTGAAAAAGAGAGGTGGCACCAGGGAAAGACCAGGACGATCTCCCCCTGACCAAAGAGATGCAAATAAATTTAAAGAAGCTCGCCAGTGTTATTACTGTAGGAGAAAAGGGCATACCAAGAAGGATTGTTACAAGAGAATAAAAGATGAAAACATGTTTAAGAATGAATAAGACACCCTTAAGCTCTTTTTCCTAGAGTCTAAACCATCCAAGGAGCCTAAAGTGAAATTAAAAATAAGACCCCACAAAGAAGTGTTGTTTTTAGTTGATACAGGGGCCGAGCGTTCTACAGTCAAAAAGTTGACAAAAAGGTGTAATAAAAGTAAAGAAACTGCTCTAGTGATAAGAGCTAAAGGAGAACCTTTTAGGGTTCCAATAACTGAAGAAGTAGATATTGAGCTAGGAGATAAAGTATGTGTAAACAATTTGTTGTTAGTAGAAGAAGCAGATTATAACCTGCTCGGGAGAGAGTTGATAGTAACTTTAAGAATAAATCTCATAGTAAAAAGCATAGATATTATAGTGAATTTGTATCGATTAGCTGAAGAAGATGAGAAAAAAATTAACCCTTCAGTTTAGCACACCCCAAGAAAAGGGAGAATAATTGAAATGAGCCCCATATCCATAGAAATCCAAAGACCAGAAGACCCCATCTGGGTAAAACAATATTATATCTCCCTAGAAGGGAGAAAGAGATTGAAACCTATAATTGAAGATTTGCTCCAGAGAAGAGTTCTCGAACCCTGTATTTCTAGACATAACACCCCGATACTAGCAGTAAGAAAACCAGATAGTAATTATCGATTAGTCCAAGACCTAAGAGCAGTAAATCAGAACAAAAACTAACTTTCCTGTAGTGGCAAATCCCTACACGTTATTAAACCAGATTTCCCCAGAAGATGTCTAGTATAGCGTAATAGATCTGAAAGATGCATTTTAGACATGTCCTCTAGCAGAAGATAGTAGGGATTTCTTTGCCTTTCAGTGGGAGGATCCGGACACGAATAGAAAACAACAGTTAAGGTAGACTACTTTACCTCAGAGTTTCACAGACTCACTGAACTTGTTTGCCCAAGCTTTGGGGAAATTATTAGATCAGTTTGTCCCCGTGGAGGGAACAAAAATCTTACAATATGTAGATGACATCTTGATTACAGAGCCTGAAGAAGAGAGAGTTAAAGCAAGCACAATAGAACTATTGAACTTCCTGAGTAAAAAGGGATTGAAAGTGTCAAAATCTAAATTGCAATTAACTGAGCAAGAAGTAAAATACTTAGAGCATTAGTTAGTAAGGGGAAAGAAGAAATTAGACCCAGAGCAGATATCGGGAATTGTGGCCCTACCACCTCCGGGCTCAAAGCGGGAAGTTAAACAGTTCTTAGGACTCTTGAGATATTGTAAGCAATAGATCGAGAGATATAGTGAAAAGGTTAAGTTCCTCTATGAAAAGCTCACCACAGACCGCGTGAAGTGGGATGAGCAAGATAATAGAAGGTTAGAAGAACTTAGAGATTCTAATAACAGCCCCAGTGTTGAGTCTGCCCGACATAAACCAGCAATTCCAACTCTTCGTAGATGTTAGCAATCACACAGAATATGGGGTTCTGACACAAGAATGGGTGGGATCCAAGAAACCAGTAGAGTATGTTTCGAAACTATTAGATCCTGTTAGCTGAAGATAGCCAACGTGTTTACAAGCGATTGTAGCAGTAGCTTTGATAGTAGAGGAGGCCAAGAAAGTAACTTTTGGCACTCCTTTAGTAGTATATACCCCTCACAATGTCAAGAGTATATTGCAACACAAAGCTGACAAATAGCTTACAGATTCCCAGCTGTTAAAGTATGAGGCAATTTTGATAAACTCCCCTGAACTAGAACTCCGTACAGCTGCAGCTCGAAATCCCGCCCAGTTTCTGTTCGGAGGGAGATCTGAAGAATATAGTCACAACTGCTCCGAAGTAGTGGAATTACAAACTAAAATAAGACCAGATCTAGAGGAAGAGGAACTTAACGAGGGTGAGAAATAGTTTGTAGATGAGTCTGCACCGGTTATAGAGAAAACAGAAAACTGAGTATGCGATAATAGATAGAAAAACTGGAAAAGTTATTGAGTCGAGACGATTAAGTGCCGACTAGTCAGCCCAAGCCTGCGAGATTTTTGCAGTTTTACAAGCCTTAAAAAGACTAAAAGGGAAGAAGGGTACCATCTTCACAGACTCCAAATATTCCTATGAGATAATACACTTAGAAAAATTTAAGAAGAAAGGGAGCTGATGAGTATCCGTGAGAAAGAGTTAGTACATAGTGAACTGATCTGACAGATCCTAGAAGCTGTTAGAGAGCCAAAGGCAATTGCAGTAGTGCATGTGAAGAGACATCAATCAAGAATGCAATTTAAGACTCGTAGAAATAATTTAGCTGACCAAGAAGTGAAACGAGCAGCTCTCCTCACAATAAAAACCTCAGAGATGAAAGAAAATAGCCATAGAGAGTACCCATGTCAGCTGTCTGTAGATGAAGTTAAAGAATATAGCAGATGAAGAGCAAAACAAGAAAGAGAGAAATAGAAACTACCAGACAGCAGAGAATTAATATGAAAAGAATATACCCGGAAAATTTTAAATAGACTGCATGCACAAACTCATTAGAGTGCACAAGCATTAGCTGAACATTTCTTGAAATTCTTTAGCTGTAAAAAGATATATGAGCTAGCAAAACAAGAAGTATTAAGTTGTGTTATATGTCAAAGGGTAAACAGAACAAAGTCTAAACAGAATCCTTGGGGGAGGCAGCCCCTAGCATATCGCCCCTTCAGCAGGGTACAAGTAGACTATACTGAACTTCCAAAAGTAAGAAAGTATAGATATCTATTAGTAATAACAGATCAACTAACTCGTTGAGTAGAAGCTTTTCCAAGCTCCAAGGCAACCGCTCATATAGTAGCCAAAATAATACTAGAAGAAATTATTCCTCGTTATGAGATTATAGATCATATTGATTCAGATCAAAGAACACACTTTACCTCAAAAATCATAAAACATTTAGCTGACACCCTAAGAATTCGATGGGACTATCACACCCCATGGCACCCCCAAAGTTCGAGAAAAGTTGAAAAGATGAACCAGACTATAAAAGCCCAATTATCAACATTAATGCTTGAAACAAAAATGTCCTAAGTAAAATGTTTACCCCTAGCTTTACTAAATATACAGACAATGCCAAATTCAAACAGTAGATTATCTCCATTTGAAATGTACAGAATGCCCTACGAACACGAGATGCCAGTGAGTCACCCTCAATTAGAAGACTCACAAATACAGCCCAATCTAGTAGCTGTCAACAAAAACTTGCAGGAATTAAGAAAAGCATAATCCTGCAAAGTACTCCCTTAAGATTTGCTATCCATAGAATACAACCTAGAGATAAAGTGTTAATAAAAACCTAGAAAGAAGTGTCGTTAACCCCTCATTGGGAGGGACCTTTTCTCATCCTTTTAACTACAGAAACAGCCATCAGAACAGCTGAGAGAAGCTAGACTCACGCATCTAGAGTCAAGAAATTAGAGACCCCGAAAAAAAATCCCGAGTAGAAAGTCGTTTCTTCCCCAAGAGATTTGAAGATCCGTTTACATCGAAGACATAACAGCCCAAAGGAGCACTGAGCTACGACTTAGAGAAGTCCAGAAAGAAAACTTTTGTATCCACCTTAAAGAAAACCCAAGAGGGGCGAGTAATATTAAGAGACATTTTTAGCCGTACGATCAGTTAGGAGAAACAGAGATCAATTAGATACCGCTTAAAAATTCAGCAAGAAGAGGGAAAGCAAACCATAGAAACCGAGATTGTAGTGCAAAAAAGTTCCTGCCGCGACAAAACAGCTAAGGCCGTCTAGAGAAACAGCCCAATAGAGAAATATGAAGCAGAAACCAGAAAGAGGGTCCAAGCAACTTTTTCCTGCTGCTGAGAAGAAACAAAACCTCGCCATTAGTTGCAACCCAATGGGCGCTAGCATAAACAGAGGAATTTGTTTGTAGATCACTCTAATAGTCATAAACCTAACTATAAGCCCAACAAAGAGCCAGTAAAATGAAACTAAACTTAGCCTGAAGCTTCCCAAAATAGACAGCCCTGAAGCTAAAATTCAGTCCATCTTAGAGCACCCTTTAAAGGGAAATCTGGACCAAGAGATTAAATTAGTTAAAAAAGATTTCAACCGACAGATCCTGTCTAAAGATCATTAGTCACAAATGCTCTCTTCATCCTCAAAAATCCCACTGAAAGGGACCTCTGAGGGAAGTTTAACATCACACAGTCTAGCCCATATAATAGAAACAGGGACAAAGACTCATGAATTCCTAATTAATATACAGATTGACTTGAAAAAGCTAAAGATGATGATAAAATTTGTGAGAAATAGCACTCAGAAAAACAAAAAATTAAAATCTAGTCTGAAATTGAAAGTTAAGTGAATATGCAATCAGAGAAAGTAGACTGCCTTCTAAAGAGAGGAGAAAATATGCCAAGTAAACAGAATGATTCATCCTCAAGAGACTCAAGGTAGAGAAAGAGAATAAAAAGTGCAAGAATAACAGGACTGTAGGTCCTGAGAATAATAATTTGGGCACTGACAAGTCCCAAGCTAACCCTAAAGTATATGAGTCCCTTGTATTAGATAGCAAAAAGAGTAAAAACTTTCAGACTTATAAATCTAAGAAGACAACAAAGAAAAAGAGCCGCACAAGCTTTAGCAAAGTTTGAAATACAGTTAAAGGAAAAAGTTCACTAAACTGTAAAAAGAAACAATAGAGATGATGCGAACATGAATTAAATTGTTAATAAAAGAAAAAAAATGGGGGAATTGTGAAAAATGTAGAATGTTAATTCATGTTCTTATAGTTAATGAAATATATTGAAAACTATAAATTACTGTATGTGTATATGTGATAGATGAGAACGTGTGTTTCAGCATGTCTTATAAGGTTGAAACAAAAAGGCAAGCACCACCCTAGGTCCTCTTGTTCAGAAATAGAAAAAGGATGAATGGGCAGCGCTGGGAGGAAACTATCGAGATAAGAAATCAGCAGGGCCATCAACACAGCAGGCCACCTCCCTCCTCGAGCATCAGCGACGGTAGCAAGAATTATCGACAATATCTCGACCATTCATCAGCCATGAAGACCTATAGAAACTAGACATTAACATCTGAACTGAGAGAGAGAACTCTTTTCAGCCTAGCCAGAGACACCCTTGGATTTGAATAGCTGGCTGAGACACAAAGGGAAATATGAAGAAATATTGCCAAGAGCAGAATAAAATGTATAAAAACCAAGCCCCGAGCTGGGCAAATTTGTGAACCTAGGGGGAGACAGCAGACGGCCAGATTCTGTGTCTCAAAGTTCACCCTTAGCATTTTCCCAGGTAAAAATTGTCAAGTATCTCCGCTGTTGGTGAGTTTACCGAAATTCTGTAATTCGATCTTTTGTTAATAAACCAAATTATTATTTTAATTAGAATATTGTATTAGCATTTATAACATACTGGTTGAATAGAAACATACTCTGTAAACCATGCCACTGCTCGAAACACCATCTTAGGTCTTGATGTTGGAATACAGCTTGGAAGCAGGATTCAAAGTACTGCTGAACTCATTACAGAAGTAGATGTGCTAGAAGGCTACAAGCCCTGGCAAGTTGAGGCAAGACCCTGAAGAAGGAAGAGATCAAGGTGTATGTATGTATATTTGTGTGCAAGACAGTACAGGCCTGTACAAGTCTGTACTAGCCCATAGTTAAGCAATGTTACTAAGAAACATAGATATGGTTATTGTTTTAGCTTATGCTTGAAAGGTATATAAACCAGCAGTGTGTTTAATAAAATTGGCTTCATGATGCAAACCATGGAGACCCTATCTCTTCGATCACTCGACATCTTGAAAAGCAATTTCTGTGTCAACATGCCACAGAAATGAGAGGGAACCCCTGAAAATCTGAAGAGCTTGACAGGCCAGCTGAAGTGTCTTTGCACCAATGCACACTGCATAGCAAACATGTAAGAGGAGTTAGAAAACATGATGCACTTAGAAAACTATGACCTAATTGCTATCACAGAAACATGGTAGGATGAATCACACAAGTGGAGCACTGCAATTGAGGGCTACAAGCTTTTCAGAGGAGGCTGGGAAGGAGAGGTGGGTGTGTTGCCCTCTATGGTAAATGTGAAAAATGCGAAATGATTAATTCATGTTCTTATAGTTAATGAAATATTATTGAAAACTATAAAACTGTATATATGTGTGTGTTGTATGAAAATGTAAGTTTCAGGACACCTTGTAACATTTTGTTAAACCAAAATTATGAAAAGGCAGGCACCACCCCAGAAACTCACATTCAGAAATAGACAAAAGGTTTACGGAAACCGGCAGTCTCCTCGAGCACCAGGAGGAGACCCATCAAGATAAGGCGGCAGAACCATCAACGGTTCCCGACTACACCCTCTCCGATCATCAAGCCTCATCATCCATATCTCGACCATTCATCAGCCATAAGGATCTATAGAAACTGGACATTAACATATGAACTGAGAGAAAGAACTCTTTCCAGCCTGGTCAGAGACACCCTTGGATTTGAATAGCTAGCTGGGAAACAAAGGGAAATATGGGGAAATATTGCCGAGGGCAGAATAAAGTGTATAAAAACTAAGCTCCGAACTGGGCAAATTTGTGAACCAAAGGGGAGGCAGCAGACGGCCAAGTTCTGTGTCTCACTGTTAACCCTTGGCATTTTCCCGGGAAAAAGACTGTCAAGTATCTCCACTGTTGGTGGGTTTACCGAAATTCTGTAATTCTATCTTTGTTAATAAACCAAATTATTATTTTAATTGGAATATCGTATTGGCATTTATAACAGTAAGGAATGGATGGATTGTGAAGAGATGCCTCTCAGAAACAGCCACAAAACAGGTTGAGAGTTTGTGGGTAAAAATCAAGGACCAGACCAATAAAGGACACCTTATGGTTGAGGTCTACTATAGGCCACTGTGTTGGTTTAGCAGAGATGGTAAAAACTAATTAGTGACTCCTGAAATTGGCAACCAGATTAGCCAATTAAATATAGGTATACACCTCTGGGTCACACAGCCTTAAATCAGGAGTATCTGGGGAAGTTCGCTCTCTTTTCGGCGGGCTACAAGGTAATATCGCAGGCAGCCCAGGGGGCCCGTTCCAGGCCCCGCCGTCCCTGGGCAGACGGGCCCGGGCCCTGGCTGGGCGTCCGGGACCCGCTGCCCGCGGGGGGAGCGGCCCGGGGCTAGCTGGGTCCTCTTCTCTTCCCCGGCTGCCGGGGGAGGCTACAGTTCGGCAGTGCTGGCCGTGCGCCCGAGGCCATGGCAGCCCACAGGGAGGGGTCGGTCCTGGCTGGGCCGTGTCCCGGCTGGGCCGTGTCCCAGCCGGGCCATGCCCCGGCCCTGCCGGCGCCATTAGCCCGGGGAAGGATGAGATCTTTCTCCTCCTTCCCCCCCCTCCCCCCCTCCCCCCCGGGCCTCAGGGAGCAGCTCTGAGCGGGCACACGCTATAAGATCTCGAGGGGTAGAGGGGAAGACGTTTACCAACCTTCCCCATCGGCACAGCCGCCGTGCAGTCAGAGCTGCAGCCCAGCAGAGAGCACATGACCACTGCAAGCCTGGGCAAGAATGTTAACTCTTTCCTAACACAGACTGAGACCTTTTTAAAACTCTAACCCTTCTCAGAGAGAAAGAAAAAGCCAAATTGGAGATATTTAAAGAGACAGTATGAAGATACCAGAGTCAGTAAAAAGAGTGACCCCTTAAGTGGAAGAGATGACAAGTTGCTTTGGTCCTAAGCTGAAAATCTCCTATGAGTTGTGGTAACAGGCTGTAATATGAATATACTAGAGTATTCCTTTAAATCGTGGTGTGAAATACAAAGTTATGTTTCGTGTCAGGGAAATGAAGAAAATCTGTGTAATTGTAGTTGTGGAACACGGCCATGGGGCAGTTATAAAGATGAGTTCTAATAAAAAACTGAGGAAAGCATGGAAGGAAGTTTTTGAATCTTTTGCTTGCAATTACCTATTATAAGTCTCAAGCTATTCTGTAATAAGTGTCTTTTAATTATAACCTTAGAAGCTTGCTTTGTATTAAAGAATTTTTAACTGTAGTTTTAGATTGTAAAAAGGCTTTTAGACAAAAGAAGGAAGTAAGAAGGGGGCCCAGGCCTTCACAGAAGGTAGGAAAACATCCTAGACACGAAAACAAGACTTCAGCTCACTGATTTATGGCTTCTGAAAAAGGAAACTGGACATCACTATCAAAGATTGATGGACCTAGAAAATAGAAATGAGACCCCCACATCTGGAAGCCAAACCCCACCATCTGGAAAAACATATCCTGGATGTACATCCTGGAGTATTGAAATATTGAAATAGATCACAATAGTCTATAAAATTATACAGGACAATCTATAGATTTATAGCTGTTAAGTATTAAATTGTGACGTTAAAACTAGAAATAGAAACTGCTGAGAAAGCTTATGAATATGCATGAATATAACAAATAAAATACCGGCAAGTCCAGCAATCGGTGTGCAGTTGGAAGGGAAAACCCCTACCACTGTACCCAGTGCTGCCTTTGCTCACACTTTACCATATTAATTAATTAATTATTAAATTGCTGCTTGATATATTTGCCATGTCAAGCGTCTCATTTCTAACAGTGGACAACATAAATTGGGGAGATGATTTGTGGATTTTTGAGCAAAGGTATCTGTGATTTACTAAGTGAATATTGAATTAGAAGCTGTGATCTGGTGATCCCATAAGATGTTTGAACAGAGACATGAGAAGAAGCCCTCTGCACCAGTGAAGAAGTGAGAAAATATCTCTGTTCCCTGAGATGAAGAATCCTTTGCCTTTGAGTTGTGCATCTTTAAAATGTGACACCCCAGTATGTGTGTGAGTCCACGGCCCATATGTAGTCATGAGAAAGGCTACGTGATATGAGAGGTCTACAACTGTGGAAGTTCCGGGGCGAGCTGCTTTTGTGAGAGTTGGAAGCCACAAGCAGCCTGTTTCTCTTGTGGAAAGTTACCAAAACAAAACATGAGACACTTCTCTCTCTCAAAGACTGAATGAAAGACTATTTTATAAGTGGTACTGACTTGGAGTTCTGAATTTTGCCTCTTTACATTCTTTGTGAGAAAATTAACATTTTGTGGTGGGAGAAGGGGTTGTTTTAGAAGTTTCTTTTTTTTTTTTTTTTTTTTTCTTTTCTTATTTTCTCCTTCTTAGTGTGTGTTAATAAAATCTATCTGTTTACCTTAAGTTAGGCCTGTTTTGCCTTTTTCTCCCTAATCCTATCTCACAGCAAGAAAGATATTTGGACCACTACACTAAATTTAGTAAACAGAAACAGGTGAACGTGAAACCACTACAGCCGCCCAATCAAGGGGAGCCTGTTGACGAGGCCTTCTTGCTCCAGCTACAGGAAACATAACGCTCACAGGCTCTTGCCCTGAGGGAAGATTTCAGCCACACGGACATCTGCTGGGAAAGCAATACAGTTGGCTGTAAGCAATACAGGAGACTCCTGGAGTGTGTAGAGGACAACTTCCTGGCCCAGGTATTAGACAAACCAACCTGAGGTGAGGCATTACTGGACCTAGTACTCAGAAAAGCAGATGAGCTCATTAAAGGAGTTAAGATTGGAGGCAGCCTGGGCTGTAGCAACAATGCCCTGGTTGAGCTTGTGATCTCAAGGAGTGTGAGGCTGGTCAGAAGCAAAGTTAGGACCCTGAACTTTGGAAAACTTCCAGATGTTTAAGGAGTTGGTGAATGAGATCCCCTGGGAAACTGTCCTTAAGAACAGAGGGGCTGACTAGAGCTGGCAGCTCTTAAAGGCCACTTTTCTCAGAAGGAAAGAGCTCTCATTGTGGTGTGTAGGAAATCGAGCAAGGCAGGTGTAGTGGGTAGACCCTGGCTGGATGGCAGACACCCACCAAACCCTCCCTATCACTCCCTTTCTCAGCTGGGCAGAGGAGAGAAAATAGAACAAAAGGTTCATAAGGTGAGACAAGGACACAGAGAGCTCAGTCACTGATTACCAACATGAGCAGAACAGACTCAAATTAGAGATATTAATTTAATTTATTACTAACAAAATCAGAGCAGGATAATGAGAAGTAAAATAAGATGTTAAAAACACCTTCCCCACACCCCTCCCTGCTTCCCAAGATCCACCTCCTGCTCCCAAGTGGTACAGAGAGATGGAGAACAGGGATTACAGTCAGTTCATCACAAGTTGTTTCTGCTGCTGCTCAGGTAGACGAGTCCTTCCCCTGCTCCAGCATGTGGTCCCTCCCACGGGAGACAGTTCTCCACAAATTTCTCCAATGTAAGTCCATCCCACGGGCAAGAATTCTCCACAAAGTGCTGCAACATGGGTCACTCTTCCACAGGGTGGAGTCCGCATCCCTGTGGTCTTCCAAGGACAATCTTAGAGAGCAGAATGATCATGGGGAGATTTTGTAGTAATTCTGGTGAAGGGACAAGGGGTGAATTTTGTGTAATTTTTTCACTTTGGTTCTGCATTGTGATAATGTTATTTTGATTTTTGTGGGGGGAATTTTTGTCTAGCTTTCTTTGGTTGGTTTTGTTGATGTGAGAACAGGTTATGTGATGAATGTGGATTGTAGTGATAATTCTTAAATACGTAATCCACAGAGGAGAGGGGTGGAATGTATTTGGTTTGCATTGCTAGGTTTTGGTAGCAGAGGGGGCTACAGGGGTGGCTTCTGTGAGGATTTGCCAGAAGCTCCCTCCATTTCCAGCAGAGCCAATACCAGCCAACTCCAAGATGGATGTGCTGCTAAAAAGGCTGGGCCAATTAGAAATGGTGGTAATGCCTCTGATAACATATTTAAGAAGAAGGGGAAAAAAGTTATTGTGCAGATGTAATTGCAGCCAGAGAAGAGAGGAGTGAGAATATGTGAGACGAACAGCTCTGCAGACACCCTGGTCAGTGCAGGAGGGACAGGAGGTGCTCCAGGTGCTGGAGCTGAGATTTCTCTGCAGCCCATAGTACAGACCATGGTGAAGCAGGCTGTCCCTCTGCAGCCCATGGAGGATCCTGGGGGTGCAGAGATCCGCCTGCAGCCCATGGAGGAGACCCATGCCAGAGCAGGCAAATGCCTGAAAGAAGGCTGTGAATCTGTAGGAAACCTGTGCTGGAGCAGGGTCCTGGTGGGGACCTGCAGACCCATGGAGAGAGGAGCCGACACTGGAGCAGGTTTCCTGGTAGGACTTGTGATCCTGTGGGGAACCCATGCTGGAGCAGCCTGTTCCTGAAGGACTGCAGCCCATGGAAAGGGACCCACATTGCAGCAGTTTGGGGAGGACCGTTGCCCATGGGATGGACTCATGTTGGAGAAGTTCGTGGAGAACTTTCTCCCATGGGAGGGATCTCATGCTGGAGCAGAGGAACGACTCCTCCCTGAGCAGCAGTAGAAACAACCTGTGATGAACTGACAGTAACCCCCATTCCCTGTCTCCCTGTGCTGCTGGGGAGGAGGAAGAAGAGCTGGGAAGGAGAAGAGGTGGGGGGAAGGTGTTTTTAAGGGTTTATTTTACTTCTCATCATCTTGCTATCTGTTAGCAATAAATTCAATTAATATCTTTAATTTGAGCCTGTTGTGCCAGTGACAGCGTTTGGTGAGTGATCTCTGTCCTTATCTAACCTCATGAACCTTTTGTCATATTTTCTCCTCCCAGTCCAGCTCCTGAGGGGAGTGATAGAGTGGGTTTGGAGGGTGCTTGGCATCCAGACAGGGTCTACCCCATACAGTCTTTTTTGATGCTGAAACCTGGGATCTGGGTCTCTGAAGTCACAGGAGGATGCCAAGAGTTGTCTGTATTAGAGGCCAAGGTGAGTTTAAAAGGGGACAAGTGGGAAAAGTACCCCATTGTGACTGGCCCAGGGACCCCTTGTATCCTTGGCATTGACTACCTCAGGAGAGGGTACTTCAAGGATCCAAAAGGGTATCAATGGGCTTTTGGTGTAGCTACGGTGAATACAGAAAAGATCAAACAGTTATCCACCCTGCCTGGCCTCTCAGAAGATCCCTTCATCATGGGATTGCTGCAAGGTGAAGACCAGTAGGTGACAATTGCTACCACAAAGGTGCACCAGTGGCAATATAGCACCGAGTCTCCGTAATTGCCATCCATAAACTAATTAATCAACTGGAAAGCCAAGGAGTGATCAGCAGGATCCACTCACCCTTTAACAGCCCCATATGGCCAGTACAAAAGTCTAATGGAGAATGGAGGCTGACAGTACACTATCAAGGCCTGAATGAAGTTATGCCACCTCTGAGTGCTGCCATAGCAGACATGTTGGAACTCAAATATGGACTGGAGTCAAAGGCAGCCAAATGGTGCCACAATTGATATTGCTAATGCATTTTTCTCAATTCCTCTGTAAGCAGCGTGCAGGCCACAGTTTGCTTTCACTTGTAGGGGTGTCCAGTACACCTGGAATTGACTGCCCCAGAGGTGGAAACACAGTCCCAATATTTGCCATGGATTGATCCAGATTGCACTGGAACAGGGTGAAGCCCCGAAATCCCTGCAATACATTGATGATATGACTGTGTAGGGTAATACCGCAGAAGTTTTTGAGAAAGGGAAGAAAATAATCCAAATTCTTCTGAAAGCTGGTCTTCCCATTAAAAAAAAGTAAAGGGATCTGCACAAGAGATCCAGTTCTTGGGAATAAAATGGCAGGATGGACACCATCACGCGCCTATGGAGATGGTTAACAAAATAGCAGCTGTGTCTCCACTGGCTAACAAGAAGGAAACAAAAGATTTCTTAGGCCTTGTGGGTTTCTGGAAAATGCATATTTCAGGTTATAGCTAGCTTCTTAGTCCCTCTATCGAGTGACCCAAAAGAACCATTTTGAGTGGGGCCCTGAGCAACAAGAGGCCTTTGAGCAGCTCAAACAGGAAATACCCCATGCGGTAGCTCTTGGGCCTGTTCAGACAGGCCTCGCTGTGCAAAATGTACTCTACACTGCAGCTGGGGAGCAAGGCCTCACCTTGAGCCTCTGACAAAAGACCTCAGGAGAAACCCGAGGTTGACCATCAGGGTTTTGGAGCCAGGGTTACCAAGGATAAGAAGCTCCCTGTACTCCAACTGAAGAGATATTAGCAGCCTATGAGGGGGTTCAAGGCACCTCAGAAGTGGTTGGGACAGAAGCGTGTCTCCTCTTGGCACCACGATTGTCCGTGCTACACTGGATGTTCAAAGGAAACATCCCCTCAACACATCATGCAACCAGCATTACATGGAGTAAGTGGGGTAGCATTGATTACACAGTGAGCTCGACTGGGGAAACCCAATTGCCCAGGAATCCTGGAAGAGAAAATGGACTGGCCAGAAGGCAGAGATTTTGAAGCATTGCCTGAGGAGGTAGCTCATGTCTAAGAAGCACTACCACATAACGAGTTAGCAGAAAATGGAAGAGGCTATGCTCTGTTTACTGATGTATCCTGCCATGTGATAGGAAACCATCAGAGGTGGAAAACTGCTGTGTGGAGTCCCACACGATAAGTCATTGAGGCTGCTGAAGGGGAAGGTGAATCAAGTCAATTTGCAGAGGTGAAAACCATTCAACTAGCCCTAGGGATTGATGAGCGAGAAAAGTAGCCTGCACTCGATCTCTATACTGACTCTTGGATGGTGGCTAATGCCCTATAGGGGTGGCTGCAGCAATGGAAGAAGATCAATTTGCAACGCAGTGGTAAACCCATCTGGGCTGCTGCATTGTGGCAGGACATTGCTGCACAGGTAGAAAACATGGCTGTAAAGGTACATCATGTAGATGGTCAACTGCCCTAAGATCATGCCACTGAAAAGCATCCAATAAATAAACAGGTGGATAAGGCTGCCAAGACTGGAATAGTTCAGGCTGACTGTCTTGGGTTGAAAAATGTAACCAAAAATGAGTATTCTATTTTCATCTGTTGAAACCATTTGGAAGATATTGTTCTTTATCTCTTGCAACTCTAGGGGTGGAAAGAGGGTGGATGCCTTCTGTTAATGGGACACCTGATAACACCAGATAAGGCAGTGCCTTCTTATCGTTTCCTCCACCCATCCTCCTCCGAGGGATATCACCTGTGAATGGGCCATTTAAGGCTTCTCACATGACTGATAACATTACTTCATTCCATTGTGAGATGCTCCACCCAGTGGGAGGAGCCAAAGCCTTTCCACTGGGATAAAACCAGCAATCCCAAACACCAAGGGAGCCTGTTTCCACTGGACCCTTTCTTGTGGGTGATCTCTACTCCAACGGAGCCACATCTGTCACTCCAGGAGGACTTATTTTTGACTGCTTCCAACACCCTGACCAACAGGGTGTCAGGTTTGCATTCTGACTCTGTCAGTGATCCTTTGTACTATTGCATTTATCTTATTTTATTTTATGTTTACACTTTTTTGTTGTTTGTTTCTTCTCTCTCTATTAAATTGTATTTCTGACTTGGAGTCTCACTGGTTTTGCTTTCAAACCAGCACATTCACCTAGACTGGGAGCAAAAGGGTGAGCTATTTATTGCCCAATGGGCTCATGAAACATCAAGGCATCTAGGAAGTGATGCTACATACAGATGGGCTTGTGACCAAGGGGTGGACCTGACCATGGAGGCCATCACACAGGTTATTCACAAATGTGAAACGTGCTGCAATCAAGCAAGCCATGTGAGTATAATCTTCTTGGAACAGAGGGCAGTGGCTGGGTTTCCGATATGGTGAGGCCTGGAAAATTGACTATATTGGACCACTGCCATGAACATGCCAAGGCAAGAGCTACATACCATGGTGGAGGCATCTACTGGTTGGCTGGAAACACACCCTGTAAATGATGCTGCTGCTCAAAACATCATCTTGGGTCTTAAAAGAAACATTTTGTGGTGACATGGTACCCCAGAGAGAACTGAATCACACAATGGGACTCATTTTCAAAATAACCTCATAAACTCTTTGGCAAAGAAACATAGTATTGAGTGGATATATCATATCCCTTACCACCCACAAGCCTCTGGAAAGATTGAGAGGTATAATGAACTGCTGAAGACTATGTTGAGACTACTGAGCAATGGGGCATGGAAGCACTGGGATGCAAATTTAGCAGAAGCCACTGCGCTGGTTAACACCAGAGGATCTGCTAACTTCCCTGGTCCTGCCCAAACAAAACTCAGAGACGCTGTGGGAGGAGATAAGGTCCCTGTAGTGCAAGTAGCAAAATGACTGAAGAAGTGGGTGTGGATTTCTCTTCCCATGGGAAAAGACAGACCCATTCATGGGACTGTCTATGCCCAAGGACCAGGGTGTACTTCGTGGGTAATGCAGAAGGGAGGGGAGACCTGGTGAGTGCCTAAGGGAGATTTAACCTTGGGGGAAAAATTATCTCTGGTGTGAGTTTTATGTGGCAGGAAGTAAAATAGCAGGAATGACATTAAAACAACGGGACTAAAAGTCAAAGGGTGGTTAATTAGGGGTAATAGTATGAACAATGTATCTCGCTCAACATTTGCTATGCTTGCAAGAGCAGGCAAGGCCATTGCTTGCAAAAGTAAGATGAAAAGAATGCAATGCTAGCGGATAAGAAAGAAACTGTCTGCTTGAGGCAGTGATAAGAAACTGTTATGACCAAGACTAGCCTTGCAGCTAAAACTGTGACCAAGTGTCCTGGGGTGACAGGACATTTTCATGCTTTGTATCCCAAATCGTGTGTTTCTGTTCCCATGATCTCAGTTTGTTTTGTCTATAGCGAAGCCCCTCCCCCAGCTGCTTGCTTTTGGCTTGCTTGCTGCTAGCTTAGGCTCGCTTTGCTGGCTTTGCTCTCTTGCTTTCTGCTTTTTTGCTTGCTTTTTGCCATTTTTCTGCTTTTGTTTTTCCCCTTCTTTCCTTCCTCCCCTTCCCTGAAGACATCGGACCTGCTTTGGGCCCTGATTTGGGAACGTCAAGGGACCCCCCCCCCGGAGTCTGCACCTGAGAGAAGCTTTGGCACCCTCCCCAGCAGAGACTGCTCACCCTCTCTTGGACTGGTGAACACATTTCTTGTCATCTCAGACTGTTTTTCTTGTGTTGGGGAGTGTTTTTTTGTTGTTTCTTAATAAACAAGTTTTTTCCACTTTTCCTCTGAGGAAATTCCTCCCGAACCCGGTGGTGGGGGAGGGAGTTGTGGAGATTTTCCCCTAATTTGTCCTAAACCAGGACAAACATTTTTGGTGGCCCGTACGGGGAGATCGACCATACAAAGTGGAAAAAACTTTATTCTAATAATATTTTGGTTTCTGTTGTTTTGTGGGCATATTGGTATGTCTCTTTTTGAAGGTATAATGTCATTTGGAGTGAAAGCCTGCCTCTATTTCTGGTTATTAGGGTTCTTTGAAGTTTTAATACCTTTGTGGTCCCTAGGTTTATTTTCTTATCCAGAAATAGCTCCGGTATTATCCCTAATGCGTAGCTACAAAAGTAGCAGAGGGACACTAACCAGAATATTTATCGGGCTGGGCTTGGTTGTGATGATTTGCAAGAGGTTTATAAAAATGTTGCTATCGGTTCCAGGCATGTATGGTTCATGGTTGTGGCTGTGTACTCAGTTTGTTAGGGGATAAGCAGGGGAGGAGGCTTTTCAGCCTTTGCTTTCCTTCTTTTCCTCCGAATTGTTTACATCTCTATTAGAAAATGTTTGGTCCTCCCTGACTGCGAAGGATACCATCTTTCTGGCATTTAATTTAGTAAGCTTTCTTTATACTGTCTGCAGTTTATATAAGATGAAGGCTGAGATTTCTAGAGGGGCTGGTGAGACTCCTGATTTAGGAGTAAAACCAAGGGTGAAGGATTCTGACTGGCATGGGAAATGGGAGGATATGGGCCAAATTTTAAAGGAGTTTTCTGATCCTGTAGTCTGGGACTTTCCATCTGAACAAATTCAGAACCCAGCTGAGGTGGTAAAGTATCTGAGAGAGAGGTGCCATGGTAACACTAAGGAGGAAAGGATCATTGCAGTGAGCTGGGCCCTGGCACATGCTTATCGCACCCTGCTAGACACTGTAGGGCAGCAGATAGAGGAAAGGGAACAGGGAGATAAATTAGTTACTATCCCAGTCACTCAGGCTGCAGCTAACATCCCAGGCTCCAGGCCAGTAGTTAAACCAGACAGTAAGCCCCAACCAATGGCTGTTGCTGCTAATACAAGAGGTGGAAAGTGTAAAAGCAAGACTGACCGAAGGGTGGAGGGTGATGATGATCCAAGAGAAGGACCATCACCAAAATCAGAGACCACACCAAGTGGCACAGATTCCGGAGCCAATATTGATTCCTTCTCCCTGAAGGACCTTCGAGGCCTAAGGAAGGATTATAGGCGACAGCCTGATGAGTCTATAATTAGTTGGCTAGTCTGCCTTTGGGATGCGGCAGGGGAGGCTACCATTCTGGATGGCACTGAAGCGAGGCATTTAGGATCCCTGTCACATGATCCTGTCATCGACCAAGGCATGATGAGGAGGGCTAGCCCTCACAGCCTCTGGGAACGGGTCCTAGACAGTGTAGCACAAAGATACCTGTGTGCAGATGACCTCTATATTCAGCAGACACGGTGGAAGACCATAGAACAGGGGATCCAACGCCTGAGGGAGATGGCAGTGGTAGAGATCATTTTTTCAGATGATATAACAACTAGGAATCCGGACTTAGTACCGTGCACACCTGTAATGTGGAGGAAACTTGTGCGCCTTGGGCCACCTGAATACGCTTCTGCTCTAGCAATAATGAAGCGGGATGAGGTATATGAGACTGTGCTCGATATGGCAAAGAAGCTTCGGGCATATGCAGATGCTGTACATGGCCCAACTCATGCCAGAATTGCAGCTGTGGAAACACGACTGCAGAAATTAGAAGATAAAATAGAGGAAAGTCGTAAGAAACTCAGGGAAGAGATTAAGGAGGACCTCCTCCAAATCTCAGCTGTACAAATTAGAGGCCCTAGTATCCAACGCAGACGTTCCTCTGTTGGGGAGAGAAGGTACACCCCACGAGCTGAGTTGTGGTTCTTCCTACGTGAGTCTGGAGAAAACATGAGGAGATGGGATGGGAAGCCTACTGCTGCTCTGGCACAACGGGTGCGTGAATTTAAGGAAGGTAAGAAAAGGGAAGCAGCTCCAGTTGCCCGTAGTCGAACTGTCAGGCATAATGATGATGATGACTTGTCCGATCCCCTTGAAGGAACCTCCAAGACATATGTCTCAGGAAAGAAGGATAACCAGGCTTAGAGGGGCCCTGCCTCTAGCCAGGTAGAGGTTAGGGAAAACCGAGTTTTTTGGACAGTATGGGTTCTATGGCCTGGCACATCAGAGCCACAGAAATATAAACCTTTGGTTGATACTGGTTCTCAGTGTACTCTAATGCCATCAGAACATGAGGGAACAGAACCTATTTCCATTGCAGGTGTGACGGGGGGATCACAAGAATTGACCCTGTTGGAAGCCAAGGTGAGCCTGACTGGGAAGGAGTGGCAGGAACATCCGGTTGTGACTGGCCCAGAGGCTCCGAGTATTCTGGGCATGGACTATCTCAGGAATGGCTATTACAAAGACCCTAAGGGGTTCAGATGGGCTTTTGGAATAGCTGCCGTGGAGGCAGAGGGCATTAAGAAATTGAACACCTTGCCTGGACTGTCAGAGAACCCATCTGCAGTAGGACTCCTGAAGGTAGAAGAGCAAGGAGTACCTGTTGCCACCTCGACGGTGCATCGCCGGCAGTATCGAACGAATCGCGATGCTGTGATCCCCATTCACAAGATGATTTGAGAGTTAGAGAGCCAAGGGGTAGTTAGTAAAAGACACCCTTCAACAGCCCCATCTGGCCTGTGCGTAAATCTGAAGGAGAATGGAGATTGACCGTGGATTACCGTGCTTTGAATGAAGTGACTCCACCACTGAGCGCCGCTGTGCCGGACATGCTGGAACTCCAGTACGAGCTGGAGTCCAAGGCAGCAAAGTGGTATGCCACAATCGACATCACTAATGCGTTTTTCTCCATTCCTCTGGCTGCAGAATGCAGGCCTCAGTTTGCTTTCACCTGGAGGGGCATGCAGTACACCTGGAACTGACTGCCCAGGGGTGGAAGCACAGTCCTACCATCTGTCATGGACTGATCCAGACTATGCTAGAAAAGGGTGAGGCTCCAGAACATTTACAATACATTGATGATATCATTGTGTGGGGAAACACAGCAGCAGCAGTGTTTGAGAAAGGAGAGAAAATCATCCAAATTCTCCTGGAAGCTGGCTTTGCCATTAGGAAAAGTAAAGTTAAGGGACCTGCTCGGGAGATCCAGTTCCTGGGAGTGAAGTGGCAAGATGGACGGCGCCAGATTCCTACTGATGTCATCAACAAAATCACAGCTATGTCCCCACCAACCAACAAGAAGGAAACACAAGCTTTCTTAGGTGCTATAGGTTTCTGGAGGATGCACATTCCTGAATATAGTCAGATTGTGAGCCCTCTTTACTTGGTTACCCGTAAGAAGAATGATTTCTATTGGGGCCCTGAACAGCAGCAAGCCTTTGCCCAGATCAAGCAGGAGATTGCTCATGCAGTAGCCCTTGGCCCTGTCAGGACAGGACCAGAGGTGAAGAACGTGCTCTACTCTGCAGCTGGGAACCATGGCCTGTCCTGGAGCCTTTGGCAGAAGGTGCCTGGTGAGACCTGAGGCCGACCACTGGGATTCTGGAGTCGGAGCTACAGAGGGTCTGAAGCCAACTACACCCCAACAGAGAAAGAAATCTTGGCCGCGTATGAAGGAGTCCAAGCTGCTTCAGAGGTGATTGGTACCGAGGTACAACTCTTCCTGGCACCTCGACTACTGGTGCTGGGGTGGATGTGTAGAGGAAAGGTTCCCTCCACCCACCATGTCACCAATGCTACATGGAGCAAGTGGATTGCCCTCATTACACAGCGTGCCCAAATTGGGAAACTAAATCGTCCTGGGATTTTGGAGGTAATTACAAATTGGCCTGAAGGTGAAAGCTTCAGTCTCACTGGTGAAGAGGGAGAAGAGCAAGTGACCCGTGCTGAAGAAGCTCCACCATATAACCAACTGCCGGCAGAAGACACGCTACGCTCTTTTTACTGATGGTTCCTGTCGCCTTGTGGGGATGAACCGGAAGTGGAAAGCAGCCGTATGGAGCCCCACACAACAGGTTGCACAAGCTATCAAAGGAGAAGGTGGATCGAGTCAACTCACGGAGCTCAAAGCCGTTCAGTTGGCCCTGGACATTGCTGAAGCAGAGAAGTGGCCAAAACTTTACCTTTATACTGATTCCTAGATGGTAGCTAATGATCTGTGGGGATGGCTGAAGAGATGGAAGGAGGCGAACTGGCAGCGCAGAGGAAAACCAATTTGGGCTGCTGAAGAATGGAAAGACATCGCTACCCGGTTAGAGAAACTACCTGTGAAGGTTCGCCATGTAGATGCCCATGTCCCTAGAAGCAGAGCTAATGAGGAGCAGCAGAACAATCAGCAGGTAGATCAGGCTGCAAAGATAGGGGAGTTGAAGATAGATCTTGACTGGGAGCACAAAGGAGAGCTGTTCCTAGCACGATGGGCCCATGATGCCTCAGACCACCAGGGTAGAGATGCCACCTATAAGTGGGCACGAGACCGAGGGGTGGATCTAATCATGGATAGCATTTCTCAGGTTATTCATGACTGTGAGACATGTGCTGCCATTAAACAGGCTAAGCGGGTGAAGCCCCTCTGGTATGGGGGGCGGTGGTCCAAGTACAAGTATGGGGAGGCTTGGCAGATTGATTACATCACACTGCCTCAAACCCGCCAAGGCAAGCGCCATGTACTAACCATGGTAGAAGCCACTACGGGATGGTTGGAAACCTACCCCGTGTCTCATGCTACAGCCCGCAACACCATTCTGGGCCTTGAAAAGCAGGTCCTTTGGAGGCATGGTACTCCTGAGAGGATTGAGTCAGACAATGGGACTCATTTTAAAAATAATCTTATTAACACCTGGGCTAGGGAACATGGCATTGAGTGGGTGCACCACATCCCCTAACATGCACCAGCTGCAGGTAAAGTGGAGAGGTACAATGGATTGTTAAAAACCACTTTGAAAGCACTGGGTGGGGGGTCTTTCAAGAACTGGGAGCAGCATTTAGCAAGAGCCACCTGGTTAGTTAACACTCGAGGTTCCACCAACCGAGCAGGTCCTGCCCAGTCTGAGCCCCTTAATATAGTAGATGGAGATAAAGTCCCAGTGGCCCATGTCAGAGGTTTGTTGGGGAAGACAGTATGGATTAATCCTGCCTTGAGTACAGGCAAACCCATTCGTGGGATTGTCTTTGCTCAAGGACCAGGTTATACCTGGTGGATAATGCAGAAAGATGGGACAACCCATTGTGTACCTCAGGGAGATCTGATTGTGGGATGATATCATTGTTTGCTGAGCGTTACCACCATTATTTGTACGTTAGATCATAGAGATATGAGACAGAAGGAAACGTGAAAGTGTCAAAGGTCTGAGCAAGTAAGATGGAAGGAAATGTCTAAGTGTGGAAGGTTTGAGCAAGTGAGAAGAAAGTTTGTTTTCATTGTGTTCAGTAACATGTTCACGATATGGGATAAGGGGTGGAATGTCCTGGGGTGACAGGACATTTTCATGCTTTGTATCCCAAATTGTGTGTTTCTGTTCCCATGTTCTCAGTTTGTTTTGTCTATAGCCGAGCCCCTCCCCCGGCTGCTTGCTTTTGGCTTGCTTGCTGCTAGCTTAGGCTCGCTTTGCTGGCTTTGCTCTCTTGCTTTCTGCTTTTTTGCTTGCTTTTTGCCATTTTTCTGCTTTTGTTTTTCCCCTTCTTTCCTTCCTCCCCTTCCCTGAAGACATCGGACCTGCTTTGGGCCCTGATTTGGGAACGTCAAGGGACCCCCCCCCCGGAGTCTGCACCTGAGAGAAGCTTTGGCACCCTCCCCAGCAGAGACTGCTCACCCTCTCTTGGACTGGTGAAAACATTTCTTGTCATCTCGGACTGTTTTTCTTGTGTTGGGGAGTGTTTTTTTGTTGTTTCTTAATAAACAAGTTTTTTCCACTTTTCCTCTGAGGAAATTCCTCCCGAACCCGGTGGTGGGGGAGGGAGTTGTGGAGATTTTCCCCTAATTTGTCCTAAACCAGGACAGCAAAAAGCCAGTGAGCATGTGCAAAAAGGACGAGGTAAAAAGTTCACCTGAGGAAGACTGGTATTACTTCATCATGAAGACCACCAACGACCACCAGAGGGCATTGTGCAAGTGCAAAAGACTGACAAGTTCATTTTAATACGAAGCGAGACTTGGTGGAGCTAGGTAGTAAATATGTATAAGCAACATAATACATATGTAACATTTTAGAGAATAAGTAGAGAAGGTGACTCTTAGGAGTTGCGCATGCCTTTGGGAAATATCCCGCATCGCGCCTGGCGCCGATAAAAATACATACCTACTCTTCAACTAACTCTTAGTGATTGTGGAGTCGTTTTTCCGCAAATCAACATGAACTGATAAAGAATGAATTTTGCAAGGAGCAAGAAGAGTGTGATGATGACCTGGGCAGGGCCAGTGTTGGTGCCCAACACTTGATTGTTCTCTTCTCCTGTCCTGAGTACCCATCCTGATGAAATGGAGCCCAAGTCACGGATGTGGAGAGGTGGAAGGAGTCCATGAAATGGGAAAATAATACCTATCTGTGAAAGGACAGGGGATAGCAGTTAATGAAAATGTTCAAATCTTTATGTTGGGTAAAGAGATGGTTTAAGGATGTAGTTTAAGGTGTATGTGTGTGTAAGAAGGGATTCCCGTAATGAGAAATAAATACAATGGAACAGTTAGAAGATTTATAAATTATATGGGTTCTGAGTATGATGCAAATGCTGTGGAATAAGGGGTGGAGATGGTATTGGGTCTGGCTGAGCTGGAGTTCATTTCCCTATAGCAGCCCTCACAGTGCTGTGCTTTGCATTGGGAGATGGAAAGGTGTTGAAAACACCAGTGTTTTGGTTACTGCTGAGCAGCACTGGCACAGCATCAGTGCTGTCTCTCAACATTTCCCCTCCATCAAGGGGCTGGGGGTGGGCAAGATCCTGGGAGGGGATACAAGCAGGACAGCCGACCAAAATTTACCAAAGCGATATTGCATATCATATGATGTCAGCTGAGATATAAAAGCTCAGGGAAGTAGGAGGAATGGGGGGGGGAGGGATTAATTATTTTCAGTTTTTGTCTTCTGGAATAACTGATCCACATGGTGAAGCCCTGCTTCCCAGAAAGTGGCTGAATGTTGCCTGCTGCTGGAAAGTAGAGAATTCACTTTTTTTTCTTTGCTTATGTCTGCCCAAACTTTTTCTTTAGTAAACTGCCTTATCTCAATTTAAGAGTTTTTTTCTATATTATTTTCTTTCCCTTGTCCATCTGGGGAGTGGTAGAGTGACTTGAAGAGCACCTGGAATCCAGCCAAAGTCAACCCACCACAGCAGTCTGGAAACCTGCATGACTAAGCAAGGATATGCTCCTCAAACTGAGGAGTAAGAAGGAAATGCACAGCCAGTAGAATAAGACTACGTAACCTCAGTTTTTACTGGCAGTCAGGCTTTCCACATCTCTCAAGTTCCTGAACTTCTAGGTGGAGGTTGGGGGAGCAAAGTCCCTCCCACTGTATGCAAAGAGCAGGTTCAGAACCACTCGATGAAGCTGAATAGCCACAAGTCTATGGGGCCTGATGACATGCATTCTAGGGTCCTGAGGGAACTGCCTGATGATGTTGCCAAGCCACTCTGCATGATATTGAAAAGTCATGGCAGTCAAAGTCCCCCGTGACTGGAAAAAGGGAAACATTGCTCCCATTTTTAAAAAGGGAAGAAAAGAAGACCCAGGGAACTATAGACTGGTGAGTCTCACCTCTGTGCCTGGGAAGATTGTGGGCCCGATTTTCTGAAGCCTGACAATTGCTGGCTTTCCCAAGGGAGAGTTTTCAGCAGTTTCTCCTTTCTCAGGCAGCTCTGTGTAAATAACTTTTCTTCCCATAACATTTCTGGGCAAACAATATTCCTTTCCCATAACAACCTCTCTCCCAGGTGTTGTTTGCGTTACTTAACCAATGGAGAGGTGTCCAACCTGTGGACCAATGGTATGCCTTTTGAGCGCAGTGGGTTATAAAAAGGCTGAAAGGAGTTGTAACAAAGCCTTCTCATGTCTTCTACCTGCTGGAGTCAAGCATCTTTATTTTCATGTCTAATTGCAACAGAAGATCATGGAGCAGATCCTCATGGAAGCAATGTTAATGCCTATGAAAGACAAGGAGGTGATCCGAGACAGCCAGCATGACTTCACTAAGGGCAGATCGTGTATGACCAATAAGGTGGCCTTCTATGACAGTGACAGCAACGGTTGACAAGGGAAGAATGACTGATGCCATCTATCTAGACTTCTCTAAGGCATTTTATACACTCCCACACGATATCATTATCTCCAAACTGGAGAGACATAGATTTGATGTATAGACTATTCAGTGGATAAGGAATTCGCTGGATGGACACAGCCAGAGACTTGTGGTCAATGGCTCTATGTTGAGGTGGAGGCCAGTGATGAGTGATGTCCCTCAGGGCTCTGTCTTGGGACCTGTGTTCTTTAATCTTTATCAGTGACATAGTGGGATTGAGTGCACCCTCAGCAAGTTTGCAGATGCCACCAAGCTGAGTAGTGCAGCTGACAACAGAAGGAAGAAGGAAGGGATGCTAGCCAGAGGGACCTGGTGAAACCTGAGAATTGGGCCCATGAGAACCTCATGAAGTTCAACAAGTCCACATGCAAGGTGTTGCATCTGGGTCAGGACAATCCCAGACATGAGCACCAACTGGGAGAACTCACTGAGAGCAGCCCTGTGGAGAAGGACTTGGGAGTTCTCATGGATGAAAAGCTGTACATGAGCCAGCAGTGTGCACTTGCAGCCCAGGAGGCCAACTGCATCCTGGGCTGAATCAAAAGGTGTGGCCAGCAGGTTGAGGGAGGTGATTCTCCCCCTCTACCCTGCCCTTGTGAGACCCCACCTGGAGTACTGCATCCAGCTCTGGGGTTCTCAGCACAAGAAAGATGTTGACCTGTTTGAGCAGGTCCAGAGGAGAGCCACAATGATCCAAGGGATTGATGCCTTAGGGTTGGGTTCTTCTGTTCTGTTTTATTTGATAGCATTAAGTGGTGCTGGGATCTCTTCACAGGGTGATGGGGGTAGGGCAGTCTTGTCCTGGCGGGGAATTCAAGGACCAAGCTCCAGGCCCGAGCATAAACAATGTGAAAGAGAAAGGCAAACAAGGAGGATGGTGCTCTGTGATTTAGAGTTGTTGATTGGACAGTGGGTTGTTATATGTAAATGAATGGGAACTTGTAAAAGGGGTAAGATCTCGGGACAAGCCCCTTGCCTCCATCTTGGAAACACCTGGGCAAGGCCACTTCTGTGGCTCTGGAGACGCCAGGGCATGGTTTTGAATAAATACCCACTTTATTCTTTTAAATCTGTCTAGCCTCTGTTTCAGCCTCTCAAGGCATCAGGATTCAGCACCTCTCCTACAAAGACAGGCTGAGAGAGCTGGGGTTTTTCAGCCAGGAGAAGAGGCTCGGGGGAGACCTTACAGCAGCCTTGCAGTACCTTAAGGGGTCTTATAAAAAGGAGGGAGAGGGACTTTTATATGGGCAGATAGTGACAGGACAAGGGGCAATGATTTTAAACTAAAAGACAGCAGGTTTAAGATTAGATATTCAGAAGAAATTTTCTCAGAGGGTGGTGAGATACTGGCACAGGTTGCCCAGAGAGGTTGTGGATGCCCCATTCCTGAAGGTGTTCAAGGCCAGGTTGGATGGGGCTCTGAGCAACCTGGTCTAGTGGAAGTTGTCCTTGTCCATGGCAGGGAGGTTGCAACTAGATGGTCTTTAAGGTCTCTTCCAACCAAAACCATTCTAGGATTCTGAGATACCCCAGAGAGAACTGTCAGACAGTGGAACTCATTTCTGAAATAGCCTCGTAAACTCCTGGGCCAAGGAACATGGCACTGAGTGCTCTCATCACATGCCCTATCATCCACAAGCCTCCAGAAAGACTGAGAAGTATAATGGACCGTTAAACACTATACTGAGAGCATTGGGCACTGGGTTCTAAATTTAGCAGAATTTGAGGAAGAAGGGAATTAGCTGGGGAAGGCAATGTGGACTTCTCCCTTGGAAAAAGGCAAACCCATTCATGGATCTGGGTGTAATTGGTGAGTAATGCAGAAGGATGGGGAAACCTGGTGTGTGCCTCAAAGAGATTTAATCTTGGGGGATAATAATCTGTGATGCAAGTTGTATGTTGTAGGAAGTAACATATCAGGGACTACTTCAACCAACCAAGAGTGAGCTTCACAAAGAACTGGGTGAGTGCAGTGATGACTCAAACCAAGCTGGTGTTTGCACCCAACAATTGAACATGCTTCTCCTGTGCTAAGAGACCATCTTGACAGATGGGGCCCAAGTCATAGTCAGTTCTTATGAACATTTGGGGGAATGGCAGAAGCTTGTGGAATGGGAAAATAATATCTACCTATCTCTTAAGAAACAGTGAATAGTAGTTAATGGGAATGTATGAATCTATATGTTGGGTGTAAACATGGATTAAGCATATAGCATAAATTGAAAATGTCAGTAAGAAGGGATTTCCAGAATGAGAATTATCTCCAGAATGAGAAGACTCTGCTTGAGCAGGGAGGTTGGGGCAGATTACCCTACTGTGGTTCTTCCAACCTTATCCATTTTGTGATTTTGTGAAATAGATAAAAGGGGATAATAAGAAGATATGTAAGTGTATGAAATTATGTAGGACCTAAGCATGATGCAAATGGTATGAAAAAAAAAAGGGTGGAGATTGTGTTGGGTCTGGCTGGGATGGAGTTAACTTTCCTCATAGCAGCCCTCAGTGCTGTGCTTTGTATTTGTAGCTCACCAATGTTTTGGCTACAGTTGACCAGTGCTTGCACAGCATCAAGACTCTCTCTTACTCCCCTCACCCACCAACCCTAAAGGTCAGGATAGCCAACTGTCACTGATGGGCTGGAACTGAACAAAACCCCATTACTACATCCAACCAAAACTGACCAAAGGGCTATTTCATACCATATGACATCATGCTCAGCAATAAAAGCTGAGTGAAAGGGAGTATGGGAGCTGTGAGAGACTGGAGGAGATTGCTGGCTTGAAGCATTTCAGAAGGGTGGAGGTGTGAGGGAAAGGAGCAGGTTGGGCTTTGTCTTTGGGGAGGCAATGCACTGCCTCGTACACCTCACTCCTCCTGAGCCTGTATCCTAGCCCTGCAGTGGCTGCCAATCACTGGCACACCAGAGGCAATGCTCCATACCCCACCTCTGGAGCTCCTAACCCAGCTCTTAAGTGGCCAGATGACCAGAAGTCCCACCTGGGGGAAAGACCCAGGAAAGCCAAAGGGTATTTAACCCAGGACATGCGGCGATTACGTCTTGACCCTACCTCCTCTTGGAATTTCTATCAGCTGAACACTGCTGGAACCAGGAGTGGTAGCTATATTTGTTCTTTTCTGTATTTTTTCTGTCTTTTTATCTTTCTTCTAATTCCCTCAGAGTTTTTAGTAACATTTTGAGTAACTTTAAATTAGACAGGCTTAGACTTTGCTAAGTTGAATGGGCTAAGTTAATGCTTTGTGGAATGTTTTATATTGATTAAATGCTGCTCTAAACCTTTTGCCAAAGTTCTCTGATTTTCTAAAGTTGCCAGTAAAGTTTTTTGTTGTTTTTGACCTCTTGAGAATATCTTGTCAGCATTTCTCCCGTACATCTAACTCAGAGTACATGAAAACTGCAAGCCCTTTAAGTGTCTCATTGAGTGAGGTTTTTGGGGCCTTATACAGGCACATAACATTATTAAGGCATTTGTCTCCAAAGCATCCACTAGACATACTGGGGCCCTACTTAGGATAGACTATTTCCAACTGAAAAGGAAACTATAATGATCATCTAGTCCAACTGTGTGGTCTCCAACTGCGGACCAAAACTTCAAGCACAGTATTAAGGGCATTGTCCAAAAGACTCTTAAACAATGACAGGCTTGGAGGATCAGCCACCCCTCTAGGAAACCTGGTTCCAGGGCTTGATCACCCTCTCAGTAAAGAAATCTTTCCTCATATCAAGCCTGAACCTCCCCTGATGCAGCTTTGAGATATTCCCATGCGTCCTATCACTGGATACCAGGGAGAAGAGATCAGCACCTCCCTCTTCATTTCCCCTCATCAGAAAGCTGTAGAGGGCAATGAGGGCACTCCTTCCGTCTCCTTTTCTCCAATCCCTAGAAATCTATGGGGCCTGATGGGAATCCTCAAAGATCTGGCTGATGTCATCATAAAACCTCTCTCAATGATTTTTGAACAGTCTTGGGAATCTGGAGAGGTCTCAGATGACTGGAAGCTGCTGAATGTTGTCCTGATATTCAAAAAGAGAAACTACAGACATGTCAGTCTCCCTTTCACTGCACAGTAAAATCATGGAAAAATTATTCTGGAGGGTATTGAAAACACCTGAAGGACAACGCAGTCATCAGGCACAGCCAGCACAGCTACATGAGTTGGAAAGTCCTGCTTGTCAAACATGATTTCCTTCTACAACACTGCAACCCAACTAGTTGATCTAGGAAAGCCAGTTGATGTAATCTTTTTGGATTTCAGTAAATCTTTCAATACTGTCTCTCACAGATCCTTCTGGATAAACACATCATGCGGTGGGTGAGTGACTGGCTCACAGGTCAGGTGCAAAAGGTTATAGTGAATGGGGTGACATCAGACTGGTGACCTGTCACTAGTGGGATTCTGCAGGGCTCCATCTTAGGCCCTGTGCTCTTCAGCATCTTCATAAATGACTTGGATGAAGGACTGGAAGGGGTACTAAGCAAGTTCACAAACAATACAGAACTGGGAGAGTCTGTTGACTTGCTCAACAGCATAGAGGCCCTGCAGAGAGACCTTGACAAATTAGATGACTGGGCAATCACAAACTATATGAAGTTCAACAAGGGAAAGTGCCAGATTCTGCACCTGGGACAGGGAAACCCTGGATGTACAGACAGACTGAGGAATGAGATGCTGGAAAGCAGTGCCCCAGAAAAGGACCTGGAGGTCCTGGTTGAAGGCAAGTTGAATATGAGTCAGCAGTGCCCTGGCAGCCAGGAGCAACAACTGTGTCCTGGGGTGCATCAGGCACAGCATTGCCAGCCAATCAAGGGAGGTGATTGTCCTGCTCTACACTGCACTAGTACAGCCTCACCTTGAGTACTGTCCTGGGTAATCCAAAAAAATGTGTATTGTATTCCATATTTGTGCTATGCCATTTGCCCAAGATAGTTACTGTCCCTTTAAGACCCAGGGGCCGGAAACAGACTCGTGGAGGCAGGGGGTGCCAGGGTGCCTTTCAGAGAAAGACACTCAGGAAGAGTCTCTCCTTCATTCCCACCAGTAGGCAGAGGCTCTCTTTTGTTTTTACTGTACCTTTAAAATAGTTAGTAACACCTTTTTGTCTGTGGTTGCCAGGGGCAACTCCCATCTCTGAAGCTGGAACCGTCAGAGCCAGGGGGTGCTGGTTTCGTTGCCCGGGAAGACCGTTTCTTTACCCACCCTAACACACTAATGTGCCAACACAAACTGGGTCCAGCTGGCCAAAAAAGAGGCAGAGAAATTGACATCGCAGGTTCGCTTCTGCCCCAATTCCCAAGTTCCAGCAGCTGCCCGAATTCCAGCCACCACTGTTGACAGAGCTGCCACCATCAGGAGAGACACTGTTGGGTGGCATGAAGCAAATGGCTTGAGGGGTATTTAAATGGTTTTGGACTCCAGGTTTCTTTTTATTTTGTCCTTGTTCCCTGTTGGTTGTTGTTTAGGGGAAGAGGGAGTTTTGTAATCATGGACCTTCAGTTGCTGTGGGGTTTTTTTCTCTTTGCCCTTACTCTCAACCATGCGATCAGAAGGGGGCTTCTCTGCCATTTTGCCTTTCTCCCTTGGACAACACAGTCTTATACTGAAGCTTCCATTTTGGGGGAGGGGTTTATCTGCCATGTTGCTTTTATCCCTTTGACTACGTGTTTGTCTAAGGATGGTGCCATGGTGGGGGGAGGGGCTTCTCCGCCATTTGGTTTTCTTTCTTTCCGGGGAGTCCACAGGACTCAACACCTTTGTATCTAGTGATTATTACTGTTATTTTGCCTGTTGCTGTTTTGTATTTTTAGTCAACTTTTTTCCACTTAGATCTCAAATTCATCTCTCCTTATTGGTGAAAGGGGAGTGGTTATGAGACATGGGGTTAGGAACTAGAGGATAGTAATCACAGAAATTAGAAGGTATTGAATAAGAATAGGCATTTAGATGATGTGTATTGCTTTATATTTGCTGCGTCTTTTACTGTACTAGTTGATTAAGAAGGAAAAGGACAGAATTACATGCAAGAACAGCAAGAAGGAATGCAAGGATGCCTGATAAGGGGAAGGATGCTTACCAAGAATAGGACACAAGTATGCAAATCTGCCAAGGATGCTGAGATAATGAGGGTCTTGGGCCCCTAGAACCAGATGAAACTGGCCCATGGCTTGGACTGTGGCATCAGTAAGCATGCACAAGGGAACAGGGGGAGAAGGTCAGCTCTGAGGAAGACCATTTTACTTCATCCTTTGGGATCCCCGAGACCATCACCAGAGACAACTGCGCAGGTGCAAAGGACTGATAAGACGATTAGCATACAAAGCGGGGAGGGGTGGAACCAGAGAATTAATATGTATAGGTGTACTGAAAAGCTTGATGCATATGTAACATTCTAGAGGATAAAAGATGATGTGTGGGCAAATGGGTGCGCACGCCTTTGGAGGAAATATCCCCCATGCGCCCGGCTGCCAAATAAACTACATACCTACTTTAAAACTCACTTTGTCTTTGAGTTCTAGTCTTCCGCGTATCAGTTGAAACTAAAAGGAGAGGTAACTCATTTTGGAGTACCCATCCTGTAAATTGTCTTAAACCCAGATGAGTACTGTGTGCAGTTTTGGGCACCACAATATAAGAAAGGAAGGCAACAAAGATAGTGAAGGGCCTTGAGGTGAAGCTGTATGAGGAGCAGCTGAGGTCACTTGGTGTGTTCAGCCTGGAGAAGAAGAGACTAAGGGGAGACCTCATTGCAGTCTACCACTTCCTTGTGAAGGGAAGAGGAGGGGCAGACATTGATCTCTGTGGTGATGTATTGGATCTGTCTGAGCTGGAGTTCGTTTTCCCTTAGCAGTCATCAGTGCTGTGCTTTGCATTGGGAGCTAGAAGGTGTTGATAATACACCAGTGTTTTTGCTACTGCTGAGCAGTGCTGGCACAGCATCAGCACTATCTATCAACATTCCACCCCCATGAGTAGGCTGGGAGTGGGCAAGATCCTGGGAGGGGACACAACCAGGCCAGTTGACCCAAATTAACCAAAGGGATATTCCATACCATCTGACATCAGCTCAGATATAAAAGCTAAGGGAGGGAGGAGGAATGGGGGTCATTCGTTTTTTTGCAGTGTTTGCCTTCTGGAGCAGCCACTACGCATGCTGAAGCCCTGCTTCCTGGGAAGTGGCTGAACATCACTTGCTGATGTGAAGTAGAGATTAATTTTTCCCCCTTTGCTTATGCATGTGCAAACTTTCACTTTTTTCTTGCTTTAATAAACTACCTTTTTACAACCTACTAATTGTTTTCCATCTTACTTTTCTTTCCTGTCCCACTGGGAAGGGGAGTGATAGAGCAGCTTGGTGGGCACCTGGCATCTAGCCAAGGTCAACTCACTACAGGTGATCAGTGACGGGACCCAAGGGAATGGCCTAAAATTATGTCAGGGGAGGTTTAGGTTAGATATTAGAAAAAGGTTCTTTACCCAAAGGGGGCACTGGAATGGGCTCCCTAGGGAAGTGGCCACAGCAGCAAGCCTGACAGAGTTCAAGAAGTGTTTGTACAATGCTTTCAGGCACATAGTGTGAACCCTGGGGCTATCCTATGCAGGGCTGAGTTATACTCAATGATCCCTGTGGGTTCTTCTAACTCACCACATTCTATAATCTAGACAAACCCAGTGTCCTTAGCTGTTCCTCATAAGAAACACCTTCCAGCTCCTTCACCAGCCTTCTTTCCCTCCTCTGGATGCATTTAAGGACCTTAAGACACTTTTTAAATCACAGAACCATTAAGGTGGAAAAGCCTTCTGAGATCAAGTCCAACTGCCAACCTAGCACCACTACCATATTCACCACTAAACCATGTCCCCAAGTACCATGTCCACACATTTTTTGAACAGTTCCAGGGATGGTGACAGAACCACTTCCCCAGGCAGCCTGTTCCAATGCATGAAAACCCTTTCTGTGGAGAAATATTTCCTAATATCCAGTTTGAACCTCCCCTGGCACAACTTGGGGCCACTTCCTCTTGTCCTTTGTCTTGCAGATAGTTTTTATAGCATATACATTTTTTTATAGCATATACATTTTTTTTTGTTTGGTTTTGGTTTTG
Source organism: Prinia subflava (assembly GCF_021018805.1). Taxonomy (NCBI): domain Eukaryota; kingdom Metazoa; phylum Chordata; class Aves; order Passeriformes; family Cisticolidae; genus Prinia; species Prinia subflava. The sequence goes on from NW_026960613.1 coordinate 731,077, forward strand.
TTTTGTGTCCAGAATGGTCACACCCTCACCAACCTGGGATCCTGCAAGGGGTGAGTGAGGGCAGGGGGCTGCTGTTCCCTTTTCCAGAGGGGCGATCATCTTGTGCGGCCATGCGGCACAGTGCCTCTGACTGGATATCCTGTTGCCTTGTGGTTTTTGCCTGTTTCTTTTTTTTCTCTTTTCCTTTGACACTGTGACTGAGGCTTGCTGGCTTGCTTCTCTGCTCCTCTGCTTGCTTGGGAGCCCAGAGCCAGTGCGTGCTGCACTGGGAGCCCACCGTCCACCACCAGGGGCACTCTGCGCAGCCCGACCCTGGGATGAGCGATCGCCAGTGAGCTATCCAGGGGAGTGATTCCCCACCCAGCCTTGCTGTTTTCTGCCGCTGGGTCAGGGCTTCTTGCTACATTTTAACCTGACACCTGAACACCCTGCGGCTTCTGGCACGGCCCTGGAGTCTTTGCTATACTTTGTCAACTCGGGTGCGCCAGCCTCTGCTGTTCCAGCCTGTTGCTCCTAGGTTTCCTGCTATAGTCCATTCAGCTTCCCGAGTGGCACTGAGACCAGCTGCCCCTCCATGAGTTTGCAAAGGAAGCCCTTTCTCTCTCTCTCCCGCCAGCTGAGATGCCATTACCCATGTGGAGAGAGGTAGCTGAGCTTGTGCCACAGTGCCCCCCTTGCAGCCAGGGGGAGATCATTGCACCTGCCCTGCCTGGCTGGGAGCAAACAGCGCCCCTGCTTGCTGTGACCATAACTACACCAAAGAGAAAAGTGCTTGACAGCCGAGAGAACACCATTATTGGGTTACTGGTTTTGTTTGTTGTTGCTGCCATTGTTGATGTTCGTTTGCCTTGTTTATATATATATATATATATTCTAATAAAGAACTTTTATTCCTTTTCCCATATCTTTGCCTGAAAGCCCTGTAATTTCAAAGTTATAATAATTTGGAGGGAAGGGGGTCATATTTTCCATTCCAAGGGAGGTTCCCACCTTCCTTGGCAGGCACCTGTCTTTCAAACCAAGACACACTTGTTACCTGAGAAGAGACGAACACCTACCTCGCTACAACCACTTTTCAGGTACTGGTAGAGAGCAATAAGGTCTCCCCTGAGCCTCCTTTTCTCCAGGCTAAACAACCCCAGTTCCCTGAGTCACTCCTCATAAGCCATGTGCTCCAGACACTCCACCAGCTTTGTTGCCCTTCTCTAAATATGCTTCAGCCCCTCAGTTACCTCTTTGAAGTGAGGGGCCCAGAACTGAACACAGTACTTGAGGTGCAGCCTCACCAGTGCTGACTACAGGGGAACAATCACTTCCTTCGTTCTGCTGGCCACACTATTGCTGATACAAGCCACAATGCCATTGGCCTTCTTGCCCACCTGGGCCCATACTAGCTACCATTCAGCCAGCTGTAACCAACACTCCCACATCCTTTTCTGCCAGGCAGCTTTACAGCCACTCCTCCCCTAGCCTGTAGCGTTGTATGGGGCTGTTGTGACCCAAATGTAGGACTCAGTACTTCATCTTATTGAACCTCATACAATTTGCCTCAGCCAGCCTGTCCAGATCCCTCTGCAGAGCCTTTCTACCCTCCAGCAAATCAACACTCCTGCCCAACTTTGCGTCATCTGAGAACTTGCTTAGGGTGCACTTGATCCCCTTGTCCAGATGTACTGGTTTTGGCTGGGGTAGAGTTCATTTTCTTCCCAGTGGCTGGTATGGGGCTGTGTTTTGGATTTCTGCTGAATACAGAGTTGATAATATAAAGATGGTTTTGCTATTGCTTGTCACAGTACACTAGTCTGTAGCTGGACAGATAAATCTGGCCATAATAAGAAACCCGATTCGGCTCTCCTACTTCGATAAACAAGCCCCTAAGTGAACACATACAGGGACCTCAGCCAATCATGTTCAGTCCAGAGGACAGACATATCACTGGTCAGGGAGTTGGGCGGTGTTAAAACCCATACCAATCAGTTGCCTGGACCCAGGAGTTTTGAACCCACTATATAAGAAGGTTCTGAACAATAAAACGGGTTGCTTGCTGATGACCCTCAGTGTGCACTGTGTCGTGTGCCTGTCTCCAACCCATGACCTCATGTAACAATTGCTGAGCAGGGCTTACACAGAGCCTAGGCCTTTCCTGCTTTTCACAATGCCATGTTGGCAAGGAAGTTGGGGGTGCATGGGATGTTGGGAAGAGACACAGCTAGGACAGGTGACCCAAACTGACCAAAGGGATATATTCCAGGCCATATGACATCATGCTCAGTATATAAAGTGGGGGAAAAAGAAGGAAGGGGACGGGGGGGGAGGTTTGGAGTGATGGCATCTGTCTTCCCAAATAACTGTTATGTGTGATGGGGCCCTGCTCTCCTGGAGATGGCTGAACACATGCCTGTCCATGGGAGCCAGTGAATTAACTCCTTGTTTTGCTTTTCTTGTATGCATGGCTTTGATTTCCCTATTAAACTGTCTTAACTCACTGAGTTCTCCAGCTTTTACACTTCTGATTCTCTCCCTGATCCCACTGGTGGGGGAGTGAGCAGCTGCATGGTACTTAATTGCTGGCTGGGGTCAAACCACAACAGTCCTTTTTGGCATCCAATGTGGAGCTCAAAGGGTTCAAGATAACAACAGATTTGATGGAGTTGTGCTAGATTGAATTTATATCTGTTAGTGCTGTTTAGGTAGCAATGAGCAGGCTCGTGAACTTGCATTGGGACTCATTTTCTTGATTATATATTAGTCTTGTGCTTGTTAGTGGTTGCTTTCTGCTTTCACTGCTTGCTGTAGTGCTGTACTGTTTATCACCTTACTGAGTTGTGCCTGGGAACATTTTGATAACAGCCATGGCGATGTGCCTGGGCTGGCAGATGGCCAGGGCAGTGCTGCTGTTTTCTGTGCTGCTGTACCAGACAGACTGGAACTTCAGTGTGAACTTAAGTTGAAAGGACTATGACATGTGATGAGTCCATGATGGAGCAGAGATCTACCTGCAGCCTGTGGAGGAGCCCACACTGTAGGAGGTGGAGGCCTGAAGGAGGATGAGACCTGCTGAGAAGCCTGTGCTGAAACAGGTTTGCTGACAGGACTTGTGATGTCACAGGGGATACATGCTGGAGAAGTTCATCAAGAACTGCAGTCCATAGGAAGGCCCCACACTGAAGAAGTTCAAGGAGGACTGTCTCCCATGGTTGGGACCCAACACTGGAGCAGGGAAAACAAAGATTCCCTTGCAGCCCATAGTGCAGACCATGGTAAAGCAGCTGTTCCCCTGCAGTCCATGGAGGACTAGAATGTGACTATACTAATGGTGGACTATCACAGGAACCCCTTGTTGCAGCCAGGCTGGGGACAAGGGGAAGAGATCACTGCAATGTCAAACCCTATAACCTGTCCCCAGAAGGACCAGGGTGGAAATTGTAATGGATATATGTCTTGGGGATGGTTTATTATCCCATATCATTTTGGGGGGTTTTGTTCTGTTTTGTTTTGTCTTGTTTCTGGAGGCTGCCCCCTTCTCCCCCATCCTCCCTGGCTCTGGGACTATAGCAATGAGAGCCTGGCTGGGGTTTCTGGGGAGAGTTGGGGACGGGAAGAGGGGCAGCTCCTTCCTTTCCGGTGGGCTGTTCGACTAGACACACATAGCCTGTATCTCTGACTAGGGATCCTGCTGTTTCTGTGGGTTTTGTCTGCTTAGTTTTTTGGTCTTTTTGTTTGTTTGTTTGTTTGTTTATTTAACTTCGGCACTGTGACTGAGCTTGCCGGCTGGGGTTCTTTTGCTGCTCTGCTGTCAAGAAGCCCAGAGCCAGTGCGTGTCCCGTCAGGACCCGGGACCACCCTCGTTTCCTGCCGAGGAGCTGCCCCTCCACCCTCCGCACAGCCCGGATCCGAAGGACCAGCCAGCACCCAGGAGAACATCCCGAAGAGCCTTTTACTGCATTCGGGAGACAGACTGCTACTGCCCAACCCCCACCGTACCTCCACCATTGCTCTAGGTTTGTGCTACACTTCAGCTTTTCACCCTCTGCCTACTGGGAGGTCCTGCTGTTCAAGCTTGCTTCTCCTGAGATTCCTGCTACAGCTCCTTTTGCTCTCCAGAGGGGGCACCGGGATCGGCTGCCTCTAGGGGTTCATAAAGGAAGTCCCTCCTCCATCTGTTCCTGCCAGCTGCCTCTCACATCCTCCACGTGGAGAAAGACCGCCGGACCTGCGCCACATCGTCCCCTGCAGCCGAGGGGGAGTCATCGCATCCACCCTGCCCGGCTGGGGAGTACCCAGTGCCCCTGCCGGCTGTGACCGTAACTACACCAAAGGGGAAAGTGCTTTAACAGTTGAAAGAGACTGTTTATCGGGTTTTGTGTTCTTTGTTGTTATTACCATTGTTGTTGTTTGCCTCGTTATACATACACACACGTACAGAACTGTTATTCCTTTTCTCATATCTTTGCCTGAAGGCCCCTTAATTTCAAAATTATAATAATTCGGAGGGGAAGGGGTCATATTTTCCATTCCAAGGGAGGCTCCTGCCTTCCTTAGCAGACACCTGTCTTTCAAACCAAGACAATATGCCTCTAAATTGTTGTAAGCCACGATTTGAGTTGCATCTTACAGGAATTACTACAGCAGGAACCACCCAAACGAATGGAGGCGAAGCCTTACAAGAAGCAGTGCAGGTGCAGCAGTGACCTCACCTGAGATACCTCTGGTGACCAGTAACTCCAAGCAACACACCACCTCTCCTGTCCCAAGTGACCATCACAACAGATGGAGCCCAAAGTCATGAACAATACAAATTCAACAGATATTTTGTGGACATTTTATGGACATTTTGCAGGGGTGGTCCATAGACTAAGGGAACATTATCTGTATATTATATCAAAGAATGGGAAGGAGGTGTTGGGTAATGAGGTTGTATTGGATAGGGTGGGACCATGTGGCAGGACCTTTCATCCCTGATACAGCAAAAGCTTATTTCCCTGTAACATATAGCTAGGTTAGGCCAGAATGATTTGCGATGTGATGAATTATCTTGGCTGAGAACTTCCTTAGCCAGCAATACGCATCCTGTCTTGAATGGTGAGAAAGAAAAACCTAAAATTAGTGACTGCAGAACACAAGCATTTTTACAACTATAAAAGACCACTATGATTTTCATGAAATCAGAAATCTCTTATACATACTCTGAGTGTGTGGAGAGCTCCTCGATGTTAAGACGTTGACATTGAGTTACTTCCCTGGGACTGAGAGAAATTAGGAGATTCTCTGCACACTGCTATCATTCATTGGTAAGTGACATTGACTCCTAATCAATACTTTTCCTTCGCTAGCTGTAACATAAGGTACCTTTATTATTATTATTATTATTATTATTATTGTGCACTGTATTTATCTACTAGTAGCTCTTTTGTATTATCCTGTGTAGTAAGTAATCTGTTTAAGTCTTACGTCTGTTTCCTTAGCCTATTCAAATAAATAATTAATGCTGTAATAGACCTGATCAGTCATTATTAAGAACTTGTGAGTGAGAGTGGGTTTTGGGGTGCTGGCCACCTCAATAGAGCCACTGCCTACTGCCAGAAACCTGGAAAGGCAGGGATTTCCCTAAGCTCTCCCCTCTCCCTTCATAATAGATCTGAGCATAATGTAAATGGTATGGAATAAGGGGTGGAATCCCTGTGCTCCCATGTTTTGCAGGCATGTTCCATGGGATGGCAGTGAATTAATTTCTTGTTTTGCTTTGCTTGCATTCACAGCTTTTGCTTTCCCTATTAAACTGTCTTTATCTCAACCCACGAGTTTTCTAGCTTGTAACCTTCCGATTGTCTCCCCGATCCTGCTGGTGGGAGAGTGAGCAAGCAGCTGCATGGGGCTTGGCTGCTAGATGGGGTTAAACAGAATCAATTCGGTTGGAAAAGACCACTGAGATCATCAAGTCCAACCTATGAACTAACACCACCATGCCAACTAGACCATGGCACTAAGTGCCGCATCCAGTCTTTTCTTAAACACATCCAGGGACAGTGACTCCACCACTCCCTGGGCAGCCCGTTTCAATGCCAAATCACCCTTTCTGTGAAGAATTTCTTCCTAATGTCCAACCTAAACAACCCCTAGCATAGCTTAAGACTGTGTCCTCTTGTCCAATTGCTAGTTACCTGGGAGAAGAGACCAACCCTCACATGGCTAAAACCACCTTTCAGATAGTTGTAGAGAGTGATAGGCTCTCCCCTGAGCCTTCTCTTCTCCAGGTTAAACAACCCCAGCTTCCTCAGCCACTCCTCAAAGGACTTGTGAGGACTTGTGCTTCAGACTCTTCACCAGCCTTGTTGCCCTAAACAATGATACCAGGTCATCAAATTAGGATGTTAAACAGAACTGTCCCCAATACTGAGCCCTGGGGAACACCACTCATGACTGACCACCAGCTAGTTGTAACTCCATTCACCACCTGTCGTGGTTGCGGGGGGAGGTGAATTTTTCCAGGGAGAGGTAAGCAGGCCAATAAGTGATCAGCTTTTCTGCTGGCACCTAGATTGGTCACTCAGAGGTTTAGACACGCCTCTGAGGACACAAAGAGTTAAAAGCAGGACTCCAAGGGAGTTCAGCCTCTTTTAGATTCTGGTTTCAGCAGAGAGACGTCTCAAGCCTCCTTCCCCCGCCCAGCCACGAGGCTGGGTGGGGGAGGGGAAACACATGGTCAGGCTCAGGTAAGCCGGAGCCCCGGGGAAGAGAAGAGAGTGGACAGGACTGGAACTGAGTTGCCCCGTCCAGGATGGAGGGGTAGAAAACTGTAGAAGTGCCTTCTGTGTGTGCTCACCCCCCTCCCCCCCCAAACTCCGGGAGAAGGTGCCCAGCCACGTGGGAGTTGCCGAACCTGAGAGTGCTTGAGTCTGCACCCTGCCGGGAGCCAGAAACTGTTAACTCTTGCTTGGCAGAAAGAAACTTTTCTTAGACATTAATTCTCATGACTAGTAGTTTAGAAGAGAGAGAGAGAAGCGGCCTGAGACCGAGATGATAAAGCACGATTGAAAGGAACCCGATGGGCAAAGAATGAGAAGAGTAGCTTTTTGAGCTAGACTTTTCTTGCATAATGTCAGCCATAGACTGAACTTAAGTCTCTTTTGAACATAAACTGCATTTTTGGGTAGATACAGCTGCCCTTGCTTTTGCTACAGTGACTGACACTTGAAGAGTGGAGCGAGCAGAGAAGAGAGGGAGAGAGTGAAGTGGTGCCCTCTGCCCTCAGAACCTCAGCCCCTAGGTAAAAAAAGGGAGAGCTCGGCATGCAAGTATCCTTAAAAGAGCCCTGTATGCAGCTTCAGCCTATAGACACCGGTGAGAGCGCTAGACATAAGAAAAAGAGAGTGTCACCCTGGCAGACTTCTCCAGGCAGTGCCAGGGGTGACATGGAAACACATAAGGGGTAAACCCGTGTTTTCTGAAGAACAGTCTGTAGTGCGAGAGAGACTCCTCTCTCCCTTGCTGAATTGAAAATTGGTTTGTTTTTGAGTAGTAATTGTTTGATCTAAAACCCAAAAGTTTAGTCTGTGAAGAGTAATGTGTAGAGAAGTAGAAACTGAGAGAAGAAATGTTCTGAGAAGTTTTTATTTCTGTCTGTGTGTGTTTAAGAGGTCTTTTTTGTCTCTGTTCTTATGTAATGTAATAAAGTTTTAGTGGTTTTTTTTGTTTTCAAAATTTAAGCCTGCTCTGCTCTGTTCCTGATCCCATCCCACAGTAGTTGTTAGGAAAAAAAACATATATTCATAGGTGCATTAACATCTAGCCAGTGCCAACCCATGACACCACCACACACCGGGCCTGGCCATCCAGCCAGTTTTTTACCCAGTGAAGAGTTCACCTGTCCAAGCCATGGGAAGCCAATTTCTCCAGGAGAATGCTGTGGGAAATGGTGGCAAAGGCTTTACTGAAGTCTAGGTAGATAATATCTACAGCTTTTCTGTCATCTACTAAGCAGGTCACTGTCATACAAGGAGATCAGGTTTGTCAAGCAAGTCCTGCCTTTCATAAACCCATACTGGCTGGGCCTGATTCCCTGGTTGTCCTGTACATGTCACATGATGGCACGCAAGATGATCTGCTCCATGCCCTTCCCCGGCACTGAGGTCAGGCTGACAGGCCTGTTGTTCCCCAGATCCCCCTTTCAACCCTTCTTATAGATAGGTGTCACATTTGCTAATTTCCAGTCACCTGGGACCTCCCTGGTTGACCAGGACTGCTTGAAAGCGGCTTGGTAAACACTTTGGCCAGCTGTACCCTTGGGTGAATCCCATCTATCTCCATTGACTTGTGGAGGTCTAAGTGGCACTGCAGGTCACTGACCATTCCCTCCTGGATTATGGGGGCTTTATTCTGCTCCTCGTCTCTGTCTTCCAGCTCAGGAGGCTGGGTACCCTGATGTCTTGGGTTGCAATGGAAGATGTAACCAGAAGTATGTATTCTATTACTATCTGTTGAAACCAGTTGGGGAAGTGTTTTTTCTCTTCTATGACCCATTCCTCGTGACTCTGGGAGGGAGGGGGCGGGTGTCTTCTGTTAATGTGCCAACTGTTAAAACCAGGTGGGGCAGTACTCTTTATCTCTTCCACAACCCATCCTCCCTCCAGAGGGATATCTTCTGTTAATGAGCCATTAAGGCTCACTTCATGACTGATAAAATTACATCATCCCATTGTGAGATGCTCCACCCAGTGGGAGGAGCCAAGCATTCCTACCTGTATAAAACCTGAGATTCAGAACACCAGGACAGCCTGTTTCCACTGGATTCCAAGAGGAAGACCAGACCCATCTCACCACCACTGGACCTTCAGAGGAAAACTACACCCTTCTACAGGATCATCTCTACTACAACAGAACCACATCTGTCACTCCAGGAAGACTTAATTGGACTGCTACCAACACCCTGACCAACAAGGTATCTGGTTGTACTCTGACTCTCAGTGTTTTCTTTTTTTTGTTCATTTGCTTTTTTTTTTTTGTACTACTACATTTTTATTTTAATATTCCTAGTAAAGAACTGTTATTCCTATTCCCATACCTTTGCCTGAAAGCTCCTTAATTTCAAAATTATAATAATTCAGAGGGAGGGGGTTTACATTCTCCATTCCAAGGGAAGCTGCAGCTTTTCCCTGGCAGACACCTGTCTCTCTAAACTAAGACACCTGAGGACAACTGGTCTTACTAAAGACTGAGGCAAACAAGACATTCAGTACCTTGGCCTTTTTCTCATCCTATTACTGTTTCCCTCCACATCCAAAAAAGGATGGAGAGTCTCCTTGTTCCTGCTTTTGTTGCTGATGTATTTGTAGAAATACTTTTTGTTGTCTTTTACATCAGTGGCCAGATTAAGTTCTAGATGGGCTTTTTGGCCCTTCTAATTTTCTACCTCCATGACCTCATGATATCCTTGTAGTCCTGAGCTGCCTGCCCCTTTTTCCAGAGGTGATAAACTCATTTTTTCTCCCTGAGTTTGAGCTAAATCTCTCTGTTCTGCCATGCCAGTTGTCTTCTGTGCTGGCTTTACTTTCAGCATGGAAATGGCCTGCTCCTGCTCCTTTGAGATTTCTTAAAACACGTCCACCCTTTCTGGAATCCTTTGTCCTTCAAGACTGCCTTCCAAGGAACTCTCTAAATCAGTCTCCTAAACAGGCCAAAGTCTGCCCTCCAGAAGTCCAGGGTGGCAGTTCTGCTAACTCCAGCATTTTGTGGGGCCCAGAACTACACACAGTACTCAAGGTGAGACTGCACCAATGCTAAATACAGAAGCATAATCACCTCTTTTGACCAGCTGGTTGTGCTGTGTTTGATGTACCCTGGAACACATTTTGCCCTCTTGGCTGCCAGAGTACACTGCTGAGTTATGTTGAGCCTGTTGTCAACCAGAACCTCCAAATCCTTTCCTGCAGGGCTGTTCTCCAGCCACTCCTCTCCCAATTTATATTTGTCCCTCATGCAGAATTCAGCATTTGTTCTTGCTAATTTTCATGCCATTAATGACTGCCCAATGCTCCAATCTCTCTCTATATATACACCTCTGCAAGGCCTCTTGGCCCTCAAGAGAGTCAGCAGCCCCTCCCAGTTTGGTATCCTCTGCAGACCTGCTGATGGTGCATTCAACTCCTCCCTCCAGATGACTGATCAAAATATTGAACAAAACTGGCCCTAGAATTGAGCCCTGAGGAACACTGCTGGTGACCAGTCACCAGCCTGATGTAGCCCCACTAACTACAACCCTTTGGGCTCTGCCCTTCAGCCAGCTCTTCATCCAGAGTACCATGAACTTGCTCATCTCACAGTTGGACAACTTGTCCAAAAGGATGCTGTGAGGGACAGTATCAAAAGCCTTACTAAAATCCAAGAAAACCTACATCCACCACCTTCCCTTCATCCACTAGGTGGGTGACCTTATCATAGAAGGATATCCAATTAGAGAGGAGTTCCTAGGAAGTTGCTGGACACTGTCTGCTGATAGAAAGTAGAAAATAAAACTTTTTGCTCTTATTCACAGCCTTTGCTTTTCTTCAATAAAATGCCTTTATCTCACCCCATGAGTTTTTCATCTTATTTTCTCCCCATCTTGTTGACAAGGGGGAGTAACAGAATGGCTTAGTAGGTACCTGGCAGCCAGTCAAGGTCAACCCACCACAGGTAGATGCAAGTGAACTTCAAGTAGTAGAATGCAAGTGTTGTGTCCTTACTCATTGTTGTGGTGCATCCCTCATGTCCCCCAGGCCGCACTGTGATCTCAGAAATGTTTGTTAGGCCTCGGGCTTGACAAACAGCACATGGGCTCAGCTCCTCTTGAGCTTATCAGAAACACTGTCTGCTCCCAGGAACTAGTGCTGGCTTATGAGCTCCTGCTCTTTTTTTAATGAACAGCCTTGATTTTTTTTTTTTTTTTTTGCCTGAATAACAAGTCAAGTGGAAAGATATTTTTGTTCTCACACTTTCAAAGAGAGTTTCCAACCTGAAATGTGGCCAGGGTGAAACACTGTTATACCAAAGCCCACTCTCTTGTGAGCCTATAAACAGCAGTCCAAACTGAGACCTTTTGAGCTCTCCTGGACCACAGCAGCTGCAACCAGCAACCTCCCTCTGGGTGGAGCTTCTCAGAGCCAGTGAACTCTCAAGTTTGCTATATGCGAGGACTAGCAAATGACAACAGATCCTGGGCTGATACCCCTATTCCTCAAGGCTCAACCCTTCACCAGTTGAGAAGATGCAAATGCATCTGAAGTGAGTATCTCACTACCTTTGAGGGGATTTTTTCACAAGTACATTGTGCAGACTCTTTATGTGTTCATGCAGGTGTGCATATGCTATATCAAATGTGGGAGAAATGCTGCTCTCCTAGATTCTTAAGTACTTTAGATTTCCAAGTTAGGCCTGTAAGCAAATTACTGTTGTGGTGTACTGAATTCTATATGAATCCTTTGCTAAAATGTTTGAGTTATAAGTTAAGTTAAATACTGTTAAAGTGCTGTTAAGTTTAAGTGCTGTTGGGCCTTCAGGCCATATTCCTTTTTATTGTTACCCTTTCTATCCTTTTGTCTCTCCTCCTCCCTCCCTCCCCCCTCCATCCCCACTTCCATATAGATAGTTTTATTTCAGTTTGGATTGATACAATCCCACACAACATCATCTCCAAACTGGAGAGACATAGATTTGATGTATAGACTATTCAGTGGATAAGGAATTTGCTGGATGGACATAGCCAGAGACTTGTGGTCAATGGCTCTATGTTGAGGTGGAGGCCAGTGATGAGTGATGTCCCTCAGGGCTCTGTCTTGGGACCTGTGTTCTTTAATCTTTATCAGTGACATAGTGGGATTGAGTGCACCCTCAGCAAGTTTGCAGATGCCACCAAGCTGAGTAGTGCAGCTGACACAACAGAAGGAAGGGATACCAACCAGAAGGACCTGGTCAAACCTGAGAACTGGGCCCATGAGAACCTCATGAATTTCAACAAATCTAAGTGCAAGGTGTTGCACCTGAGTCAGGACAATCCCAGACGTGAGCACTGACTGGGAGAAAAACTCCTTGAGAGTAGCCCTGCTAAATATTCTATAAATTTATAAATTTGAAAGGTCAGTGAAAAATAGTTATTTAAAGTGAAGTGTTGCTTGTAGAGGAGTAGCCCAGCTGTAGAAAAGAAATCATAGCCCTGTAATACTGATAATTTAAATACTGCAATTAACACTGAAATCATCAGCAAGGGCAAATGAGAACTTAAACTGCTTACTATACTGGTGTGTTGTGAGTTTGGTTTTTACACACACGCACACAAAAGATTACTCTTCAGCATCATAGCACTGTATGTTATTTTCTATTTATACACAGGTCTTTCAGATTTTTCATGGAAAACAAGTAACATCCAGCATAATTAAAAAAGAAAAAGAAAAAAAAAAGAATGGGGGGGAAATAAAGTTGTAAAACTGACAACCCTTCCCAGAAAGGGAGGAAAAAACAGAGAACAGTGATCATGATACTGCTGGTGATTTAAGAAGTGGAGGATAAAATGCACAAAGAACTGGCTCTGAAACTAATGCATATTTGCATATCCATGAAAATAAATGAGAACCAGAAATTGTTAAGGAAGTATTTAAGAGGAAGAATAAACATTTTAAGTTATTTGGTGAAAAGTTGTATATTGGGTTATGAAAAAATGTACTTTCAGAGAACACCTGCATAAGTTTGTAAGTATATGAACAGTTTTTCTTTAGAAATCAGCAAAACTGGTTTAAATTTCTTTTAACTGAGCTGTCAAAACCAACCTGTAGCTCAAGAATTCACACTGTATTCTATGCTTATCACCTCTTGCTAGAATGTCTTTTCAGAACACAAAACACTTAGCATCTTGGGAAAACAACACTCACCGCATGAACCAGACCAGTATTTGGTAGCGTTTACCAACACCTAGAATAATTTACAGATGTGAGAATTCAGCAGAGAAAGAAGGTAATTTTATGTTATTGTACTTCAAAAGATTATATAACTCAAAGGACTGTCTGTGAATAGACTTTGAGGAATTGCCTCTACAGACAAGCAAAATATATGCCTCAAACATTTAGTTCTTCTTGTCCTGTATTAGCAGAGAAGTGAAAAAATATGGCAAGAAGGAAGCCAAGACTAAGAATGAAGACCAGCTGATGAGCTGTCTAGAACCAACTCTAACCAGTACAGGGCAGTCAATAAGTTTCTCCCACAGAGGTCACTCGTGAAGCCACACTCTGCTCTCCCCCTACACCCCACCTTTGCACATTATACCCAATATTAAAAATGTCATAAGAGAACTATTCTAGAACATACTTTCTTCTATGCTGCTGGGAAAATCCAGATTTTAAAATCTCAACAGCAAGCTTGAAATTATACAGTGCAGTTACCTTTTTTGAACATACTAGGGAAGAATTTTTAATAAAGAAAATACATACTAAACTAGGAAACTGTTTGTGTTGTGAAAATTATTATTTGATCCTAACACATACCAGACCAGAAATCTGATGATTGATATGTCTTTCAGTTGTGCTTCTTGGAGTAAGAGGTCATGATCTAGTAAAGTCCATTTTTACATTTAAACATGGTTAATACAGGTTCAGAAAAAAAGAAAAAAGTAATTTATATTTTTGAAAGGAGAGTCAACTTAAGGTGTAGATAGGTGAAGGTTTTATTCAGAAATTAGCATAATCACAACTTAGTATGCTTTAGATCAAATAGATATTTACTGTTGGAGTGGCTACCTAGAACAGAGGCTAGACAGAGTTAAAAGAATAAAGTAGGTATTTATTAAAGGTGTTCAATAGATACACCTTGGGCAGTGCAAAAGCCTTGCAGAGACTACACTCAAAATGGACGATGGTCACAAGTTTCTCAGATGGGTATAAGTTTGGTCTATTTGCATATCAGAGGTTAATTGTCCAATTATAGCTTCAGGTAATGAAGTCATATTCCCCCGGTTTGCTTCCCCCCATTCACTTTAGTTTGTACTTTTTGGGGCCTGAGGCAGATGGTATCCTTGGTTCTCAGGCCTGGAAGGATTGTTTTGTCTGACCAAAATGTGAAGAGAGCTTACTAACAATCTATATGGAGTTCAGAGTTATACACTAACGCAGTACAGGATCTGAAAAATATAAAAGCTAAACCTTAAGGCATCATTCCCCCCCTTTAGAGGCTTGACAAGGCCTTTACCTTGTCGAGTCTCTATACTAAATATCCACTAGTGGTATGCATTTAACAACAGTATATATCTAACAGTAAACACCTAACAACAGTAAACCCCACCTTGGGCGCAGTCTCTGCAAGGCTTTTGCACTGCCCAAGGTGTATCTATTGAAGGCCTTTAATAAATACCTACTTTATTCTTTTAACTCTGTCTAGCCTCTGTTCTGGGTAGCCACTCCAAGGAGTCAAGTGAACACTACTGAAAATGTCAAGCTTACTTCTTCATTTTAGAAGTGACTGGCAACATCTGGGCAAAGCAATACCACCTGAAGAAGTAGAACCAGTGGTAGACATCAGTTTGCTAAGTAAGGTTATAAAGTATAACCTAGTCATCATAGTAATCTTAAAACAGAATAGTTACCCATGTTCCCTATATGCATTACTTGTTCTGACCTAATAGTAATGCAGGGGAAGAAAAAAAAAACCACCAAGCAATACAGTGGATAGAAATAATTAAAAAGCCTTTGAGGTACACATTCAGAGGGAATTATAATCTTAATAGGCTATACCCAAAGTTACATAGGGAACTTGGTATTCAGGACTACCTCTGAACCACTAGGAAGACTGAAAACAGAAGGATGAGAGATCAACCAGTGAGCCTAAACATTAACAATATATTTTATTGGAGCACTTTTATCCTAAAGCATTTCCAACCTTGCAGATACAAGCAGTCTTAAGCAAACAGATAGGCTCCCCAGAACTCTTGACACAAAATCAAACAAGGCAAAACCTCCAGAAAGGAACATTAAGACTAGCCAGGTTACTGCACACCACTGATCACTCCCAGGAAATGGAACTGCAGGGACTGAATCCAAAGCACTTCAATTAAAGTAGCTGGCACTGTTAATACAAGGGGACTATCAGCTACAACATGGTCAAAGAATAGGAAAACATTCTCCTCAATTTCTCAAATAGTCAAATCAATTCACCTCCTACATTTCTTCATGTCATCACCAAATTCACATTTTAGATGAAAAGAGAAAGTTAAATCCAACCACTGTCACGTGAAAAAAGTAATAAGTACTGTATATTATTGAATTAAATAATTTCACCATTACTTGAATATTACTTTAGCAATGCGAGGCCCACTTTACACTGTTCATAGATAAAACACAAATTAGTTAACTAATGTTTTGATTAGTTAATGGTAGTTAAGAGTAACTGAGTGCTGCACAAATTCACTGACATATCAAGTTACAGACTTTTGCCCAGACTTTTCCATCTAGAAATATTACAATTGGCTTGGGAGCAATGACATGAATACATATTTCAAAATGCAATTTGGATTACTCCACTCAAGTTTTACATTGTGGTAAACTCGATCCTATAATTTATTGTCTTCTCCAGTTAATCAACACTTGTTAGTGGGGAAGGAAAAAGCAGGAGGAAAAAAAATTAAAGAACATATTAATATATGATACTTAATTCTAGCATTAAAATGCAGTAACTACTTCTAACTCAATAAAAAATATGATTATGCTATGCCAGTGCTCCGCCACTAGAAGCTTCTAAAGCAAAATAGCAAAAACAAACAAAAAAGGACATTACTTTAGGGTACTGCTCTGATAGAAGCCATGGCTATCAATGTGTTCATACTTTGAACATACTGTGTTTTTAAATATAATCTTTGAAAATGAAACATTGAAATATTAACACATATTTAGAAAGCAATAGAAAGCATCACATCCTTTGCACCTTGGGTACTCATCCTGACAACCTAGATATGCTGTTCCCCAGCAGATCATTTTAGGTATGCCCAAGAAATTAAAATGTTATTTTGGCTTTATGTCATTAAAAAACCCCAACCTATGCTCTTTTTTCACTACACAATGCCTAGTCTAACATAAGTAGCTCAGGTTTTTTAATAAGACTGTGCCAAGTTGATCCCTTATACTGAGCTACATCCCAAAATGAAAGACATTACTAGATCATTTTGCAAGCATAATACAGTATTTCATCTCTGCCAGCACTTAAGTGCACCAGCCCCCTCCCCCCAGAGATACGCGCATTCCAACCGAGCCTCTCTCAGCAGGGCTCAGCCAATTCTCGTCCTCCCTCCAGGCCTTGCTAGGTTCCCAAACCCCCTCTGATTTTAGGTTTGGATTTTGTTGTCAACGGCAAAACGAAAGGAGAAAGACTCCAAAGTGACGATCCTTACCCTTGAAATCCCGCCATGGGCGCAATAGTGATTTTTTTTTTTTTCTATGGGAGATGAATGAGAAGAAACAAAAGATTAAATGGAGAAGAGGCTAAGCAGTGGAGACAGAGGGAGAAAGAGGAGAGCCCGTTGATGGAGCAGGGCGAACATCAGCCATGTTGTGTGTGTTAGTCCAGTATTTACAAACCTGCAGCTGCAGCAGCGTTTTGAGTCTGGAAGAGAGAGCAAAGAAGGGAGGGTGAAAGAAAGGAGAGGAGGGAGGAGAGAGAGGGAATCGAGGGAGGAGGGGAAAGCGGCGACAGCAGCAGACAAAGGAACCTAGAAAAGCGCGAGCAAAGCGCGCGCATACGTCCACATACTCTAGGTGTCCCGGACAGCAGCGGTGGCGTGTACAACTGCAGTGCTGCCAGCCCGACGCGTTAGCAACTTTCATGGCTCCAGCCTTTGGCTACTGAGGCGCGGCCGAGCCTGTCAAGCTCGGCCACCACCCTCACATCCCCTTCACCACATTTCCTCATGAGGGGAGCCAATAGATGACAGGTCAGAGATACCTATCTCCCTCAACGTGCACTATCGACAGAGAGGCTTATCTGCTGGGAGCCCCTTAGCGGGCCCCAGCCCACAGTACAATGGATCCACAGAGAGGAAGGGGGAATGTGCAGCTGCAACCCCTTCTCTCCAGCAACGGACGCGATGTGGGCGTGGTAGATACCGGGAGGGGCCATGCCAAACGAGAGCAGCAGCCCCCCGGGGCCCAAAAGAGTGGTGGTTGCCAAGGAGTCGGGGCGCTATACGTGGGAAGGGAACCCGAGGGCCCCCACTCTCGCCCGCCTCCCGCGGCTTTTAGGCAGGTTGCTGAGGCAAACAGTGAAGAAGAAAGGGTTAACAGAGACGGAACATCCCAAGTATATAAATAACGTCAGCCGCAGGGAAGGAGGAGGTAAAGCTATGAACAGCGGCTCCGAGCTCATTCCACAGCGACTCCCTCCGGTTCTACCCGGTCCTAGGCTGCGCTTTCCCTTCTCCCTTCCCCTGCATTCACTACTCACCTGCTGGGAGGATGGGCGCCTGGGAGTGCCAGGAGGATAGTCTAGAAGCGTTAGCACTGCAGCCGCAGCAGTCCTCCTGTCTCACTAGGCCACTTAGATTCTCTGCGGCAGCAGTATGGGGAGCTGCTCCCCTTGTTTCGTTTTTCCCATTCCGCAGTCACCACTGCTGCCTCCAATTCGCCTCTGCTACATTTGGATCCTCCTCTCCGTACACGCACTCTACTACCAGGATAGAGGCCTCCTCACCTTCCTGCCAAATAGTGAGCTGCCCGCATCGAGACGTTCAAAACACGGGACCGGACACCGCCCTCTTCCCCTCCACCAACACGCAGGCGCACTGCAAATTCCGAACTGCGACAGGAGCGCAGGAAGCAATCCTCCACCTAGTCCACCGCTACTCGTTACCGCGCAGGCGCTCCTTTTCCTCCACTGCCGGCTCTCGGCGTTCCGTCGAGTGGCGTCGTAGCGGAGAATGGTGTGGGCTTGTCCTCAGATGGTTGTCTGTTGGCCCTTCTCCAAACTCAGGCCACTAGGCCCTGGGGCAGTGAATGTCCGTTTTTCCCCTCCCATCAGCCCACCCACCGCAGTGGATCTAGTGCTGCCTTATGAAGTGGCCACAGTGCTTTATGGCAGCGGTACTACTTCCTTAAGCCTTAGGAACCAGTGGCTGTACACTGCCCTCTCGCCGTCAAAGGAAAGAAAATGTGTAAGCCATCATAAAAAAGAAAAATCAGCTATGGATATCCTTTATTACAAATCTGGCCTGTGACGACTGAGGAGAGAAGCAAGGACGCAAAGTATGGAATTACAAAGGTATGTATTTATTCAAGTGCATGAGATGTCTCAGCCAAACACGGGATTTTTAGGAGGTTTGATATGAATCATCCACCTACTAATGCAAATTTCTAATTGTCTAATCATAAACGTGGTACAGCATAGCAACATGTTACAAAAATTTATTTTGTAGGTAGTGCAGTATAATTATCTGTCAGCATCCTTGTGATTTATCTGTTAATCCAGATGTTTCCATCTTCTGCAATTTTATTACGCATCAGCAATTTATGTTTCTCTTACATATGGATCTTTCAAATAAGAAACCTCTGTTCTTGCAAAAATTAATTTAGTTGATCACTTGCCCTTAGTAGGTGTCTTGGGTCTCCAGATGATTCAGCAATTATACACTAATAATGTTCTCAGCTCCTATTGACTGGGTGGTCTCAATAATTTATATTATGCCTACTAGAAATGAAAATAAGATTTGACCAGGTGCCTTGGGGCCTTCAAAGCCAGTAAGGCAGGGAGAAGTCAGCATGGCGCCCAAAAAATCTGGAGGCCAATAGGGAAGGGGAGAAGTCTGCATAGTGTGAAGGACCTTCAAGACCTTGAGGAGGCAAAAAGAGACCAATACGTGACAGTCACAGAGAATGGCCATTTACCTTATAAAATGGCATTAGTTATGCTAACCATATTAGCAGAGATCAGGAGCAGGAGGTACCGGTCACAGCTGCACATAAACTTCCTAGCCTTTTTGGATGCTTTGAAGTACCACCTAGTTTGGTTAGAAATAAATATGCTGAATTCTTACAGAAGCTTTGAATGCTATTGAGTAGCTTTGTGTGAGAACCAGGTTCCCTCTGGTCCCAGAAAATTTTGCTTTCTTGATATCCATCCAAACTAAAGAGAAACAGCCTTAACTGATGAAAAAAACCCTCAGCCCTCTTGATTTGATGGTATAATCAAGAACCCTCAGAAATCAAATGGCTAGATGTTTGCTTGATCTGAATTTGAAGGAGGAATGATGTCTTGATTCTGATCTTGATCTTCAATTAATATCTTTAAATGCAAATACACTTTTGCTTTAATGTAACTGTGAGAAATTAAGCTATGATTCATGTCAGATAAAAAATATGTATAATGATAGGACTGTGCCATGGGACCAGTACAAAGATAAATTCTGAGAAACTGCTAAATAATGCTAGAGGAATGATAACTGAACAAAATGTTGTGGTTACTGAATGGAAAGGTTAAGCAAAGATGTAACTGTATGAAACTGCTTATACAAGCAAGGCAAAACTGTGCATGAATAAGAGCCAAAGGTCAGCGAAGGGTGAATGATGAAGACTCTGGCCTTCCCCCCAGCGACCACCAGAGAGAGAGCTCACGACCCCCAAGAAAGCCCACACATACGCCGACAAGGACAACAGATGTCACAACGGGGAATGGAAACTAGATGTCACAACAGGGAATGGAAACTAGACGTCACAACGGGGTATAGAAACTTGGAGGGGACTAATGAAAACTGCTGAAAAATGCTTATGAATATGTATAAATATTTGCAAAACTAGCAGTTGGTGTGCGTGTTGGTAGAGCGCAGACTCCTCGTGCACGCAGCGCTGTTTGCTTGCTTTTTGCCGAACATAAATTAATAAATAATTAACATTTTGATTTGAAGATTGGAGTATGGATTCTTATTTTTAACATAACTTTAAAGAAGCAATTATCTGTTTGAGATAACTATCTGGCTACCTGTTTAATTTCTCTTTTCAAGCAAGCTACTGTAGAGCTATCACAGGAATTATTTAAGGTCAACAGAAACAGAAGCCTCCTTCCAATGTATTTTCTTTCTGACATGGGTACAACTGATTAAATTTATTATGCCAGCAGGAACCAACCTATTTTTCAGCAACTTGAATAAAACATAAATAAGTTTCAAATTCAGGTGATGTAAGTTAAATAAATAGAATAGGTCCAGTTGGAAGTGAAAGGAATGAGAAGGAGGTGTCTTTACAAACAAACTGTGGGCCTGATGGTAGATGAGATATGGAGAGGTGAAAGAAGCACTGAGGGGAACCATAAATTCCATAGGAATTCCACTAATTGGCACAGACTGTTACTCACTCAAGACTGTGCCACATCTCTGGATCTAGAGAATGCCGGGGCCGTTTCTACGGGTTATAGGTCTTAAAGGTCTAAGAACATTTTAAGGTTGTAAACAGAATTGTTTATTATATGAAAGCATGTATCTGAAGGTGCGAGAGTCCTAAATGAGCGGTCGTACAATGTCACAATTGGTTATGAGTATAAAGTATATGACTATAAAGTCTTCGAAATAAAATTCCAGAATACACAGTAGTCTTAACATGGAATTAAACATAACATTCCAGCCTTAGGATAAAGCAACCTTCAACTCTTGACCCCAAACCGGGTTTCTGGCTGTGGGGTGGCAATAACAGAAAGGGATCACGAGATCACAAATCCCAGACAGGGGTCCTGGCCGTGGGGATCACAGTGACAGAAAAGGTCCCAAGATTCAGAACCCGCACAGAGTCCCTGGCTGCAGGGTCGCGATGGCAGTGAGGGATCCCGAACCTGGCAGAGTTCCCGGCCACGGGATCATAGTGACAGGAAGGGGGTCTCGGGGTCACAGAGGCAAGAAGGGGTCCCGGGGTCCCGAACCTTTGCAGAGTCCCTGGCAGCCCTGAACAGAGTTCCGGGGCAAACGTCGCAGGGGAAAAGGGAAGGGACGGGACCCCAGGGCCCAGATCCCAGGCAACAAAGACTACAATAGATGGTACCTTTAGAATCCCATTCGATTCCCTGGCAGGGCTCCTTCCTCAGGCTGCAGAAGGTGGAGGTTGGATCGATAGATCGGGTTGATCAATCGATACTTTCACTTCCAACCCAGAGACTTTTATCCATAAGTTACAAATGCATATTCATATCTTTATCTACACACTACCCAATCTAGGTGCAATTTTCTAAGTTCGTAAAACTACGAAAAACTATGAAAAGCATCATCAAAAACCTACACATACAGCATATCTATCAGTGCAAAAACTCTATCTTACTAGCGTAGAAGTTCGATCTTATTGTGCGTAAAAATTCTATCTTGTTATGTGAAAAACTCTATCTTAACATACGTAAAAAACTTTATCTTATTTGCGCAAAATTCATACCAAAAATTATAAACAGTACTCTATTTTTGTTGTGTCTAAACTCTATCACTAGGCCTGAAGCTCCGTACTTCTACACTAACAACTAGGCACTTAGGGCATGTGAAGCTTAAAACTGAGGCTTAGATTTCTACTTTATGCATATATGGCTTTATATATTCTAATTTTTCTAAAGGTTTTAATTCAATCCCTTCACATTTCACTCTCTGTGGAGGATCCATGGAAACATGGACTCCAACAAGAGAAAAAGAACAGAGACACAAGGAAAAAGAAAAAGGGGGGGAAAACTCATTAGAAAGGGGGTCTATTCGTTGATTCCGGAAATCTGTACCTCTTGAGTACCTCAGCCAATGGGGAAAGAGAGAGGGAAATGCGGCCAGGAAATGAGGATAAAAAGGAGTCTGCAACCTCTAACAGTTTGAGAGACCCCATGGGAAATGCCCACTACCTCTCTCTTTATTCGAATAAAGTTACAGGGCTTCTCTGTCTCCTTTTTGGACATAAACCTCTGTTGTTTGTGGATTAATTTTCCTGACAATTTGGGGGCTCTTGTCTGGAATATTTCCACCGTCCAGGGGCGGCGGGCAGCAAGCGGAGCTGAAGGCGCGCCTTGCCCAGTTTCGGTGATCAGCTCCCCTTGGTGGTGGCCGGCACGGGGCGAGTGATTGGGTTCCCGAGACTGTCCAGGAGACAGACGGGTGGCGGACCAGGGAGTCCTTGAAGAGTCCACAGGGAAGGACCACTCAAAATCTCACCGGTGAGTAAAATGGGATCTTCGGGGAGTAAACCTGGGAGGGCACCCATGGAGGGTTGCACAGTTAAAACAGGGCACACATGGAGGGCAGCAAAGGTAAAGCTGGGAAGGGGCCCCAGCAAAAGGGATGACAATCCCAAAATATCTCTGAAGAATCACTTGGAAGAATGTGGAGCTGGTTTACACATTCTCCCAGAAGTAATTAAAGACATGGATGCCCAAAGGGGGCAATAAGGGAAAGTCGAGAAAGGGTCTCGACAATCCATGCCCGGGGGGGCAATAAGGGGAGTTGAAAAGGAGTCTTGACAACAGGAGATAGACAAATAGTGTTGATATGTTGAGAAAAGATTAGTTGAAAGGGACTGTAGAGAGATATGGTTGAGGCAAGTAGTGGCAGGACCGGACGCGGAAGTGCGGGACTGGGAGCACGGGCTGGGGGCCTATGGGGGCTGTGGGGCAGCTGGGGCTCAGTGCCGGGCAGTGCTTGACCCCGCCACCCCAAGGCAGGGGCAGCAGTGGCTGCCGGCCCCCATGAGGCTGACAGACGCCCCGGCTGCCTGTGGTGCTGCCGGCCATACCCGCCAGGAGCGCCGGGGGGGAGGAGCCATTTGAACACTGCAGCAGGACAGGGACTGGCTCTGGTATACATTGTGTGATAAAGAGAGTGAGCACAAGGAGGACAAGAAGGACCTATCTGGGAAATGCAGATTGTACGTGAAAGGATTAGGATTTTCTTTTAAGGATTTTGTTTGGTTCACTGGAAAAATTAGTGGGTTTGAGCTGTGGGAAAATGAGTACCCACAGGCAGTAGCAGGGAGGACTAGAGGAAGAACAGAATAAATCCCTGGATGAACTGGTTAGAAAGATACAAGTGTATGTAAGAAGGGATGAGGTAAAGGCAAAACCAAAGGCAAAGATGAAAGCAGAGTTTTTACGGCCCCAGAGGGATAAACCGCAGGACCCAAGGGGTCCCCCGGGATAGAAGGGATGGAGTTGGCCACAAGGAAGTGGCAGAAGCATTCCCTCTTCAGCAGGGGAAAGCCAACCCAAACAGCGGCTGGGACAGAATCAGTCTGCTTCTGCAGGGCACAGGGAAACTGGATGCAGGAATGTCTGCAGAGACTGCTAGATCCTCAGGAGGAGGAAGTCCAGAGGATAATGGAGATAGATTGTTAGGGGTGTCAGGGGCTCCCATTATACCAGGGACCCACCACACTGGAGCCCTTGCTAACTTTTACGGTGGGTCCGGATCGAGAGCAGGTGTGTTTCCTGATAGACACGGGGCCTCTCAATCCACCTGGAATTTTATCCCTAAGGGGGGAAAATTATAAAAAAGATCTTTGATTATTCAAGGCGTGTGTGGAAAGGATGAGAGAGTACATTTATTCAACTGCTTTTAGTAGATGTGGGGGATAGATTTGAAATGCATGAATTCCTGTTTGTTCCTAATTGTGATAGTAATTTACTGGGAAGGGATTTGATGGCTAAAATGCGAATGCATATTAGTATTGTGAAAAATGATATAGAGTCTAACACTGTGGTAACTTTGTGTAAAATGTCTGAGAAGGCTTATGCTGAAATAAACCCAGAAATGTGAGCAGCCCCAGGGAAATTCATAAGCTTAGATATAGAGCCTCTCCATATTACTTTGAAGCAACTAGGACAAGTGGTGTCTAAAAAGCAATACTCTATTTCAAGGGAAGGAAGGAAGGGGTTACAGCCTGTCACTGAGTCCCTGCTATAGGCAGGTCTTTCAAAGTCATGGATGTTTCCCTATAATGATCCTATCCTGCTGGTTAAGAAACAGGATGGAACCTACAGAATGGTGCAAGATCAAAGAATAATAAATGAAATTGTCAAACCAAGGCATCTCACAGTTCTGGATCCCTATACCATCCTGAATCAAATCCCTTATTCACAACAATATTATTCAGTACTGGATTTGAAGGATGCTTCTGGGAATATCCAATTACTGAGGACAGTAAACAGTATTTTGCCTTTGAGTTGGAGCAGGAGGAAGGAGGGAAGATGGTAAAACAACAATAAACATGGACAGTCCTCCCACAGGGATATA
This sequence comes from Prinia subflava, assembly GCF_021018805.1. Taxonomy (NCBI): domain Eukaryota; kingdom Metazoa; phylum Chordata; class Aves; order Passeriformes; family Cisticolidae; genus Prinia; species Prinia subflava. The sequence goes on from NW_026960613.1 coordinate 755,306, forward strand.
CAGAGTCACCGGTTTTGTTTTGGCAAGCCTTGCAGAAAATATTAAAAGAGTTTTACTCCACCCTCAGGAGTTAGGTTGTTGCAGTATATGGATGATTTGCTTTTATCAGGGGAACAGGAAAAGGTGGTCCAAGAGGCTACTGTGAAGCTGCTTAATTTTCTTGCTAAAAAGGGGCTTAGAGTGTCTGAAAATAAGGCACAGTTGGTAGAGAAAACGGTTAAATATTTGGGACACATTTTGACTGGAGGGTTACAGTGTATTTGAAAAGAACAGGGCATATGCCTTTATTAATATTCAGCTCTTTATGAAAGTGATCAGCTCATTATTAAAGTCATCAGCAGGATTGCAGAGTCCGATCGGAGTTTTCCATGCTGCTGCAGCCATCCGAAGGAGCAGGTGCTGTCCCAGCTCATCATTCCACTGCAAACAGTAGAAGCCAAGTCCTTGTTCCCATAGGAACAGCTAGGAGTTCTCTCTGGTCAACCATCAGAAGGCAGAGCGGTGGCAGTCTGTCACTAGTATTCAGAGTCAGCTCTTTGCCCTCAGGGAAAAACCTTGAGAGTTTCCCGTTGTCTGACTCAGTCACTTCAGCTGACCAGTTCCCATTAGGTCATGGTGAATCTTCAAACCAGGCCAGGGGGTGCGTCCACTTCTTGCTCGGCCAGGGCACTATCTAATTCTCCTCTGATGCATCTAGCTTCTTGTCTTGGGGAGTAGTTTCTCTAAAAAACCCTCCCAGGATTCAAAGGGGCGGTTTTATTTGCATATACAAATGCATATGCATTTGTCCTGGTCGCAGCAGAGGGTATCCCTGCTGAAAAAAAGGTAGTTACAGCGAACAATGACCGGGCAATCAAGACAGGAGCTGCTCCTTTTCACATTTTAATGAGGTAGCAGAATGCCACTCGGGCGACTTTCCTTCGGGGCAGCTTCCCTCCGTCCTCAAACTTGCTGGGGTGTGGGGGGTACCTCTAGCCGGGAGGGGGCCAGCCGCTTTCGAGGGACAGCAGTCTCACCCCAGCTATTGGGTTCTCTGCAAAAAGGAAAACCCCCCATTTTTCTAAAAGGCAGGGAGATGGCACAAATTGGGAGGAGGGTGGGGTTGCATTCTGAGAGCTCAGAGCTCTTTTAATATGCTAATGGGTGCTCTGTGTTTTCCTCTGGGGGGATGGAGCGACTGTCTTGCTATGGGGCTAGGACAGGGATAGCCCAGCCCCCTCCAGGACCGGGAAATTTGTTCATAACGTATTGATCCAGAAAGAATAAAAGGAATTTTACAAGTACCATTACCCCAGACACAGAAGTTACGGCAGTTTTTAAAGTTAGTAAGGCACTGCAGAGCATGGATTGAGAATTTTTCTGGTTTAGCCAGACCTTTATATGACTTTTTAACCCAAGACAGTCATAATGTTGTGGTATAGACACCAGAAGGAAAGCAAAGCTTTAGAAAATTAAGACAAATTGGTTAATGCCCCAGTCTTAGCTCTTCCAGACTCAGAAAAGGAATTTGAATTATATGTGGATGTTAAACAGGGCCATGCTAAAGGAATTTTCGTACAAGAGCATGGGGAAACACAATGGCCTACTGCTTATTTTTCTAAGCTCTTAGACCCAGTGTCCAGAGGCTGGCCTCATTGTCTGCAGAACTGTGCAGCCACTGCCTCCATGGAAACTGAGGCCCAAAAACTGACAGTAGGAGGATATCTGATTGCAAGCCATTCAGGAGCAGGGGGGTGGAGCCTCCTTTGTTCCTGTCTGACTCCTTATAAGAGACCACCGGGGAGCACGGCGACCCGGAGCAGGCAAACACGGTCACAGCAGTTTGCGCAGCAGTTCGCGCAGGCAGGGCAAGCAGGCAGGGCTGCAGATTCTTGCTAGTTTGGTGTAGTGTTTATATTGGTTGATTAATCTTGGGCCTTCTCCTAAACAATGGTCTTAACCCGGTCAAAATCTGTGGTTGGTACAGGTGTATGTGACCAAGTAGAGCCCTCCAAAAAGGATGTGTCTGTACAGACCCATTCCTGCCCGGAGTGTTTGAGCTTATCAGTGGCTTCAGGGGATGTTGTGGAGAAGGCCTGCCTACGGTATGAACAAGTAAATGACCTCCTTTCACTGGTGGCTGAGCTTAGGGAGAAAGTTGAAAGATTAAGGAGTATCAGGGATAGTGAAAGGGAAATAGACTGGTGGAGTTCAGCCCTTACATCCTTAAAGGAGGCCCACCAGGAGTCAGAGGACTCATATGCCTCTCACTCTCAGGCAATAGAGGGGCACCTGGTAGATGAAGGGGAATGGGAATGGGTCCCTGCTCGTGATGGTAATAACAATAATCCCTCCTGCCCTCCATCCCCTAGCCAGGTGCCACTTCAGAATAGGTATGAGGCCCTGGATCTAGAGAGCCAGACAGATAATTTAGAAGAAAATTATCTGCCCAGCGAGACTTCCAATTATGACTCATCAAAAGAACGGATTATCACCTCTAACATCAAGAAAAAAAGAAGGGTGATTGTAGTGGGTGATTCCCTTCTGAGGGGGACAGAAGGCCCCATATGTCGACCTGACCCATCCCACAGGGAGGTCTGCTGCCTCCCTGGAGCCCAGGTACGAAACATTACTGAGAGACTTCCTAGGCTGATTCGGTCCCCTGATTATTACCCACTGCTGATACTCCAGGCTGGCAGCGATCAGACTGAAAAAAGGAGTGTCAAGGCAATTAAAAGGGAGTTTAGGGCACTGGGTCAAGTGGTTGCTAGAACAGGTGTACAGGTAGTGTGTCACGGTGCTGTTTCGAGACCTCAGCGTCTCCACGCACGGCTAGCCTGGGCACCGTGACACGGGACGAGGATCAGTTTGTACGCCGAGCGACGATACTGATTCCTGTGGGTTGTTGTTAAGAGAGATCCTTGGCAGCAGTCTTAAAGTGGCGAAGCAGAGGCAGGGTGGGAGGCTGCGAGGTAGCGATGTTTATTGTGCAGCAAGCGTGATCTCTCCCGCCTGCGCCTGCTCTCGCAACTGCCCCGAGGGCGGTTCTGCGTACACTTTTATACAGATGGTGTCAGGGAGGGGTAAAGGTGAAACAACCAATAGAGGGAGTTATAGGGACCGTTAGACAGGTGCAATATTCAACTTTTGCCAACCAGGGGACAGGGAGAAATACAAAACTCGCAGGCTTTCTGATGGACAGAAAACTGACAGTTACGTCACTTGCCTCAGGGGTACACGTGGATGAGGAGGGAACAAAGGAACATATAACAAACTCAATAAACTAAATTTCACACACCGCCACAGTAGTGTTCTGCTCAGTTCCTTTAGTGGCAGAGAAAAATGATGAAAGGAATAGGAGAACCCGCATCTTTAACAAATGGCTCAAGGGTTGGTGTTATCGGCAAAATTTTGGATTCTTTGATCGTGGAGCAACCTTTATGGCACCTGCTCTATTGGAATCAGATGGGATACATCTCTCTGTTAAGGGCAGGAGGTTTTTAGCTCATGAACTGGCAGACCTTATTGAGAGGGCTTTAAACTAGGTTTGAAGGGGGAAGGGGATGCATCTGGGCTGTCTGGAAGCAGGCCCAAGGATGATAAGACTGTTAGGGCAGAAATCAGTAGCCCAGCTGAGGTGCATGTACACCAATGCACGCAGCATGGGTAACAAACAGGCAGAGCTAGAGGCCATGGTGCATCAGCAGAACTATGATATTGTTGCCATCACAGAGACGTGGTGGGATGACTCACATAGTTGGAGCACTGCACTGGATGGCTACAAGCTCTTCAGGAGAGACAGAAAAGGGAGAAGAGGTGGAGGGGTGGCCCTTTATATTAGGGGAGTTTTGGATGTCATAGGTATCGAAACTAATGATGATGGAGTCCCTATGGGTAAAAATTAAGGGGAAGGCCAACAAGGCTGACATCCTCCTGGGAGTCTGCTATCGTCCACCCAACCAGGATGAAGAGGTGGACAACTTATTCTATAAGCAACTGAACAATGTTTCAGGATCATCAGCCCTTGTTCTTGTAGGTGAATTCAACCTACCAGACATCTGCTGGGAACTTAATACAGCAGAAAAACAGCAATCTAGAAAGTTTTTAGAGTGTGTGGAGGATAATTTTTGTCACAACTGGTGGGCAAGCCCACCAGGGGAGGGACTATGTTAGACCTATTGTTCACAAATAGAGATGGACTGGTGGGTGATGTGGAGGTTGGAGGCTGCTTGGTGCACAGTGATCATGAAATTATAGAATTCTTGATAATTGGTTAAATAAGGAGAAATATCAATAAGATCTCTACACTGGACTTCCGGAGGGCAGACTTTGGCCTATTTAAGAGACTTATTCAGAGAGTTCCTTGGGAAACAGTCCTTGAAAACAAAGGAGTCCAGGAGAGATGGGTGTGCTTCAAAACAGAAATCTTGAGGGCACAAGAACAGAGTGTCCCTGTGTGCCGAAAGAAGAGTCGACGAGGCAAACGTCCAGTCTGGATGAGCAATGAGGTTTTGAAGGAACTTAGAAATAAAAAAAAGATGTATCATCTTTTTAAGGAGGGACTGATTTCTCAGGAAGTATTTAAGGGAGCTGCTAGGGCATGTAGAAAAAAAATCAGGGAGGCCAAAGCTCAGTTTGAACTTAACTTGGCAACTTCTGTTAAAAACAATAAAAAAAGTTTTTACAAATATATCAATGATAAAAGGAAGGGTATAACCAACCTCGGTTCCTTATTGGATGAGGCAGGCAACTTAGTAACTAAAGATGAGGAAAAAGCGGAAATGCTTAATGCCTTCTTTGCCTCAGTCTTTATTGGTAGGACAGCTTATCCTCAAGATAACTGTCCTCAGGGGTTGGTAGGTGGTGCCAGGGAACAGAATGGTCCTCTTGTTATCCAAGAGGAGGCAGTCAGAGAGCTGCTGGGACACTTGGATATTTATAAATCGATGAGACCAGATGGGATCCACCCTAGGGTGATGAGAGAGCTGGCAGATGAGCTTGTGAAGCCGCTCTCCATCATTTATCAGGAGTCGTGGCTCACTGGTGAGGTTCCAGGAGATTGGAAACTGGCCAATGTGACACCTGTTTATAAAAAAGGTAGGAAGGAGGATCCTGGTAATTACAGGCCAATTAGCCTGACCTCAGTACCAGGTAAGACAATGGAGCAGTTCATACTGAGTGCTATCGCACAGCACTTACAAGATGGCCAGGGTATCAGACCCAGTCAACATGGGTTTACAAAGGGTAGGTCATGTCTGACCAACCTGGTCTCCTTCTATGACCAGGTAACTCGTCTGGTAGATGCAGGAAAGGCTGTGGATGTTGTCTATTTAGACTTCAGCAAGGCCTTTGATACTGTCTCCCATAACATACTCCTAGATAAGCTGGCAGCCCATGGCTTGGACAGGAGCACTCTTTGCTGGGTTAGGAACTGGCTGGATGGCCAGGCCCAGAGAGTGATGGTGAATGGTGCAGCATCCAGCTGGCGACCAGTCACCAGTGGTGTCCCTCAGGGGTCTGTACTGGGACCAGTTCTATTTAATATTTTTATAGATGACATGGATGAGGGCATTGAGTCCTTCATTAGTAAATTTGCAGATGACACTAAGCTGGGAGCTTGTGTTGATCTATTGGAAGGGAGGAGGGCTCTGCAGAGAGACTTAGATCGGTTGGATGGTTGGGCAGAGTCCAACAGCATGAAGTTTAATAAGTCTAAGTGTCGAGTTCTACATTTTGGCCACAAAAATCCCCTACAGCATTACAGGCTGGGGACAGTGTGGCTGGACAGTGTTCAGGCGGAAAGGGACCTGGGGGTGCTGGTCGACAGCCGGTTGGATATGAGCCAGCAGTATGCCTTGGTGGCCAAGAGGGCCAATGGCATCCTGGCCTGCATTAGGAATTGTGTGACCAGCAGGAGCAGGGAGGTCATTCTTCCCCTGTACTCGGCGCTGGTGAGACCACATCTTGAGTACTGTGTCCAGTTCTGGGCCCCTCAGTTTAGGAAGGATATTGAGATGCTTGAGCGTGTCCAGAGGAGGGCAACAAGGCTGGTGAGGGGCTTGGAACACAAGCCCTATGAGGAACGTTTGAAGGAGCTGGGGTTGTTTAGCCTGGAGAAGAGGAGGCTTAGAGGTGACCTTATTGCTCTCTACAACTTCCTGAAGGGAGGTTGTAGACAGGTGGGGGTCGGTCTCTTCCACCGGGCAGCAACTGACAGAACAAGGGGACACAGTCTCAAGCTACGTCAGGGAAGGTACAGGTTAGATATTAGGAAAAAATTTTTCACTGAAAGAGTAATAAAGCACTGGAATTGTCTTCCCAGGGATGTGGTGGAGTCACCATCTCTGGATGTGTTTAAAAAAAGACTGGACATGGCACTTAGTGCTATAGTCTAGTAGAGGTGTTAAGGCATAGGTTGGACTTGATGATCTTAGAGGTCTCTTCCAACCTCATTATTCTGTGATTCTGTGATTCTGTGATTGTTAAAGTTTCACATAAGTTAAAGCTTTGTTAACTGAAAGAGCCCCTAAGTGGATGACCAGTGCTTGGTTATTAGAGTATGAATCTTGTTTAATGGAACAGGAGGACTTAGAATTGAAAAGTGGGGAAGGGTTGATTTATTAAAATATGAACATCGATCTAATATCAATATCGAACTGTGACAGACAAAAAACTTTTTAACAGTTAAAGTTAGAAAGTGTATGTTTATTGTGAAGCAGGGCAGCTGGTGCGGTGGGATATCTCCCTAATGCGCACTACAAAGATCACAGGTAATTACAAAGCCTTTTATTTACAAACATGTTGAATACACAAAATACAAATGCATATTCATACCCCTGTCACTTCCTCTTCTCCGCTTCGTATGCTAATTGACAAAAAGGCTATTAAGCATGCGTAGTTTCTTCCCTGAAATGGGTCGGTGGTCCTTTAGTGAGGAGTGGTCACCAAAAGGAGGAAGTAAAACGAGTCTTCCTCGATCTAAACTTTCAACCTTTTCAGTGCAGATGTGATTGATGAATGGTAGAACTCTTTGTTTCCTGGTTTCCAAGACTATTTCAGTGGGTTTCTGGAAACAGGAGGTCTGGTATTGTATTGATTAGTTTCTCTGTTTGACAAACAATGAGTTACTAGATCCGGGGTAGCTTCTCTTAAATCCGGTTTCTTTTAACCATCCTCTAATTTTTAACAGATTTCAGCAAAGCTTATCTATTCATTTCAGCTAAATCAGCAACATCTATTGTTGACTGTAACCTTAGCTCTTCTAAAATCTTCAAAATTAGTGTCTCAGGGTTTAACCCAGCCTCTGGATGGGGGGACTGGGAAGAAACCCATGACTGCATTCAAGTGATAGATCTCCAGACTTGGGCTAGAGAAGATTTACGAGACATGCCCTGGCCTGAGGGACAAAATGTGTTTATTGATGGATCTTCAAGGGTGGTAGAAAGGAAGCAATTTACAGGATACGCTATCATTAATGGAAAGGAATTAAAGGAAGGAGGGAGATTTCCACCCACATGATCAGCTCAGACAGTGGAGCTGTATGCAATTTTAAGAGCCTGTGAATTATATCGGGACAAGAAAGTGAATATTTTTACTGATTCTAAATATGCATATGGGGTGATACATGCATTTGGGAAATTATGGGAAGAAAGAGGTTTATTAACCTGCGGAGGAAAAACGTTAGCTCATGAGAGCTTTATTTCTCTATTGGAAGTGGTGAATTTAACAAAAGGGGTGTCAATAAAACACATTATGCGACACCAGGCAACATGCTCAGAGGAGGCAATAGGTAATCGACTGGCTGATGAAGAAGCTTGGAAAGCTGCATTGTTGCCAGAAATCTCTAAGATCCTCCCTTTGCTCCCAGTAACCCCACCACTGCCAGAGAAACTGTCTTTTCCATCAGAAGGGCTTGAGATAATTAAAAAGAATGGAGCAGAGGAAAGAGGAGATAATTGGTTTACAAGGGATGGTAAGCAGTGGATACTGAAAGTTCTGGCCTTACAGATATTAAAACAACTCCATTAAGGGAGCCATTAGGACTCTGGAGGACTGGCAGAAGCCTTCCTCAAAATGTATGTTACTGTGGGTCTTTTTACTTTAGCAAAGCGAGCTACTGAGGGTTGTTTGATTTGTGCTAAAACCAATAACAGGGTTACAAAGAAAACTGCCAGGGGAGGGAGGTCTTGAGCTGTATGTCCCTTCCAAAGATGCCAGGTGGATTTTACCAAAATGCCCCAAGTGGCAAGATTTAAATATCTTCTGGTAATAGTATGTCAGCTAACAGGGTGACCAGATGTTGCAATGTGTAATTTTGTGTTTTAATACCCTATGGTTTATTCCCTTCCTTACCCAGGGTGGTGGTTTAGCCTGGGTTGTCTGTCTTCCCTGATACCTACCCTTATTCCTGAATGTTCCCTGTCAATCCTCCCTGGTACCAGCCCCTGCCTGGACTGCCCCTTGGGGAATCCCCTGTTCTTCGAAGCTCCATTGGTTTGTTTATATAAACCTCCTTATATTAGCCTTCCCATCGGCTTTATGTTTTGTAAACTTCACTCTGTGTCCCTCCCCGGTCTTCTCCCTATTGGCCCCTTGACCCTAAACTCCACATGATTCTGTCCCTTAAAACCCACGGTCCTGGCTTTGTGCCTTGTCTTCATCTCTGCACAATATTCGAGTTATGTGACATGATAATAAAGAAACCTCAGACTGCATGTGAAGCCCACTTCACTCCTTTCTACACTGACCCAGAGGCGACCGCTTAGGACTCTAGGACCCTGGGGGTTGTGTAGCGCCTCCACAAAGTGCCATATCACTAGGCACGTGACAGCAGCCAGAAGCATTTCCAACTGTTTCAGCAACTACAGGATCAATTATTAGAGTATTTTTGGAACAAATAATTTCAAGATATGGGATTGTGGAATCAATAGACTCAGAAAGGGGAACTCATTTTACAGGAAAAATTCTTCAAGGTGTTATGACTCCTTTAGGAATACAATGGAACCTCCATACCCCCGGCATCCTCAGAGCTCAGGCAGAGTTGAAAGAATGAATGGAGAAATAAAAAAACACCTTTTGAAGCTGGTGATAGAAACTAAGATGCCATGGGTATGGCTTTTGCCATTGGCTTTTGCAAGAACAAAGGCCAGACCCAGAGGAGATATTCACTTATCTCCCTTTGAATTAATGTTTGGAATTCCTTACCCTTTTAATTCTCAACCTAGTGGAGGAGTGGAAATAAATGATGAGTATTTAAAACAATATATGTCCAGAATACTGTCTCTTGTGAAATCTCTTTGACAGCAAGCTCAGCTGGCAGACCCTGCCTTTGGACTTTCTTGTTCATAACATCCAACCATGGGATTGGGTCCTAGTTAAGGAGTGAAAAAAAGCACCACTAGTGGCAAAGTGGCGTGGACCTTTCCAAGTGTTACTGACCACAGAAACAGCTGTCAAGACAGCTGAACATGGGTGGACCCATCACATTTGGGTCAAGGTCTCTGAAGCTCTGGAGATTTGGACATCTCAGCTGGATGAGAAGGATGGGAGGCCATGACTGACACTCGGCAGGAGTGGACTGGAGCAGTAACCAGTATGTCAACATCGAGGAAAGCCCCATGTGCCTACCCACAGAGTGTCTGCTGAAATAGTCTCTGTGGGCATCCCTCCTTTCGGATCTCCAGTCACTGGGAGCTAATCCTGGCTGTCATTTTTTTCTTTATGTTAAGTTGTTTCTGCACCTTCACTTGCCACAGGTGGTGCAGAAGACAACATGACAATTAGATTAGGAAATTAGATTACACTATTAGAATGTTTTTCTTAATAATCTTACCTTTATATTGTCAATTAGGTTGGGGCCAGAGGTAGGAGAATTGTTGTTTTAGTCCTAGGAAAAGTGGCAAAAACCTTTAACCTTAGCAATTGTTGGGTCTGCAGAAGGCCGGGAGGATCTGATGATAGGCCATAGGTGGCCAACATGCCTATTGCAGGTTACCTCCAAACTGGTCAGGGATATGTTATGTAGGGTATATTAAACTGTTGCTCTTTTTTGCTACCGCAAGTTCAGGGAAATCGGTTAAGAATCAAGGTATATGATGATCTAATTAGAAAAAAGAGGGTCAGCTGATGCATCCCTGGCTGGAGGGAGCACCCAAAAGTGCGGACAAGATGAATGGCCACCTGAGCGAATCATGCAACACTACAGACCAGCCACATAGAATCCTAATGAATTAATATCAGGTGCCAGAGAATCCATTTGTCACAGATGACACGAAAAGAACTGCAAGAGAACACACTGGTGAGCAAAGCAGGAAAAAGGGGAGAGTTTATTTACAAAACTCAATTTTATACATTTCCTATGGTGCCCGCGGATTGGAGGATACAATTCCACCTCTCAAACCACATTGGTCAAGCCAACTGTCAATCAACTTTCTCCTCCTACCTAAAAATATGTAAACAATGAAAGACAGTTAGCAAAACATGGCCATTGTTTATAGTACAAAGTGTGATAAAGTAAAAATTCTGACTCCAATATGAAGAACATTACAGAAGGCTTAGAAAAGTCTTCAAAACCAGGATGACACCCATTTATAATTTAAATCAGATAATTTGTTTACAAGCTGTCTTTGAAATAATAACCAACCAGATAGCTACAGCTCTTGACCTTCTTGCTGACCAATCCACTCAGATGAGGAATTCAATATTTCAGCATCGGATGGTACTGTGAGAGATATGACTGTGAGTCATGTCAGAAAAATATATATATATAATGATGAGATTGTACCGTGGGAATAAAGACTAGTACAAAGATGAATTCTGAGAAACTGCCAGCTAGAGGGGAAACAACTAGACGGAATATGGTGAACAATAGATAGGAAATTGAGCAAACATGTAAACTGCTTATACAAGCAAGATTGTGTGAGAACCTAAGATCAGCAAAATGAATAAGGAAGACTTCGCCTTCCTCCCAACAATCATCAGAGAGAGCTAAAAGACCACCAAGAAAGAGCCCACGCAGCATACCAAGACAATAGGCACCACAATAGGAAATGGGGGGGAGGGGGGCTACTGAGAACTGCTGAGAAATGCTTATGCATATGTATGAATATATGGAATAAATATTTGCAGAACTAACAGTTGGTGTGTGTGGGAACCATAATATCCCCTCAGGGAAACTTCCAGGCTTTGCCCTGGAAGAATGTACCATAGTTTCCTTGCCTAGGTGCCCTGCAGAACTACTGCCAGTCTATCCTGGAATGCTTCCCCCATTGGCCACTTGACCCTGCCCTCCCCAATTATTTATCCCTCATCCCCCCATAGGTTTGCTGCCCCTTACTCTGCCTTTGTACCACCCCTGTGCCCTCAGACCATTGGTTCCTGGACCCCATACTTAAGCCAGGGCAGACCACATGGTCCTCTGTCTTATGCCCATGATCCCTTCAGGATGCTGAAATAAGCCTTGCTGGAAAATATCATACAGGAGGCCCTTCCTGTCTTTCCTCTGCTGAGGCATGTATGAGTGCACAGACTTGAAATGGCTGTTCCTGTGTCCTGCTCTGAGCAGCTTCTGAAGGAGACATTTTGAGAAGGTAGCAGCATTTCTCCATCCTGCCACAATGCTACAGTTGTGCGTGTTAGTGGAGTGCAGACTCTCCACGCACCCAGCGCTACTTGCTCGCCTTTTGCTGAATGTAATTTAAAAAAACCCTAAAATTTTGATTAAAGATTGGAGTATGGATTTTCATTTCTAACAGTATTAGATTATCTATTAGCAGAAGAAGGGAGAGTGTGTAGAAAATTAAATGACAAACTGCTGTTGACAAATAGATGGCAATGGAAAACTAGTGAAACAAATAACAAAGGGAATAAGAAAGTTAGCTCACGTACCAGTCCAAACATCGAAAGGATGGGAATGGGACATGTTTTCATAGTTACCTGGTAGACTATGGGTCAAACTAATGCTTTTTTTCCTCCTATGTGCTGTAGCAACTCTCATATTTTTGCCATTGTCCTGGTTTGGGAAAAATTTTGGGAGGAAACCTCCAAAAGGATGTTTCCCTAAAGGGCAGAATTCGGCAGCTCCTCCCCCCACCGATTCAGGAGAAAAATCTCCTTGGAGAGATGTGGAAAAAACCTGTTTATTTAACAAGCAAAATATTCACAAGCATGGAAAATTAATAATATTAAACAATAAAACCTCTCGCTGTTCTGAAGAGATGGCAAATTCAGAGTCTTTCTATGGGTGTGTCTCAGTCTTTCAGTCTCTCTGGGGCTCCAGCCCAGCATGCCAGGCCCATCGTGCAGCTTGGGGGGGGGCCCGAGTGAGTCTCCTGATGTCTGTCCTGGTTTAGGACAAATTAGGGGAAAATCTCTGTGGGAAATATGGTTATTTAATTCATGTTTTATAAATAATTATAGATTGGGAACTGTGATATATATTATATAAAGATATGTATGTGTCTGCTCAACCCGCACGTTTCACGAACTTCTGGAAAGCACCTCCCTTATCTTCCGGGTTCCAAAAATGGAAGGTGAGAACGACTTGCTCCTGCCTACGTGCAGCTCAGCTCATCGGGACTCGCAACGGTCAAACGCTACACCAGTCATCACACACCTCTACGGCAGTTACTCAAAGCAAGGACTAACTCTGGACATTAGCATTTGAATGTGCCCAGGGACCCTTTCGAGATTTAATGTAAATAAAGTTAATGGTCGATGATTAGAGAAACAATGGGAGGAAAGTTGCCGAGGGAGAAACTAAGTGTATTTAAGTTGGGTCTTTAGGTGGGCAAGTTTGTGAACCCAGCTAGAGGCACTGGCTGCCAGGTCCTGTGTCCCTGGGGTCACCCTTGACTCTGCTTTTCCCGGGAGAACTTCGGTCAAGTAAGTTTGCTGTTCGTGGGGTTCGTATTGTTTTGTTTTTATTGTTTGAAATTGTTATAATTTGGTTCTAAATTTTGTGATTTGGATATTAATAAACCAAACTATTGAATTTGGCAATAAATTTGTCCTGGCGTTTATAACAATTTTGGCGCCCAACGTGGGGCCAGTTTTGAATATTCTACGGATCCCTGCTTCTGACCGGGGGGCGCCCCGCCGTAAAAAGCGGCCTGGCAGAGCGGGTAAGTCCGGAAGAACAAACTGGCTTTACGAACCCAGAACCCACAACAGCAAAGGAATTAGGCATTAGGACAAGCTAGCTTGGGGGGGCTCGGGAACTCAGCAGGGGTTTTCCCCTGGAACCGCGGTATTGTTTCACTCGTAAAAATCTAAGTGCACGAAGAATCCACGCAGGAAAAGGACCGTAAGTATAGCGTGGTTGAGTGGGGGTGACCAAGTGCTTGAGAACGTGTATGTGTGTGTGAGTGTGTGTGTGAATGAGACGTGATTTATCACGAAGCGAGAGCGGACCTTAAGGTCGCGTTTCCGCTGCTCCCGCGAGGGACACGGCCGACCGACAGGGAAGCGATTGGAACGCGTGATATTTCGCTTCGTGTGTGAGTGCTACCCGACGGGGTGGGGGAGGTCACCAGGGGGTCCTGAAGGAAAGAGGACGTCCCTTTTTGAGTTCGGGGACGAGTAAGCCTTCTTGACCGCGACCAGGGGGGTCGCTTAATTTTTTCGGTGGCGGTTACAGAGCCCCGCCGTTAACCGAACATCCACGGAACGGTCATCCGTTGGATCATTAAGTTAACGGCATCGAGTTCGGAAACTCGGGATTTAATTTTTGGTATCCCATAACTTCTGTGCCACAGGGAGTATGGGATCAGATCTCAGCAGAGATCGAGAGGATTCCTTAAGGGAAACCTCAGCGAGGGCTGCTCTTGAAATTCCTCGGAAAAGTCCATTAGGAAAGTTGTTGCAAGGTTGGCAAGAATGCCCAATTAGGAGAGGAGCATCTAAAGATCGGATGATTTATTTGTGTATGAATGTTTGGAGAGGAAAGGAGATAGGACCTAATATTATATGGCCTGTGTTTGGTACTTTTGACGAATGGGCGTGGGAAGCTCTGTGGGAACATGTAGCAAAGAAGAAAAGGAGAGAATTTGAAGAATTAGCATATGTTCTGTTATGGTATGAGGTACGAGTAAAGCTGTGTTCTGAGGAAAGGGAAACACGGAATGAACTGGACTACGGGATAAACTTCTCTCACAGCTCGGTGGCCCCCGTCCTGCCAGCCCCTACCCCTACCACTTCCTCCTCCCCGGCCTTCTCAGGGGCAGAGTTAGCACTGCCATCCGAGACCCATGCGGAGCCCCGAGCTCAGCGGCCACTCCAGAAACCTCCCTCCCGTTCAAGGAGATTCCCGAGAGGGAATCCTGCCCCCGTTTCTGGTCCTGACCCCGCACCTCGGCCACCGACGCTAAAATATAGAGAAAAAGAGAAGAAGGGTAAGGAGATCTTGAAGAGCCCGGGAAGGATTCGGGGTAGGACAGTTGGTGTGAGAGCAAGAATGGCCCGGGAAGAAAAATGGGGGAAAAGAAGCATTCCCGTAAGAAATTTGACAGTAGAGCAAAACAGAAATTACCAAAGGTGAATTAGAATGCATTAGAGAATAACTAGTGGTGTTGGGAAGCGTGCAAATTAGAAATGCGAGAATTCACGTGAGTCTGCAAAAGGAGAAAAAGATAGAAAAAGGATTAAAAGGAATCTTGCCTACTCTTTTCCTTGGTGGTGGTAGATCTTTTACTTCAGGCTGAATACATTTTGGAGACTCCCTAGAGTTGTGTATTTTGCTTTAAGAGTTTTTTTTCTCCTGGACGAGATCGGCGGAGTTGTGTTTTTTTTCTTTTTTTTCTTCTTTTCACTAACGTGGGAATAGAACGAAACCCGCCCCTTCCCGCAAGCGGCAGGGCGAGTCAGTCCATGGTTGCCGGGAGACGAAGGAAAGCAGCAGCTTTAAAGTGATTAGACGAGGCTGCCCGGGACAGAAAACCGCCCTGTAAGGCGAAATAGGAAGCAAAAATGGATAAAAGTATTGAGAGAAGAGACCAAGAATGAGAGCTATACTTATGCGTAGGAAATACCTAGGTGTTTGTTCTTGAAAAGCTGAAAATATATCTTCCTTTTAGTTGTCTGTCTGCTGCATGTGAAGATTTTGTGCAGATCAAAAAGTTGATAGTATGGTGGATGTAGCTCATCCATGTTTAAAACAATTGCTACATTTTGAATTCAGATTGTTAGCTTGAGCAGGAATATGGCATTTGTGTTGGCAGACAGTGTACTGCAAAGGTTTTGTGTGTTTCAGTTTTTCTTTCAAAAAGTTGAAGCATGTGGCCGGTGAAGCCAAAATTAGAGTGGCTGTTGAGAGGCAAGAAACTAAATTTTTCTGTCGAGATAGTGTTAGAATGGTAATTGGAGTCAGGATTCTAGTATTAAGTTAGGAAAGTGGTATAATTCTCTGTGTTGGTAGTTACAGGATTTTTCTTTATTCTTTGCAGTTCCTATTCTGTATGTATTTTATCTAGTTGGGAACCGGGATTCTTAATTTTAATTATTGACTCCTTAGAAGGAGATGGTTTGTGTTGTCCCTTTAATATTATGTCTTCTTACTTGCTCCTCAATTTGGAGGATGTGAACCTTAAGGTTACCCTGGTGCCTGTGTTTTCAGGGGTAGAGAGTAAGTGATGTATGAGAGGCAGCATTTTGTCACCGGTGTTAAGTTTAGTCAGTGTTTGCTTGTGTATTTAAGTTTAATAATACGCAAGAATAGATAGCAAATACAGGAGCTTTGCTTTGGGAATTAGGCACAAGTTATCTCGAGTTTGTTTGTTAAGAAAGGCTAAGTTTGTAAAGTTTTTTTTTTGGACTAAAGTAAAAAGCAGTAGTGTTAACGTTCTGATAATTGTACTAGATAAAGCTGTCTGATTACCGGGGCCTGATGTTTACAGTGACTCCTAGCTTTAGAAAACTTTTCTAGGCTTTAAGTTCCGAATTTAAGTAATGTATGGTTTATTACAGAGTAAGTTCTGCTCTTTGTAATAGTTTCTTCTATTTGGTGTGCTTTGTTTTTTTCTGTCTTGTTAAAATACTCCCCCAGGATTATGGGTGAGGTCTTAAGTTTTTCTCTTAATTTGTACAAATTTTGCTTACTGCTCACTGATTGTTTGAATTGGCTCTCTGATGAAGTGAAGAAGTCACTTCAGCTACTGCTGCAGGATTGTATCTTGCCACGCTGAAATAGGGGTCTGCAGCTGATCCTGTCTGTGAGAACAAACCAAAATAAGAAGTGTCGCCATCAAGCTAACAGCAGAGCTGAAAGGTCCGATAGTGCTTCTAGAATTGTGTTAATTTTGCTGATCATTAGGGGTGGCTGAAGCAAGGGTGAGAAGCAGTTGTGAAGGCAGATGCTTCTTGGGGGCTGAGTGAGAATGGCCATGGCAGGGTGCACATCGAAAATAGGGACAAAGTGGTCCCATTGTCTCACTCAAGTTGCGTCCTTCTTTTGGCTGTGTGTATCTGAGAATGTGCTGAGTAGGGGTCTAGAATATAAATTTGTAGTTCAGTTAATTAGCAGTAGTGCAGACTCATTACACTGAGACTGTAGAAACTGAGTGAAGATGTGTGTAACCTTAACAGCTGATTGTCCTGGAAACTGCTGTTGTCACCGAGCATTGTAAGATACTGAGTTTTATGAATGTTTGTCCGTATGCCAAATCACTCTGAATGTGCTGAGTTTGATTCTTGAAATAAGCCCAAATTGTTTGTGCTCATCTATGATTTTTTTAAAACTGAATTTTTCTTTAAAAAGCTAAAACCTGTGTTAATACTATGGGATTTGGAGCAGTCTTAGTGTTTATTGTTTGCTCGCTATATATCCAGTGGACATTGTCAGAAGTATTGGTAAGATGTAAAAAGAATTGTTTGTATGTTTCAGTATAAACCTCGTTTAATAAGAAGTAAAATTTTCTTTCTGATTTTTCCTGTAACAGTACAAAAAAGGGGAAAAATTCTAGATTGTATAGTACATTGGGTGAATAGTGAGGTGAGAATCATAGTGATCCAGGGACAAAATTGTTTTTATGGTAAAGGTGTGAATGTACTATTAGATAACTTGTTCTAATATTCAGATTTTCTGAATGGTAGACATGACAGGGATTCTCTCTATACAATATTCTTGTAGTATTGGGCTGGTAGGTAAATTCAATCTGAGGAAGTTGCAAGATTTCGATGTATATTCATGAGATACAACCAGGAGATAAAGTACTGATCAGAGCTTGGAAAGCGGTGTCATTAACCCCTCATTGGGAGGGACCCTTTCTTGTCCTTTTAACTACAGATACAGCCATCCGAACAGCTGAAAGAGGCTGGACACACGCCTCCAGGGTTAAGAAACTAACAGCCCTGAGGGAAAACCCCAAATGGAAGGTCATCTCTTCCCCCAGAGATCTGAGGGTCCGGCTGCACCGAGGATGCCAACACCCTGGAAACATTAAGCTGCAGCCTAGAGGAGCCTCAAAGGAAACTTAATAACCACCCAACAAGGAAGACTGAGAGAGGGAAGGGTAACCAGAAGGAAGGTGTTAGAACATCAGGAAGGGTGAATCCGGAGCTCCAGAAATTTAAAGAGAAAGAACTCCAACCCCAAGATATCAGAAACAAATGGCAGAAGAAATATCCATGCGCTGCTCTGAACCTGGATGCCCCTGCAATCCATATATCCATTTCAAATACAATTATTGTCTTGAAATTTGGGTAGTGCACTGCAAGTGGGGGTGGGGAGGCCGCTGGGGTTATGCCCCAGGTGTTCTGAAGAAAAACAGACTCTGACTATGCGATTCTTAAACTGTGCCACACGTTTGAGATTGATAGAACCAAATTATCCCGGGTGGTATTCAATATACGAAAAGGAGTTAAAGGGAAAATTGAATCTAAAGGCCCAAGTGTTAGCCACGAAGTGCCGTCGAACTAATGTAGTGCCAGAACAAGTAAAGTAATCTCAGTGGGGAATTTTTGAAAAGGAGGTATGCCGTCCGAACCACCCCGAGGGTCCGAGCAGAGAGCCCCTGCTGTCGCGAAGAAACTTCCCCGTTGTTCAGTTGCAACCCGACAGACGCTGGGCCAGACAGAGGGAAGCTTCTGCAGATCACTCTAGGGGGTGTAAACCAGGCTGTGCGCTTGGTGAAGGGCTAGCCCTGTGACCTAAGGCTCCTCCAAAAAGTTACCCCTGTTAAGGCACAAGTAACTAGCTGGCACTCAGAGGCAGTCAAAGACATGGGAATTAGAAAGATAGAAGAAAAGCAGAAAAGGCAAACATGGTTCAAGAATCGCTGATCAGGTGTTTCTCCAAGGAGGAAAAACAATTAAGTAAAATACAAAACATAAATTAAAATTATTGACAAAAGAAAAGAAATGGGGGAATTGTGGGAAATATGGTTATTTAATTCATGTTTTATAAATAATTATAGATTAGGAACTGTGATATATATTATATAAAGATATGTATGTGTCTGCTCAACCCGCACGTTTCACGAACTTCTGGAAAGCACCTCCCTTATCTTCCGGGTTCCAAAAATGGAAGGTGAGAACGACTTGCTCCTGCCTACGTGCAGCTCAGCTCATCGGGACTCGCAACGGTCAAACGCTACACCAGTCATCACACACCTCTACGGCAGTTACTCAAAGCAAGGACTAACTCTGGACATTAGCATTTGAATGTGCCCAGGGACCCTTTCGAGATTTAATGTAAATAAAGTTAATGGTCGATGATTAGAGAAACAATGGGAGGAAAGTTGCCGAGGGAGAAACTAAGTGTATTTAAGTTAGGTCTTTAGGTGGGCAAGTTTGTGAACCCAGCTAGAGGCACTGGCTGCCAGGTCCTGTGTCCCTGGGGTCACCCTTGACTCTGCTTTTCCCGGGAGAACTTCGGTCAAGTAAGTTTGCTGTTCGTGAAGTTCGTATTGTTTTGTTTTTATTGTTTGAAATTGTTATAATTTGGTTCTAAATTTTGTGATTTAGATATTAATAAACCAAACTATTGAATTTGGCAATAAATTTGTCCTGGCGTTTATAACAATCTCCAAAGGAGCCCCTTAAAGGAAACAAACCTCCACAACTCCTCCCCGCCCCACCACCGGGTTCGGGAGGAAAAAACACTCCCCAACACAAGAAAAACAGCCCAAGATGACAACAAACGTTTTCACCAGTCCAAGAGAGGCTGAACGGTTTGGGCAGTCTGCTGGGGAGGGTGCCAAAGCTTCTCTTAGATACAAACTCCAGGGGAGTCCTTTGACGTTCCCAAATCAAAGTCCGAAGCAGGTCCGATTTCTTCAGGGAAGGGGAGGAAGGAAAGAAGGGGAAAAACAAAAACAGAAAAAATGGCAAAAAGCAAGAGAGCAAAGCTAGCAAAGCGAGCCTAAAGCTAGCAGCGAGCAAGCCAGAGCAAGCAGCCGGGGGAGGGGTGCAGCTATAGACAAAACAAACTGGGAGCACAGGAACAGGAACACACGATTGGGACACAAAGCATCAAAATGTCCTGTCACCCCAGGACATGTCCTGGACTGGAGAGAAGTTGAACAGTCTTAGAAGAAGGCAGCACAGTCCAGGGAAAACTTCTCTGACTTAGGAGAAAATTGGCACCTGCAGGTTTATCTGTTACTGTTCTTAAATGGAATTCTACAGCACTGAAAGAGTTAATCTTACTCGGGCCTTGCATTAGGAAATGGCCTTTCATTGTTGGTCACATGATCTCTGCTGGGCAAGGGGCTCGTGGAATTGATTTCAGCTTCATAATTTCCCTCAAAAATTTTTTTAAGCAGTGCGAAAAACGAGGTTCACTTTCTTGGTAAATTTTAAAAAAGAAAAGTTTAATTAAAAAAATAAGACAGGAAACAAAAATAAAGCAAAGGATCTCGACTGGGGTGCCTGGCATACAGCCAAAGACACTCCCTAACTCAGAAAACACTTCTTTAAATGTACCAGTGTGTTGCATATTCAAAAACCCTAATGCATTATTCAAACATTGCTTTGAGTTTAGATGTTCTCTTGGTTTCAACCTTTGACTTGTCTTCATGCCATTCTGTAGATTAAGTCAATATATTTTATTTCTCTGTGATTCCAGCCTGTTTTTTCCACTCCCTGATAACAGAGAAGCAATAAATTCCTCACCTGGAGCTCTGGTCACTGTCATCTTCATCTGGATAAGATAATTGAGGAATGTGTTTGTGTGTGGGGGAGTTCTGATTATCTTTCCCATTCTCCTGAGTTAGCTACAAAAAGCATCTTACATCACATAGTTTCTATTTTAATATTATGCTATAACCTAAAAAAAAATATATATACATTCATCACACCCCCATTTCTAAGCCCTGTTAGTAGCAGAAAATAAAAGAAACTATATTCATACAGCAAAGCCTTTAAACATTATACATATAGCATTCATTTTAGTATTTGCAAATAGCCAACTTCATAATATATATCTATAAAAACAGCATGATTCTGGCTGCCACGCTGGGGACAGGGAGCTGCACTGGAACCCAGCGGTGGCAGGAAGAGGCCTGTATCTTAGTGGGGCTCCGAGGTGCTGGGACAGCCCCTTGGCAAAATGACTTGGCAGCGTGCCACTGGAGCTGCTCCCCAAGCCCCGACTGCAGGGCAAGCCCGGCATGCAGCTTGGGAGGCCCCCGGGTGATTCCCCTGATGTCCTGGACTGGAGAGAAACTGAACAGTCTCAGAAAAAGGCACAGTCCAGGGAAAACCTTTTTTGTCATAGCTAACGAGGAAACCCAGCGAAAAAGCAAAGAAAAACTCCCTGTCTCTCTCTCTGCAAAAGCCGAGAACTCCAAGAGCACTGAGAACCTTATCTCTCTCTTGCTGTCTGGGCTAGGCAGCACAGGCTGTGACACAGGAATTCTGAGGGAGTGATGTGAAGCTTCTGCAGATAAACTGTGCGCTATTTCTCCCCCCTCTTCACCCTCTCTGTCTCTGGGCCTAGCTTAAAACTACAGAACCCATTTCTGAGCAAAAACACAGATGATGAGGATACCACCATCATAAAGTTACCCCAGGACATGCATCCCTGCTCCAGCAGATACCCCAGTCATTCAAGTTGCAGCTAAACCAGACAGTGAGAGGAAGTCAGCAGCTAAACCAGACAGTAAACCTAAACTAGCAGCTAAACCAGACAGTGAGCCTAAGCCAATGGCAGTCGCTACCATGGGAAAGAAGCACAAAACCAAAATTGATCGGCCAGTGGACGATGATGATCCAGGGGAAGAACCTTCAAAGCCAGCTCCAGCAACTGACTCAAACTCAGAAGTCACTACTGAGTCCTTTTCCCTGAAGGACCTTCGTGGCCTAAGAAAGGATTACACTTGATGATCTGATGAATCTATAATTAGTTGGTTAGTCGGTCTTTGGGACGCTGCAGGTGAGGCTACAATTCTGGACAGTACTGCAGTGAGATATTTGAGATCCCTGTCAAATAATCCAGTTATTGACCAGGGAATGGTAAGGGAAGCTGACCCTCACAGTCTCTGAGTACGGACCCTAGGAAGTGTGGGACAAAGATATCTGCGTGCAGATGATCTCTATATGCAGCAAACCCAGTGGAAGACCATAGAACAAGGGATTCAATGCTTGAGAGTAATGGTGGTGGCAGAGATTGTTTTATCAGAAGACCCAACAATGCCTAAGAATCCAAACTTAGTAACATGTACACCCATAATGTGGTGAAAACTTGTACAACTTGGGCCACAAAAATACGCTTCTGCTTTAGCAATGATGAAGCGGGATGAAAGAAATGAGATCATGCTTGATATGGCAAAGAAGCTCCAAGTATATGCACATACCGTGCATGGCCTAACACATGCAAGAATTGCAGCTGTGGAAACATCTGCAAAAAATAGAAGATAAGACAGAGAAGAATCACAAGAAATTCAAAGAGGAGATTAAGGAGGATCTTCTCCAAATCTCAGCAGTACAGATCAGAGGTTCTGGTACCAAATGCAGATGTTCCCCAGATAGGGAGAAAAGGTACATCCCATGAGGTGAGCTGTGGTTCTTCCTGCTTGATTGTGGGAAAAAGATGAAGAGGAGGGATGGAAAATCTACTGCTGCTCTGGCACAACGGGTGCGTAAATTAAAGGAGAGCAAGACTCAGAGAGGAAGTTCCACCAAAAAGGAAGCAGCTCCAGTTGCCCATAGCTAAACTGCCAGATATGATGACATGTTCGATCCCCTTGAAGGAACTTCTAAAATGTACACCTGGGGAAGGATAGATAACCTCTAAATATGAGACAGGGAATGTCCAACAAGAGAGACGTCTATGAAACCAAACCATGCTACACCTCTTGAGCAAGCATAGATCCCCTATCCATAAGCACAACCTTAAGTCGCTCCTATGATGGGTGTCACACATGTTCCCCGATACCACCCCTTCCTCTATTTTTACTCTCCACTACTGGGACAAGGTCGACATAAAACTCCACGACCTGGCTACGCTTGCTTCCTGCTTAGAGGGAGGTCATGGACGCGATTAAGAAAGGGGGGGGGAGCAGGCAGTCTGTGAGGCTATTATGGAGATGGCCCTGGCCGTGCTAGATCGAAATCTGCCCAAGTCCTGCTCCCCATCCCCCGTCCCCACCCCCTCCCAGATGAACACCAGGGATAGAGCCAGGTCGCCACCTACAGCCCTACTGATATCCCACCAGTGACCCCAGGGCCGCCGAACGCTTATCGCGTATGCGGGCACTGACTCTAGCAGTGACGGAGAGTCTTTTGAGCCCGGCCCTTATTCCATTCAAATATGCATAACAGTTGGTTACGGATAAAAAAGAAAGCCCTTAAGGACAGAGACTTTGATACTGCAGCAGAAATTTTTTTGCCTCTGTGCAACTCGGCCGAGCTGGGGAAATCCACAAAGGGAGCCCTTGGGCCACTCAGAAATCAAGGAACTGAGCTGTACCGTAGCGGAATATGGTCTGGGGTCCCCTTACTTCAGTAATTGTTGAAAGCAACTTTCACTACTCACCTCGTGACCCCTCATGACTTTAAATCCTTGACAAACCTTTTGCAATATTCATGGCACAATGGAAAAAAAGACTGGAGAACTTAATTGTAACTTTTGCAGGGCACGCAAACGAAGCCCTGGTTGCCTTAACTATTGACCATTTAGCAGGGGAGGGGGCACATACTGATCCTAATGGCCAGGCTGCCTTGCCAGAGAAGCCCTAGAAGGGATCATGGAGGCAGCTTGCTTTACATTTCATAAAGTTCCTGATGCCAAAACCCCACAACAGTCCTTCATAAATATTAATCAGGCTCCCCAAGAACCCTATATGCAGTTTGTGGACAAATTGAAACAAGCACTGGAGAGACAGATTGATAATGATCAAGACAGGGAAGTTGTGCTCCTCAAACTGGCTATTGAAAATGCTAACGATGACTGTAAACACCTCTTGAAAGCCCTGCCCCCAGAACCTGAGCCCACACTGTTTCAAAGGATTGAAGCCTGCAACCGCCTGGGGACATTGCAGCACACTACAGCAATAACCTACCAAGCTGTGGGGCAAGGCATAGCTGATGCTTTTGCCGCTTTAAAAATAATACTCGGAAAGCAGTCAGTTTGTTTTGGCTGTGGGGAGCCTGGGCACATTAAAAAAGACTGTTGTAAGGCACAAAAACCCAAAACACTGAGTATATGCCCTCACTGCCAAAAAGGTCCTCACTTTGCTGATTCCTGTCACTCTAAATTCCACAGAAATGGCCAGCCTTTGCAAGGAAACTCATCTCTCAGAGTGGGATGGCAATGCATGAAGATACAAGTCCCAGAGCCAACCCAGCAGCTGTCACAACCAGAACCTGTTGCGGTGCATTTTTAAGTTGATTTATTTCTGTATTGTGCTTGTTATATTGGGTATAATCCAGGCACACCCCTGTCTCCACCCCCAGTTATAGTTTCACCTGGTAGTTTGATAGGCTCTGGGACTCCACCTCCCAGTGGTCAATCCTCCCTAATCCTATCCCACTTTCCAGAGTTTTCCCTATCAATATCCCTCCGTGAGCCAACCTCTACCTAATCCCCACCTTGAAAATCACCAAATCCTCAATGCCCCATAGGCCCACGTGACCCTTCCCCCCCCCCATCCATCTTATTGGCCCCATATCCATGTCATTCTACCCTATTCCACTCCGTTACTTATAACCCATTAGTCTGTGACCCTTTTCCCTCTCCCCTTTTTGTGAAAGCAAAAAATCCTCCCCAAAGCCTCTGCCCAAGGTCTTGGGGCTCCAACATCTGCTGAATAAACATCTCAGCTTGCACCCAAGTCCCGTCTCCCTGTTGTCTGTCTCTGCGTCGATCTGTCGATAACTGGGACCAGCAGAGCTCACTGGGGGGCTGCCGCAGCCCAGTTGCCACCTGGCAGGAGAGTCCTGAAAATTGGGCACCTCTTAAAGAACCAACCTTCAGCTTCCAGCCAGCCCAGCCCCCACCAGCAGGACCATCTCTGACCTAAGTCCAGCCACTCCAGAAAGTGCCAGATTGGACATTTCAACCTGTGATACCATAATGTTGACCGATTGTTCAGTGTTTTGTTTCCCCACAGGAATTTACGGACCATTGCTACTGGGTTACCATGCTTTGCTTTTAGGTAAATCTTCTACCTCAGTAACAGGATTGTTTGTTTGACTGGGAATTATTGACTCTGACATGGTTGGGGAAATAAAAATCATGACTTGGACCCCACAGCCCCCCTGCGTGGTCCCGGCAGGGAGCAAAATCCCCCAGCTTGTACTTTTCCCAGCAGCCCTCTTATCTGCACCTCCGACAGCTAAACAGAGGGGAGGCGGGTTTGGTTTAACAAGGTACCACAAATTTTCTGGACACAACACATCACTCCTGAGCATCCCATGTGCCGATGCAAAGTGGCTCTGAAAGGCAAAGAGTTAATTTTAACCGGACTCATTGATACTGGCACAAATATTAGCCTTATCTCCCGAAATCAGTGGCTTAATGATTGGCCATTAATGCCTGTCCCCCAGGTCCTTTCAGGGGTGGATGGGAACAGTCAAAGCTATCAGAGCCAACACCTGGTGCAAATTACAGGGCCTGAGGGGAGGGTAGCTACTGTCAGACCTTTTGTACTGTCTGCACCACTGTTTTTTTTGGGGAGAGATGTTCTATCTCATTAGAGAATTTTTATGCAGTCAAATTTTGTATAAGGGTCATTGGGGCACGTGACACCCCAAACTGACTTGGAAAATCTCTGATCCAGTTTGGGTAGACCAATGGCCCATGTCATTAGAAAAACTGCGCGTATTAAAAGAACTTGTACAGATCCAGTTGAAAAAGGGACACATAGTCCCATCTAATAGCTCTTGGAATTCACCCGTGTTTGAAATTAAAAAGCGGTCTGGGGGGTGGAGGCTATTGCATGACTTGAGGAAAATAAATGAGGCAATTGAGGGAATGGGGCCCCTACAGCCAGGCCTCCCGTCCCCTTCCATGATCCCTAGAAATTGGCATCTAACAGTAATTGATTTAAAGGACTGTTTTTTTGATATTTCGCTGCATCCAGACGATGCACCCAAATTTAGCTTTTCTGTGCCAAGCATTAATATGCAGGCACCACTAAATCGATATAATTGGTTATCATTACCTCAAGGAATGTGAAACAGCCCCACTATATGCCAGTGTTACGTGGTAAAAACCCTGAGCCCGATCCGAGAACAAATGCCTGATGTTCTGTTGTATCATTATATGGATGATATTCTTATCTCTGCAGAAACTGTGGTTCGAGTGGAAGAAGCAGTGCAGGCTGTCTGCCAAGCTGTTACCTCAGTGGGTCTGACCATTGCTTCTGACAAGGTTCAAAAGACATCTCTCTGGAAATATTTGGGCTGGTGAATAGGCATGCATTCTATTTCGGCACAACCCTTTCAAATTTCAGCTGAAATCAAAACTTTACATGATGCACAGAAATTGCTAGGAACAATAAATTGGGTCCATCCCTTGCTTGGGATTTCAAATGCGTACTTGGAGCCATTGTTTGCCCTCCTGGGAGGAGAGCCCAACCTCTTATTGCCTAGACACTTAAACCAAGAAGCACAGATTGCCCTTCAGAAAGTAGCTGATGCTATCTCTCAGAGGCAATAAGCTCACTGGGGTCCAGAACTGCCACTGTGGCTAATCATTCTAAACTCTAGCAGACAACCTGATGCCTTAATATTTCAGTGGGACTCAGAAAAACCAGACCCTCTGCTATTTATCGAATGGGTCTTTTTGCCTAATAATATGCCCAAGACTATTTCCATGCAAGATGAACTTATGGCCATGTTGATTGTCAAGGCTCGTCAAAGACTGACCTCTTTGGCTGGGAAAGATTTTGATCATATCTATCTACCTCTCACAATGTTTTATTTGAATTGGTTGTTACAAATGTCTGAAAAATTGCAAATTGCTTTAGCAGATTACCCAGGGCAGATATCTATCCATCCGCCTAAAGACAAATTGTTAAGCTCTTCTTTTAATTTACTCCCCAAGCCAAAGAGAAGTGAGACTCCTTTGCAAGCTATGACAATATTCACAGATGGTTCTGGGAAAACCCATAAATCAGTGATTGTATGGAGGGATTCTGAAACTGGAACCTGGCAATCTGATATTGCTGTTGTTGAAGGGTCCCCACAGATAGTAGAACTAGCTGCCGTGGTCAGAGTGTTTCAGAAATTCAGCACACCTTTTAATCTGATTATTGACTCCCCATATGTTTCAGATATCGTGCATAGAGCAGAGAATTATGTTTTGAAAAATGTTAAAAATTACATTCTTTTTTCCTGGTTAAAACTGCAGGTCTCCCTGTAAGACGAAAGGATGGCTCCTTACTTTGTGATGCATATCAGGTCACATTCCAATCTACTGGGCTTTCTCACTGAAGGTAAGCCCAGGCAGACTTGTTAACCTTATCAGTGCAGCATGTTTTGCCTAACAAAATAGAACAAGCTAGACTGAGTCACTCCTTTTTTCACCAGAACTGGGTGAAAGCTGGGGCTTTAGTAAGACTCTTTGAATTAACTCCAGCACAAGTCTCTAATATCTTTGCTACATGCTCTGATTGTCAACGTTGCTCCCTTTCTAATGTGAACACAGGAGTCAACCCAAGAGGTCTACAGAGCCTACAAATTCGGCAAACAGATGTGACACACTTTACTGAATTCGGCTGCTTGAAATTTGTGCATGCTTCTATTGATACCTTTTCAGGTGCTCTGCTTGCCTCAGTTCACACGGGAGAGACAGCGAAGGATGCCTGCCGTCATTTCACTGCTGCCTTTGCCACCTTAGGAATTCCCCAACAGGTTATGACAGATAATGGACCCGCGTACATATCCAGCAGAGTTGAAAACTTCCTCTCCTTATGGAGTATCACCCACAAAAAAGGCATACCCCACTCACCCACAGGACAGTCCATTATAGAGCTTGCTCATAGCTCCCTCAAACGTCTTCTGTTACAACAAAAGGGGGGAGCCGGAGACACTCCTGCTTAAAGACTATGCAAGGCCCTGTATGTTTTTAATTTCCTGAACTGTTCAATGACAGACCTAAATCCTCCTATGACTAGGCATTTTGCATCATACACATCGCTTTCCTGCAAGGAGAAACCACCAGTACTAATCCGTGACCCAGAATCTGGTAAGTACTTGGCCCTTACCCTTTGGTCACCTGGGGGAGGGGCTTTGCTTGTATCTCCTAAGAAAAAGGACCTCACTGGATTCCTGCAAAGAATGTAAAGCCATTCCGGGAACCTCTACCAACAGCTGATGGAGGCCAGGATTCCACCAAGCCCCCAGGAGAGGAGGAAGAGGAGGAACCCCACCCAGACTGCAGCTGATGACATCTTTTGTCCTACCTGTAAAGGAAACTGTGAACTTTGAGTTTTATGTCAGTATAAAGGGTGTGGAAATTGCTGATATCTCAGACCCCTTTTGGCAAAAGCATAGTGTAAATCAAGTATAAAGCCATTGAATTTTTAATTATAGCAGACCACAAGAAAAGGATAGTCCTCACCTCCCTATTCTCGGGAGGGAAGATTTAAGGAAATCCGAAAATAGCCGTGTTTGCAAAGTAGAGTGCAGACAAAACACCTGAGTGCCTTATATTTGGCTAGTCCTTGAACAATCTTAAGAAAGGACAAAAAGGGGATAAGCTAAAAAAGTTTTTTTCTTTTGGCACAACATAGTTCAAAACAAAAAACCAAAAACACCATGGAGTTAAATCGAATGCTATGTTTATTAGCACTGACCGGTGGAAAAACTCTAAAACTCAGAGCCGAAGTGAGTTTTAAGGTAGGTATGTAGTTTATTCAGCACTGGACACGATGCGGGATAGTTCCCAAAGGCATGCGAGCCCCTCGCTCACTCCCGTTTTCTTTTATCCTATAGAATGTTACATATGCAGCAAGTTTCACAATACCGCCATGCATATTTATCCCTTGGCTCCCCCCCTCTGCTTCATATGCTAATTAGCTTATCAGTCCTTTGCGCCTGCACAGTTGTCTCTGGTGGTCGTCTCAGGGGTCTCGGAGATGAAGGAAGGAGTCTTCCTCTCGAGATGAACTTCTGACCCCACTGCCTTGTGCATGCTCACTGATCCTCTGGTCATAGTCCAAGCTATGAAACCAGTCTTTATCTGGTCCTGGGGCCTGAGGAGCCTTGTTATCTCAGTATCTCTGGTAATCTTGTATTCTTGTCTCCTGTTTTGGTAAACATCTTTCCCCTTGTCAGACATCCTTGCCTTCCTCCTTATTGTTCTTGCACATCTGTCTTTTTCCCCCTTAGGTGTCCTAGGTTGCAATGTAAGATATGCCCAAAGTATGTATTCTATCACCATCTTCACGAGCTGTTGAAACTAGGTGGGGCAGTGTTTCCCTTGCTCCCGCCCTCTGGACTATTTTCTGTTAATGGGCCATCAATGCCTTGCCACATGACTCATAGCTAACTCCCTCTGGGAGCTATCTCTGTTTAATGGGCAATCAAGGACCCACTGCATGACTCATAGAATGATATCAGCCCATTGTGAGATGCTCCACCCAGGGGGAGGAGCCAAGCATTCCCACCTGGATATAATCTGGGATTTGGGACAGCAGAGGAGGCCTTACCCACTGGATTCCCGGAGGACAAGAGCTACCAGAACTTTCTACAGGATCACTGTTTCAACAAGACCACTTCATCTGGACTGCTACCACCACCCTAACTAATCAGGTTGTATTCTGACTCTGTCAGTGGTCTTTTGTGCTATTGCTGTAACAGAATTTCTTAGAGAACATGGACATGAGGTATTTTGGAACAAGATCTGATCTATCCCAAAATTGGCCCCAGGTTTGGGCCTGTGTGGAAGTAGATAAGCCTGTGGCACAGTTAAAATTTAGATTAAGGTGTGTTTATATATTAGATAGGATAGTTATAGTGAAATTATGGTACCTACTCTAAACTGAGATTTTTTGCATTCCTTTTCACGCTGAATACCAATTAGAAAACACCTGTAACTGTAAATTATCTGAAACTGTATTTACCGGCCATTTTGGGGAATAAAGAAGAGAACGTATGATTTCACCATAATGGTTGTGCTCTGCATTGCTCAGTCCAGGCTTCCATGTAATTCATAGAGACCATGTCTTCGTCTGGTGCCCGACCAGGGACCCCTTTTTTTTTTTCCCCTTTAATGCGGTTCTCGCTTTGATGCGGTTTCTGCTTAAATGCAGTTTTTGCTTTAATGCGGGGTTTTTTTGCCTAATTGCGGGGGTTTGAGTTTTTTTTGTTTAAATATGATTTTTGCTTCAATGCAGTTTTGAATTTTTGCTTTGATGTGGTGAAAAGTCTCTGCACTTTTTTCCAAACCATAACTAAGTTCTGGATCGAGTTCTCCCGGACTGCCCATGGAGCCGCGGTGAGCTCAATGAGCTGGAAGCTGGACCGTGACCCATCTGCTTTAATCCGGAGAGAAACAGTGGCACTCACTGGAAAGGAGAGGTAAGCGGCTGTATCGTGAGACAAAAGAATCAAAAGTAAAAAATGGAGAAGGAATTTCATGCTGCAATGCAGCTTCTAGCAAGTATTGTCTTTAAAGGAGGTGAAAAAATAAAAGAAACTGACTTAGAACAATTAGCCCTATGGGCTAGAAAGAAAGGAAAATTAAGCCAACCATCGCTTGTTTTTAGTGAAGCAGAATGGAGAGAAATAGGCGAAATGGTATGGGATTTAGCCATTTTGTGGGGAAAAGAAAGTAAGCTAACTACTGAGCTGGGCGCGGTTTGGAAAAAAGTCATAAATACCTTGCGAATATTTTCGGCTGAGTGAAAAGCAGCCCAGGCAGCAATCCAAGCTCTTGAGGGGGTGGCCATTGAAACAAAAGAACTGCAGAGATCATCTGAGGTTGCGAGGTTTTTTGGTATTAGTTCCACACATCCAGTTAAGAGAAATGCAGCCCCTGTTTGTTCCACGCTGCGGGATGTGGTGGATTCTGTGGCAAATCTCTCTGGTCGAACACCAGAAGTTCCCCCGCTGGCATTCAGAGAGACTGAGAGCAAACAGGAAGCGCAGCAGTCGCCAGACTCTGGGGGCGTAGTGAAAGATGAGAAGACAGGCGGGGCCGAAGGCGGAACTGGGATCGCACAAGAGAAGAAACAGAGGGGCGGAGTTCAGGGCGGTGACTTGAGCGGAATGGCGCAACCCCCTCCCCCCTCACCGGAAAACAAAGGGATGAGGCAGGCGCACCTGACCCAAGCCACCAAAACAACAATGGCGTCCCTCACTGCCGTTTCTGGGACCCCAGTCATGGTCCGGCCCGGAGCTGCCACGCCACAGCCAGCAGCAGTGCAGCCAGCCGCCTACCCACAGCAAATCACGGCAGCCTGCTGCCTCCTGCCTGACTCTGAATTGGATGGCGAAAGCCCCAAATTTGGTTTTCGTGGCACGCCGCAGACGCAGAAAAGATTACAGCATTCAGATGAATTGCAACAAATAATGGCCAAGCTTGCTGAGTTATCAACTCACCAAAGTCAACTTGAAAAGTAAACAGCTGCAGCATCCCAAATTTTTCCACAAAAGATGCAAAATCTTTCAGCTTTGTCCTCTTTTCACTCTGACCTATCATTTCCACCTTCTGCACAGCAAATGGCATTGCCCGCCGCCCAACAAAATCCAATTCAGAGATACTGGGCAGGCATTTTAAAGGAAGCAATTTTAGAGGGAGATTTCAAAGCAGCCAACTCTGTCACTTGTCCAGTCATAGAACAGAATCAGGCTCAATGGGAGCCCCACAAATGGAAAGTTTTAAGTTCAGCTAAGCAAACAGTTTCTACTTATGGGGTCAGATCAGAGGCTGCAATAAACATAATTCAGTACATCTTCACAGCCGATGTACTTTGCCCAGCAGACTATTCCAGCATTGCATGTCTACTGTTAACACCCTCACAGTTTCTCATTTTTGAAAGAGAGGGAAAACTTTTGGCAATTGAAGAAGCAAATAAACATCAAGTGGTGGTAATGCCTTAGGTTTTAGCTTTCATATTTTCAGATCCTGTGCTCCCTAGAGATGTAGTCCTGAGACTCATATTAAGTGCCAGCAAGCTCTCTTCACAGAGTAGATAGACAAAACAAATCTTTTTCCTACTGGGGACCAAGGACGACTTTCGGCCCAACAACATAAACAACGGTGGACTGAGAGGAGGAACAAGAAGGATGGAACCTCACAACCTGAAGCTGTAATTGAAAAGTTAAACCCCAATATGCAAATGGACCAAAACTTATAAAAATGTAATATCTCGTGACTGGGCAGCCATTTTTTTTCATGTGGCCATTCTTAGTCCACCCAGGGTGAAGCCCTGGTCAGGTTCCTGTTCTGCCCAAGGTGGATCCTGGAGGCCTTTCAATAAATACCTACTTTATTTTCTAGCTCTCTCCAGTCTCTGTTTCAGGTCAGCCTTCAAAGGCATCAGTGGGAGATCCATTTTATGGGCTCCAGCCAGATATGCTGACAGGACAAGGACCATACCCTACGACCAACACTGAACTTACTTTTCTATTAAAACCCGTCAGATGTCTCAAGCATTGGCCCACAAAGCTTTACTTTTAGTTCCAGACAAGAAAAAACCTGTATCATATGCTTACATTAAACAAGGGGCCACAGAACCATATGGACAATTTGTTGATAGACTGTCAGCTGCTTTAAAGGATGCACAAGACCTACCCACAGAAGTACAAGAACATCTGTTTCATTCCCTCGCCTTTGAAAATGCCAACTCACGTACCAGAACCGTTTTAGCTTCTCTCCCTCAAGGCTGTGCAGTTGATGAAATGCTAGTAAGAGCTGCCAGAGCTGAACAAAACAACCAAACAGCAGCATTCACAGCGGCCATGCAAAACGCGATGCAGCAACAAGGACACATCATTGCAGCTGCGTTGGCAGGAGGCAACATCTACCATCCCAGCAACAACAGAAAACCAACACCTGGCATTGTTTGTTTTTGGTGTGGTGATACAGGCCATTTCAGATGGGCCTGTCAAAAGACTGTATGGTGTCACAAATGCAATCTAGACACCCATTCCTCTGAAGTTTGTCGCAAGTTGGGAATCTTCAAGAACAGCATGTCAAGGCAACGCTCCAGGACACAAATCAATGCCTTGACCAAGAAGACACCGAGAGAGGTTTCCAAGTCAAAAACAAGCCCGCCACATGGGGAAGCCTCAGTGTGGATGTGGCAACAACAGTAGAAGTCACCTTGCAAGATAAGGAAGTGACCCTGATTCCAAACAATGTATATGGTCCAATGTACAGCACAATTTCTTTAGTTGGAGGTTTGTTGCTTGGAAGATCCTCCACAAGCAGACAAGGTGTGATTATGATTCCAGGAGTCATCTATGCAGATTACACCGGACAAGTGAAAGTAATGGCTTGTGCTTTGCAACCACCTGTCACAATTACGAAAAAAAGCAAAATTGCTCAAATCATAGCATTTGAAAACATTTTACCACATCATCAACGACCAAGAGAACCAACTGAAAAGAAAAGAGAAAACAGAGGCTTTGGGTCAACGGGCCATGATGTCTTTTTCACAATAGAAAAGAAAGATAGCCCACACAAAAAAGTGCAATTACAGCATGGTTCCCACAGCATTCCTAAAACCACTGCTTGACACTGGAGGAGACATTTCCATTGTCAGTCAAATATACTGGCCGCCTGATTGGCCTCTGCAAACTCCTTGCACCCACGTTGTGAGAGTGGGTGGAATGAAAGTTCTTTCAATAAGCAAAGATCCCATCAGCATCATCTTTGAAGACAATCGAGTCATCGTGACTCAACCCTACATTATGCCTTTGCCCAGATCGCTTCTAGGACTGCTAGGCAGAGATGCTTTCTCAACTTGGCATGGTTTTAACCACTGACCAGCATTTTCTTTGATGGCCAGTGCAGAGCAGCCACCCATTCTGAAGATTACCTGGTTGACTGAAATCCTTGTTTGGGCCGAGCAGTGGCCAATGACAGAAGAAAGGCTGCAAATTACTAAATAACTAGTACAAGAGCAACTTGAAGCTGGACACATTCCGCCCTCTGTGAGTCTGTGGAACACGCCAATTTTTGTTATCCCAAAGAAATCAGGAAAATAGAGACACTTACAAGATTTCCGAAAGGTCAACGAACAAATGCAGGCAATGGGTGCTTTGCAGCCTGGCCTG
This sequence comes from Prinia subflava, assembly GCF_021018805.1. NCBI lineage: Eukaryota > Metazoa > Chordata > Aves > Passeriformes > Cisticolidae > Prinia > Prinia subflava. The sequence goes on from NW_026960613.1 coordinate 788,951, forward strand.
CCAGCACCAGCTATGATACCTCAAGGGTGGAACATTGTTGTCATCCATTTGAAAGACTGCTTCTTCTCCATCCCACTTCATCCACAAGACACTCAATGCTTTGCCTTCATTGTGCCATCTGTCAACAGAGCAGCCCCAGCAAAACGATATGAATGGACCATTCTTCCTCAGGGCGGAAGAAACTCCCTCATGATGTGTCAATTATTTGTTGATTGGGCCTTGCAACCAATTCGCCAGCATTTTTCCAATGCGATGATCTATCATTATGTCTATGACATTCTTATTGCCACCAAACAGCCATTGGCAGAAACAGATTTAAACTGGTTGATTTCACAATTGAAACATTGTGGACTGACTGTAGCTCCAGAAAAAATACAGCCATCAGCTCCTTGGAAATATTTAGGCTGGCTGATCACAGATGAACAGATTCGCCCACAGAAAATCACTTTACACACCAACATTTCCACCTTGCATGATGCTCAAAGACTTTTTGGGGACCTGCAATGGGTTCATACCATTGTAGGAATCACCAATGATGACTTACAACCATTTTTACCATGGCTTCAAGGTAGTGATGTCAACAGCCCCCAAGACTGTACCCCCAAACAGCAAAGAGCTTTGATTCAAGTGTCAGAAAAGCTACAATGTAGTTGGAGTGCTCACCGTGTAGAACATCTTCCACTGTCACTCTTCCTTTCCAAGGCCGATGCCTGTCCATTTGCCATTGTTTTTCAATGGCAAAAGAAAAAGGGGAACACAGATCTAAGTTTTTCTCAACAGCAAGTTAGTTTACTGGAATGGGTGTTTCTACCTGTGCAACCAAAGAGTCGTGTCATGACCACAACAGATGCTCTTGCTGCATTGATAAAAAAAGGCAGAGACAGAATTGTAGAGATAGATGGAAAGGAACCAGCAGACATCAGTGTTCCTGTGAAAAATGAAGATTTAGAGTGGAAGCTGAGACATTCTGTTGCAATGCAAGAAGCGTTGTTGGGTTTCACAGGGGTGGTTCGCAACCAGCAACCAAAAGGCCCGATGTGGACTCTAGTCAAGTGTTACCAGTGGCTAGAGAGACCTTTGTGTTCCTTGAAACCAGTTGAAGGAAGAACAGTTTTTACTGATGCCGGTCAGAAAACAAAAAAGGCTGTGTGTGTTTGGCAACAGCAAGGAGAAGGGATGCAACATTTACTTAAGAGTGAAGAGGGAGACAGTCTGCAAACCCTTGAACTGAGAGCAGTGTGTTGGCCTTTGCAAACCTGGAACAAAGAATCACTCACCATTGTTTCAGACTCTTTATATGTGGTTGGAGTCGTGCAAAGAATTGAGGATGCACTCATCAGGAAAACCCAGAATCAACACCTTGGAGAACTGTTTTTGCAATTACGAAGTGTGCTGAAACAGCGTCAGCATGCTTTCTGTGTCATGCACATTCGCAGCCATCAGTGCAACAGCGGTTTAGGAGGCAATGCACGAGCAGACGCTGCAGTCAGTTGCGTTGTCCATGTCCCTCCAGAAAACAAATTTGTGAGGGCTCGCGACAGTCATGAAACATTCCATCCAAATGCTAGGGCCCTGCACCGACATTTTCAGATTTCCATGAATGATGCACAAGGGACTGTGTGTGCTTGCCCTCAATGTAGTCATCGTGGGCCTGGCCTTGGCCTGGGCATGAACCCAAGGGGGATGAAAGCTTTAGAATTGTGGCAGATGGATATAACTCATGTTCCAGAATTTGGGAGACTGAAATATGTCCATGTCACTGTTGATACCTATTCTAAATTTATCTGGGCCACAGCACAATCAGGAGAAAAAGCCTTGCATGTTGAAAGACACCTATCTGTTTTGCAGTGATGGGTGTGCCTGTAGAAATTAAGACCGACAATGGTCTAGCCTATGTCGGTCAGCGAATTGCTAAATTTATGCAAAAGTGGGGAGTCAAACATACCACCAGAATCCTTCACTCTCCTACTGGTCAAGCTATTGTAGAAAGAACCAATCGTACCCTGAAAGAATATTTAGCAAAGCAAAAACAGAATGATGAAACTGATGTAGCTAGTCGATTATCTAAGGTATTGTTCACCTTAAACTATTTATGTTTAGCAGAAGGAAGAGAAGAGCCTGCCGTTGTGATACATCACCATGCAATGAAAGAGGGAAGACCACAGGTGATTCCAGGACTTTATGTTTATCAGAAGAACATGCGAACGGGTGAATTGCAGTGACCAAGTCCTGTGCTGTTTAATGGTCTTGGTTATATGTGTGTTTCTACAAAAGAAGCAGGACCTGTTTGGGTGCCGAGCTGATTTACCTGTGCATGTCCCCAATCAGAGATAACAGCTAACAGTGATAGTCATGGTGACAGCAGCGACTTACCTGGAGCACCTTGTGACGACCCTGAAGCTGCTGAAAATTGACTTCTTAAATCAGAAAAATAGTTATATAGTTATAGTTATAAGGTTAAGTGATAAGTTGTTTTTAGTATTTAGAGTTAAGTAATAACCAGTTATTGTTTGTTTTTTCCTTTTTTGTAGTAGAACTGAAAGAAACAACCAAAAAAATGAGCGGAATGTTGGGAGTTGGAATGTTTGTTTTAATTAGTGTTTTGGTAAAAAGAGGATCAGGAGTGCTTGAGATCGACTCAAGACAAAATATATGGGTACTTGGGCCAGTCAGACTAGACAAGATTAATTTTGTTTGTCTTTAACTACACTGTCTAATCCTTTTTGGACTTGCTTGATTGGAGTCCCAGTAGACTCCATGACAGAGTTCAGAACTTGGCCTCAAGTCAAAATTAATCCAAAGAGTGTTTTGGGAATGCAGGCTGTCGCCATTGCACAAAATCTTAGAGTTTCTAGTACTGAGCCCCAAGAACTCGACCTTTTGGGTTCTGTGCCAGGAAATTACTGTTTAATTTTTGGACACTTTGTTATGAATTCAAGTTTGTTCATTGTGAACAAAAAGCAACTGAAGAATTGCAACACTTGGCTGTCTCCCAGGTCCCCATTGTGTTATAATTATATTGAGTACTGTAACAATTGGACTGAGTCTGTAAAGGTGTTGCAAAAAAATTACCACCAGGGATCTTTCTCATTTGTGGAGATAGAGCCTGGTCTGCAGTTCCCCAAGAAGCTGTAGGAGGTCCATGTTATTTTGATAAATTGATATTGTTTGCTCCCAGCATCCATCAAGTTTTTTGGTTGTCTCAGAAGACCTGATGAGCCAAACGCAGTGTCTCAACTAAGCCCTGACTGTAAAGATCAGGTAGAGTTATGGAAACCTGCAGCTGTAATATCGGCATCAATCCTTGCCCCAGGAGTTGCTTCAGCGCAAGCTTTCACACAGTTGAAAAACTTAGCCTGCTGGACAGGAAAACAAATTAATATAACATCAAATATGCTGAGTGAGCTTGCCAGGATGTTAACGACATCCGTCATGCAGTTCTTCAAAACAGACCCGCAGTTGACTTCCTCCTTCTTGCTCAAGGGCATGGATGTGAAGAGTCTGAAGGCATGTGCTGCATGAATTTGTCAGACCATTCTCAATCAATTTACAAACAGCTGTCACAGCTGAGAAGCAACATGAAAAAACTTGTAGTTGTTGACACTCCGTTTGACAAATGGCTTGATTCATGGGGTCTCACTGGGTGGATCAAAGATTTGATCCATTTTAGTGTTGTGATTTTTATTGTTATTATAGTTATTTTAATTCTTGTGCCTTGTTTGTTACAGTGTATGCAAAAAATAACCAGCCGTGCCTTAGAATCAGTTTGGATAGCTCAGGAAAAAAAAGGGGGAATTGTAACAGAATTTCTTAGAGAACATGGACATGAGGTATTTTGGAATGAGATCTGAGCTATCCCAAAATGGGCCCCAGGTTTGGGCCTGTGTGGAAGTAGATAAGCCTGTGGCACAGTTAAAATTTAGATTAAGGTGTGTTTATATATTAGATAGGATAGTTATAGTGAAATTATGGTACCTACCTTAAACTGAGATTTTTTGCATTCCTTTTCACGCTGAATACCAATTAGAAAACACCTGTAACTGTAAATTATCTGAAACTGTATTTAACCGGCCATTTTGGAGAATAAAGAGGAGAACGTATGATTTCACCATATTGGTTGTGCTCTGTGTTGCTCAGTCCAGCTACCATGTAATTAATAGGGATCCTGTCTTCATATTGCTTTTATTTAATTTTCCTTTTTTTTCTCTCTCTCTCCTATTAAATTGTATTTCTGACCTGAAATCTCTCACTGGTTTTGCTTTCAAACCAGCACATTAGGCAACTGATACAGCACAAAGAGCAGCAAGTATTAAGCAACACACATCATCTGAATGCCTATTTCTTATAAATATCTTCTAATTTCTATGTCTAATAACGTCTTGTTTCCAGTCTCATTTATCAGCATTGCTTGCCTTTTGTAGCACAGCCTGGCCTGTTGATCAACCCAAAACAAATGTTTGGATAATTCTAGCTAATGCAACCAAACAAGATACCTTATGCTTGGCTACCACATCCCCAGAAAATCTATTTTCAACCTGTTTAGTTGTTTGCCATTAGACGGCTGGTCAATGCCAGAAACTACCAAAAGCATTGTACAGAGCTCAAATTCCATTGATACATGGGATCAGTGGACTCCTTACCTTCCTATTACACCCTTGGCACCACAAGAATTAGAACTCCTGGGTTCTGTAAAAATTATTTTTTGTGTTAATTTTGATTACACAGACCTTTTGGCCCAACTACATTTCTGGCAGCCCTTCTAAATCCAGAAACGACTCCCCTGTGGCTGCCACCGGGAATGTTTCTCGTTTGTGGAGATTAGGCCTTGGGGAGCTATCCCTTCGCACATAAAGGAAGGTCCCTGTAGTTTGGGACGACTGACTGTGCTAACACCTAATGCATCTGTGATTTTACAGCACAAGTATCCTCGCAGAATAAGGCGCAGTCTGCATGCATTTGATGAATACTGCAATGATGAATTGTCTTTGTGGTCTGTGACCCAGATGAATTGGGCCTCTCTGCTTTCGCCAGGACTGGCTGCAAAAAAGGCCTTAAGTCAATTAAATAAGGTAGCCTGCTGGCTGGCAAAACACAAATGCCACCAGCTCCTCTTTATCAAATGTATTTACACATGTTGACAGTGTAAGGCATGCCACTTTGCAAAACCGGGGTGCCATCGACTTCTTCCTCCTGACCCAAGGCCATGGATGTGAAGATTTCAATAGAATGTGTTGTATGAATCTTTCTGATCACTCAGAATCTATCTATAAAAGCATACAGCAGCTAAAGGATAGTGTGTTTAAACTAAAGGTAGAATCTGGATCTTGGCTAGATGACCTGTTTAGTGGCTGGGATTTGACACCTTGGCTAAAAGATTTTCTTAGGATAGGCATGCATGAAATTATTTTAATAATAATTGTATTAGTTATGAGACCTTGCTTTCTTCAATGTGTGCAAAGATTAATTAATAAGGCCATTAAAGGAGTGTTTTTGGTTGATACAGGAGGGGGAGATGTGGGAATACACAGGACAGAGAGTAAAACAGACTTAATTATCATAGTTGGTTTGATAACCAGGATGCCATGGCAGGAACAAACAGAGCTTTGAAGATTACAGAAGATGAGATTAAACCTGCTTACAGGAAGAGAGGAGACTCAATCAAAACTTCTGCAAGCAAAAGATGTTGTAAAATGTATGAGTTGCCTGTATGATCTTTAACCTGATTATTGAAGTGGAAAATTATTAACCTTACTGAAATGGTATATAAGCTTTTGGAAAATCTAAGTAAAATCGAATTCTGATCACCAAATCAGTCTTCCTGTCTCTCTGTCAATCGTCAATAATCACCGACAATACAGAAAACCTTGAGATGCTGTAATTCCCATCCACAAGATGATCCGAGAGCTGGAGAGCCAAGGGGTGGTCAGCAAAACACACTCACCCTTCAACATCCCCATCTGGCCTGTGCACAAATCTGAAGAATGGAGATTGACTGTGGACTGTCGTGCCTTAAATGAAGTGACTCCACCATTGAGCGCTGCTGTGCTGCACATATTGGAGCTCCAGTATGAGCTGAAGTCCAAGGCAGCGAAGTGGTACGCCACAATTGACATCGCTAATGCATTTTTCTCCATTCCCCTGGCTGCAGAATGCAGGCCTCAGTTTGCTTTCACCTGGAGGGGCGTGCAGTACACCTGGAACAGACTGCCCCAGGGGTGGAAGCAGAGTCCCACCATCTGCCATCGCCTGATCCAGGCTGCACTGGAAAGGGGTGAGGCTCCAGAACATCTGCAGTACATAAATGACATAATTGTGTGGGGGAACACAGTAGCAGAAGTGTTTGAGAAAGGAGAGAAAGTCATCCATATCCTCCTGAAAGCCAGTTTCTCCATCAAGAAGAGCAAAGTTAAGGGACCTGCTCGAGAGATCCAGTTCCTGGAAGTAAAGTGGGAAGATGGATGGCATCAGACTCCCACTGAGGTCATCAATAAGATCACAGCGATGTCTACACCAACCAACAAGAAGGAAACACAAGCTTTCCTAGGTGTCATAGGCTTTTGGAGAATGCACATTCCTGAGTACAACCTGACTGTGAGCCCTCTCTACCTGGTTACCTTCAAGAAGAACACTTTCCAGTGGGGCCCTGAACAGCAACAACCTTTTGCCCAGATCAAGCAGGAGATTGCTCATGCAGTAGCCCTTGGCCCAGTCAGGACATGACCAGATGTGAAGAACGTGCTCTACTCTGCAGCCAGGAGCCATGGTCTGTCCTGAGGCCTTTGGCAGAAATTGCCTGCTGAAACTTGAGGCCAACCACTGGGATTCTGGAGTAAAGCTACAGACGGTCTGAAGCCAACTACACTCCAACAGAGAAGGAAATTTTAGTCGCCTATGAAGGAGTCCAAGCCACCTCAGAGGTAATAGGCACTAAAGCACGACTCTTCCTGGCATCCTGACTACTAGTGTGGGGGTGGATGGTCAAAGCAAAGGTGCCCTCTAACCACCACACCACCAGTGCCACATGGAGCAATTGGATTGCTCTCATCACACAGAGAGCCCATATTGGAAAACTGAATGGCCCTGAGATTTTGGAAATAATTACATATTGGCCCGAAGATGAAAACTTTAATCTCACAGATGAAGAGGAACAAGAACAAGTGGCATGTGCTGAAGAAGCTCCATTGTACAACCAACTGCCAGCAGGAGAAACACTCTATGCTCTTTTTACTAATAATTCTTGTCACATCGTGTGACAGTGTGTGAAATTTAGTTTATTAAGTTTGTTATATCTTCCTTTGTCCCTCCCTACCATGTGTACCCCTGCAGCAAGTTACGTAACTGTCAGTTTTCTGTCAGTCATGGAGCCCGCGAGTTTTGTATTTCTCCTGACTCCCCTGGTTGGCAAAAGTTGAATATCGCGCCTGTGTAACGGTCCCTAGAACCCCTTTTATTGGTTGTTTTGCCTTTACCCCTCCCTGACACCATCTGGATAAAAGTTTACGCAGAACGTCCCCTTGGGGCAGTTGCGAGAGCAGACGCAGGCGTGGCTACCTCGCGTCTGCCCGACAATAAACGCTGCTACCTCACTGCCTCCCATCCTGCCTCTGCTTCGTCACTTTAAGACCGCTGCCAAGGATCTCTTGAAACAAAGAACCCACAGGAATCAGTATCGTCGTGCGGCGCACTAACTGATCCTCGTCCATTGTCACGGTGTCTCGGGCTGGCCGTGCGTGGAGATGCTGAGGTCTCGAAACACAGCACCGTGACAACATCGTAGGGATGAAATGAAAGTGGAAACTAGCCACATGGAGCCCAACACAGCAGGTTGCAGAAGCTACCAAAGGGGAAGGTAGATCAAGCCAACTTGCTGAACTCAAAGCATTCAACTGCCCCTGGACACTGCTGAAAGAGAGAAGTGGCGAAAGCTCTCCCTTTACACTGATTCATGGATAGTACCCAATGCTTTGTGGTGATAGCTGGAAAAGTGGGAAAAGGCTAATTGACAGCTAGGGGAAAACCAATTTGGGCGGCTAAAGAGCAGAAAGATATCACTGCTGTAACAGTCGATCCAAAGGCCCCTCATCTGCCTCACAAATGTCAGAGGCTGAGACCCCCATGGACCCTGGGCCGCTGGCCTGACCAAGGCGGGATCCAAGCTTCTCCCTGCAGCTGCTGTTATTGGACCGAAACGCCCTCCTCAGAGACCCGTGCATGAACAATGGGGGGCTGTTACGGTTCCTGGGCCGTGTTTGCGGAGGCCGTGTTTGCTGTTTCTGTACCAACTGTACCTGCTGTGAAGGCTTGGGCACACCGCCTCTCTATTGTGAAGAGAACACCTGCAAAGCCCACGAGACCTTCTCCCCCTTCCTGGCATCTTGTCCTTCGCCTTGAAAAAGAACTATAATAATCACCCCCAGAGAGGAGACTCTCTGAGGCCTCCCCGACGGACAAGAGGGGTCTATTGGCGCACACCACGAGGACTGCGAAGGTGGTCTTGGTTTCCAGCGTCACAAGGACTCTCGTTTGTTTGTCGGTAGCTATGAGCCCCCTTTTCCTCTTTTGTCTCTCTCTCTTTCTTTCCCTTCTCTTCTATCACATAATTGTGTGTATCAATAAAGATACAATTGAGTTTACTTGAACTAAGTTCTCATTGCCTCTTTTTCCACTCTGAAATCAAAATGAACCATCACGACCATCCTTTGGCTTGTGACAACTGCCCAGGTAGAGAAGCTATATGTGAAAGTCCACCATGTAGATGACCATGTCCCCAAGAGTAGGGCTAAAGAGGAACACCGAAATAACAAGTAGGTAGATCAGGCTGCAAAGATAGAGGTGTGGAAGATAGACTTTGATCCCTTGCTTAGTGTAACTTATTCAACATGTGACCAAGGGGATGCAAGTAGTAGCCATGCTTAGTGATCCAGAAATGGCTACAAAAGGACAGAAAATGATGTTACTGCAAATGATTGAAAAACCAAAAAGGATCCAAGAACTGAAAGTTAAGTCGGTGATCACTAAGGTTTGCAAAGACAGTAACAGAAAATAAGAAGAGGAGGGATTGAAAGGAATGACAAGGAGGTGTCATTATAAACAAATTGCAGGCCTGATGGGAGATAAAACCAGATATAGAGAGATGATAGAAGCAATGGGGGAAACCACAAATTCCATAGGAATTTCACTAATTGATACAGACTGTTACTCAAGACTGTCACATCTTTGAATTTAGAGAAAAAGAACAGAGATAAAGGGAAAAGGAAAAGGGGTGGAGAACACATTAGAAAGGGGGTCCTGAATTTGTTGATTCAGGAAATCTGTACCTCTCAAGTACCTTAGCCAATGTGGAAAGAGAGAGGGAAATGCAGCCAGGAAAATCGGATAAAAAGGAGGCTGCAACCTCTAACAGTTTGAGACACCCCATGGGAAATGCCCATAACCTTTCTCTTTATTCAAATAAAGTTACAGGGCTCCTCTGTCTCCTTTTTGGACATTAACCTCTGGTGTTTGTGGATTAATTTTCCTGACAGAAGAGACCTACAACTATCAACTACTCAACTGTGTAACTATTTCAGGAAAATTTGCCTTCTTTAAGTGAATTCTTGCATACTACAGGAAGTAGTGAATAAAGCCAATCTTTTAAGATAAATGCTCTAATTACTACTAAATTAAAACTCAGCTGTATCAGATATTCCTTCTGCTAGCAATGACTTCTGGACAACATATTTAACTTCTAGGAACAGGCTTGTAACAAATCAGCCTTATTTAGAATTGGAAAAGAGATTGACAACATATTTAAAAGAATGAGTCAGTACTTCAATTGGAGCAAAATCTGAAAACTAAGATTTAAGAGGTTGTATGAGTTCAGGCTCCAGTTTAGTGGGCCAGATGAATTTAACTCAGTAAAAAAGGTTTACAAAATTGAACAATGAATAGTAGAGAGTTGGTGGATTTACTGTAATATATATATAACATTTAGGTCAAGATGTTAATCCTCAGGATTTGTTTGATAAGGGAAAGTTTTAGTGCCTTCTGTATTGGTTTGACACACACTGGCTTCTGGTAGCAGGGGGGCCACAAAGATGGCTCCTGTGAAAGGCTCCTGGAAGCTGCTACCATGTCCAGCAGAGCCAATGGCTGATGTCTCTGAAGATGGACATGCTGCTGGCCAAAACTGGGCCAATGAGAGAGGTTGGTAACGCCTCTGGGATGACATATTTAGGAAAAATCAAACCAAAGTCATGGGTTTTGCTCCTAGTCAGAGAAGGCGAGGAGGTGAGAACATATGAAGGAAAACAACATGGAGATACCAAAGTCAGTGGAGAAGGAGAGGGAGGAGGTGCTCCAGACATCAGAGCCAAGATTCCTCTGCAGGCCATGGTGCAGACCATGGTGAAGCAAGTTGTCCCTCTGGAGCCCATGGGTCCATGGGGGATGCAGAGATCCACCTGCAGCCTGTGGGGGAGATGCCCATGCCAGAGCAGGTGGATTCCTGGAGGAGGCTGTGATGCAGTGGGAGACCAGGTGGAGAGAGAGGGCCCCTGCTTCCAGGCTGGAGGAGCCTGTCCTTGGAGGACTGCACCCTGTGGAAAAAGAGACCCACATATCTTGGTTTGGAAAGACAGGCATCTGTCAGGGAAAGCTATAGCTCCCTTTGGAATGGAGAATGTAAACCCCCTCTGTGGAATTGCATTTTATGGAAATGGTTTGCTCTGGCTCACCCCTGAAAAGTGTATAGTTTATCCTAAGTCTGTAACCTCCCTGCAGTATGGTGTATCTGTAACTCTATTGGCTGTAGAATCTTACCGCGCCTACTTTGAACCTCTGTGTTAAGGGTGCAAATGGAGAGGGCTCCTCCTCTTTTGCCCTGGTGGTCTCCAGAGACTGCTCTCTCCCCATCCCTCTCCCCTTCTCCCTCTCCCCCTTTCCCTTCCCCCTCTCCCTCAGTGACCATGCTGCCTTCCTGGGGTAAGACTCTGAATAAACCCTCATCTCATCAGCACCTCAGCAGCCGTCTGGAGTCTTTTTTCCTGCCAGCATGCGAACGCCCACGACCCTAGAGCCCGGGGGGCTCCCGGGGAGCCCTCCTTGGGATCCCCCCCAAAATTTAAACTACAACACCCCTCCCTCCAAATGATTATAATTTGGCAATTAGGAGCTTTCAGGCAAAGATATGGGAATAGGAATAACAGTTCTTTACTAGGAATAATTAAAATACAAATGCAGTAGTACAAAAAAAACCAAACAAGCAAATAAACAAAAGTCCTAGAAAACCCTGACAGAGATACAACCTGACACTCTGTTGGTCAGGGTGTTGGAAGCAGTCTAAATAAATCCCCCTGGAGTAACAGATGTTGTTCTGTGAAGTAGAGATGATCCTGTAGAAAAAAGGGTCCAGTGCTGGTGAGATGGGTCCAATCCTCCCCGATAATTCAGTAGAAAACCAGCTGAATTAGTGTTTGGGATTGCAGGTTTTATGCCGGTGGAAAGGCTTTGGCTCCTCCCAGTGGGCAGAGCATCTCACAATGGGATGATGCAATGTGTCATGTCATTGGTGAGCCTTAATGGCCCATTAACAAAAGATACCCCCCAGAGGGTGGACAGTAGTGAAAGATAAGAAACATTGCCCCACTTGGTTTTAACAGCTGGCCTATCATCAGAAGGCATCCTCCCCCTCCCCCCTGGAGTTACAAGAGATAAAGAAAAACATCTCCCCAACTGCTTTCAACAGATGAAATAGAATACACTTTTTTTTGTTGTTGTTGCTTAACTCAAGACACCACATCATAGCAGTTTTGGGAGGACTGTCTGCCCATGGGAGGGTCTCACATTGCAGCAGGTGCACTATGGCTGCTGCTTGTGAGAGTTGACCCATGCCGGAGAAGTTCATGGAGAACTGTCTCCCATGGGAAGGGACCTCTGTTGCTATGGTTTTCGGACGGCACAGAAATAACAACATGACTCTCTCTATGATGGTAAAGATGAGAGCAAACTTTAGTCTTCTAAATTCTACTTTTATAGAGTAGTTCGGTACAAAGAACATGATTGGTTATTCAGCGTCTACACCCTTTTGTAAACATTTCTTTCCAGTAAACATGTTGGAAAAACACCACCTGCGGATGGTTTCTCACTTCCCAAGGTTTGTTTGAATTCCTCCTTTAGATTTCTCAGGCTAACATGAGAAAGTTGCTCACTTGCCTTTCACACAGACACTAGCAGAGCCTGAGGCCTAAATTCAGACCAATGTCAGGCCCACATCTCCCCCTTTTAGTTTTTGCTGAGGGCGGCATCTGTGTCTGTGTCCTCTCCTGCAGGGCCCTTTCAAGAGAAAAAAGACAAACATGACACCAGAAGTCCCATTAGTAATCAAGCAATCACTAAATAGAACTTCCATTGGGCACCGACTTAAATGGTCAGGGAAGTTCTGTGGCATTTGGTGTTGACCCTTCATAACCATGTCCCTGCACCAGTGTCAAGCCCAGATATTTACTAATTCTAATACAGAAAAAACGAAAACATCATTAGCCTGCTCAAAAATGGCAGTGTAATTTGTCAAGATCCATCACTCTAGGAATCATCCTTTCAGATAACAAGGGCTTTTCCTGCCTTTTAGCAAAGGACAGTGCTCCTTGCATTACACCTGCAACAGCAAACTGATTTAATTTTCCAATTATTTGGACAACCTGAGTTGACCTTTTTATTTTTTTTTTTAATGCAAAAATGCATGCGATGTTTGAAAGGGCAGAGACCCATTGCAGGATGTGCAGTATTGGACCATCGTTCACTCAATTGGCCCATGATACCTGTAGGATGTCACCTAGAAAGAATAAGAATAACAAAATTAATAAAAATATCAATAAAAAGATATCTGACTCCAAAAATATCTATGTGATCCCAATGACCAGAAAGGCAAAAACCACAAAGTGAAATAACAGCCCTTAATAATTATAAAACATACACCGAAGGCACGTGAAATATTACCTAAAATACAACTACATCTATGTAGGAAAACCTTAATAAAACAACATCTACTATAAAATTAAAACACATGAAAAGGAAAAGTCCATTGAGACAAGACGTTGATCCTTAGCATCACTGGATGTCTTCTTGAAGTCTGGAGCAGGGAGTGACTCGAGGAAGATCGATGAAAACAGGACCATGCTGCTGACACAGGACTTCTGTTGTCTCCATAACTTCCAACCACATGGTCATCTTTGCAGTCTATGTGACAGCCACTAAGGCTATGCAATGTCCCTTTTCACTCCTCAAAGGTGATGGGTAACATGACTGCTGAACCTGCTAATGATAAAACACAGGCACATCTTCTCCTTAAGTTAACAAACTTGTCAGGCTCCATTGTCTAAATTCAACATCCAGGTTTCATAATTACTTTTTCTTCAGGTTCATAACATAAATGTTACATTGTTGCATGTTATCTTTTTGATAATAATTTTGATCAGCCCAGGAAATGCAAAAGCTGAAATGTTTCTTTACCAGTGATAACCTGTTTGTTGGAGTCCATGTTTCCATGGATCCTCCACAGAGAGTGAAAAGTACAGAGATAGAATTAAAACCTTTAGAAAAATTAGAATATATAAAAGCTTTAGATACATAAAGTAGAAATCTAACCCTGAGCCTTAAGTCTTACATGCCCTAAGTCCTAGTTCAGTGTAGAAGGACACAGCTTCAGGCTTAGTGATAGAGTACAGACACAACAAAAATAGAGTAGGGTACTGTTTATAATTTTTAGTGTGAGTTTTATGTACAAGGTAGAACCTTATGCTAGTAAGATAGAGTTTTACGTTAATAGATATGCTATGTGCGTAGGTTTTGACGCTGATTTTCGTAGTTTTACGAACTTTAGAATTGTACCTAGATTGGTTAGTGTGTAGATAAAAAATATGAATATGCATTTTGCAATTTGGGATAAAAAGCCTCTGGGTCGGTCGGAGGGATTGGAGGGGTCGAGTGATCAATCCGATCAATCGATCCAACCTCCACCTCCTGCAGCCTGAGGAAGGAGCCTTGCCAGGGAGCCAAATGGGATTCTAAAGGTATCATCTATTATTGCCTGGCATCTGGGCCCTGGGGTCCCGTTCCTTCCCCTTGCGAGGGTGCAGGACCCCAGGGACCCCTCCTTGTCCCTGCGACCCTGCATTCAGGAACTCTGCCAAGTTGGGGACCCCTCCATTGCCACTGTGATCCCCGTGGCCAGGACCCCTGTCTGGGATCTGTGATCTTGTGTTCCCTTTCTGTGATTGTGACCCCACGGTTGAAAAATCCTGCTTGGGATCAGATGGGAGGCTGATTTACCTAGAGGCTGTAATGTCAGATATGTGCTTTGCTTATAGTCTTACTAGTTTTGCTTGTTAGGAATTCTATGCTTTGTTTGCTGTTTCATTAGAGTTGTGTGTTAAGATTTCTATGTTTTGGTTATTGTCTTGTTTAGACTTTGTTTGCCTAGGTTTATAATTGATTGTAGAATAAGGCCACTCTCAGAACTCTTATGCCTTCAGATATGTGCTTTTGTATAAATAAATTACTCTATTTAGATACTAAAATGCTGTAAGACCTTATAAAGACTTATATACCCGTACAACGACCTAGGCACCTGTTCATCCTTCCCGGGCAGGAATTCCAGGTTCACCTCAAAGATCAATTCAACTATTATATTTAAAGGTCAAATTGTTGAGTCAAATAACTCATATGTAATTTTTTGCTAAAACATCTGGGCAAACAGGCAATTCCCATCCAGAGAGAGCCAAGGCATGGCCAGTGCCCAGCTCTAACTGCAGAGGAATCCCTTACACCAATTTTAAAAACAAGCTTCTTAAAAATCTTATAATAAAAAACTAATATGGTAATTGACACCTCCTAAATTTGTCAGGGTAGAGATGCTCTGAGCTCAGCAGGCTCCTGAGACGGTCTGTGACCAGGATTGGAACTGCATCCCAAACTGTCAGGACAGAGGAGGCATTCTTACAATCTCAGATAACCTTGTCTGGAAATCTGAAAATATTTTAAAAATCATGAATGAAAAACTAGCATAGACAGCTAGAAAACAAGGAAAAATTCTTGGGTGACACGTGTCTTACAGGCAATTATAGACAAATAGCAAAGTACATGAGAAGAAGAAGCAGAAGCAGCAGCAGTAGCAGCCGGCTGTAGAACTGTGATAACTTTATCATATCAGTGAATTCACATCAAATATCTTAAAAACTGAGATAACACTTAAAACTCATAACTGATGGTTATACTGTAGAATTATTAATAATACTTGTGTTATCTGCGAAAGGCAACAGAGGTTGCTTATTTGTTTTTTGTATTTCTTGTCATTTTTCTTCTATTATGAACAGGCATTTAAGGCTCCAATTCTGTTCACAGAGACGCCTTGAGAAGAAATGTTTTGAGGGAGGGGGGGAGGGAAAAAACCCAAACAAAAATCAACCGTCCCTCTAAAAGGAAAAGCTTCTGCTCACCTCAAAGGCGGCGAAGCTAACTGGCCCTCCCTGAGTGGGGCTTTGGGGGCTCAAGGGCCCCAGGGCCACCCCGCGGAGCTGGGGGAAATCCAAACAAACGTGGCCCCCATTTTTCTGTAAAGGAAAAGCTTCTGCCTGCCTTAAAGGCGGTGAAGCTATTTGGCCCTGCCCTGAGTGGGGCTTTGGGGGCTCAATGGCCCCAGGGCCGCTCCGCAGAGCTGGGGGAAATCCAAACAAACGTGGCCCCCATTTCTATGTAAAAAAAAAATTCAAGCGAAGCAACTCCTACAGCATTATAAGCTGTCTAGAGGAACGGCAAGTTCCTCATGCCCTATTCGCAGTCGCCGCTCGGCCCGCAGGGAAGGAGTGGGAGAGCGAACCCCGCCGCTCATGGCAGGGGGAAGGGGGAAAAGTAGCGAGGAGACCGCTCCTCCATTCCTATGACGACTTGCTGTGCAAATTCACGCGGGAAGGAAATGGGGGGGAAACGGAGAGGGGACAACGGAGCGGGGCTTGGCGGGGCTCAGCCCGCCGCCGCCTGTCTCAAGCGGAGAGCCAGCGGCCCCCCCCTCCCCGCCCTGGGGGGAAGGGGGGACGAAGAGGCAAAGCTGCTCCAAGCCGCCCGTCTCAGCGGCACCGTGCGGGGAAGGGACCTGCGCGCCCGCCTGACCCGCGCGCTGGCGGGGAGGGGAGGGAGACCGAGTACGGAAAAGCGAGCGAGCGAGAGATTTTGCAGCCGCTGCAGCGCCCTGGAGTAGGGCGGGAGAAAACCCCAGCGAGAGAGGGAGAAAACAGGGAGGTCGCATCCGTGCTGCCATGCCTGTCTCACCGCACCCCCCACCCCTGCGCAAGGGAAAAGAACAAAGTTAAAACACAGAGACACAAAGAAAGACAAGCCCTAAACTCACACAGGCAATCATAAAAACAAGCACAGGTAACGTTAAAAGCATAAAACACTCATAAAGTGAACTTTTTGCCCTGAACACACAGAAGGATACAGAGGGATCAAAGGTTTTCGATCCCGGTCCCGTCCGCAGGCCAGATGCTGGGCCACGCCGACGAGGAAAGGATAGTTGTGTCACACTCCGGGTCGGAATCTGACCAGCTGTATCTTGGACGGGCTAGCATCTTTTAAACTCACGGTACAGACTAGTCGCAGTGGATGATAGCGCAGGAACCACTGCCAGCCATCCGTGGTATGAAGAAAGGAGAAGGAAAAGCCAAGGAAGCGCCGTCTCTGCTGGCCGGGAGAGGCTTACAGACGCTCGCTTTGATCTTGGCCAGATAGAACCGAAAGAGGTCGGGGGAGTGCTGGGCAAGCTGTCGGCAGCGAAGAATTCCAGCTGCTTTTGTCAGGAAAGGCACAAGCTGTCCTTTCTCAGGCTGGTTCCCCAGGTTTGTTTTTTTTTTTGGAACCTTTGCCCGGCTGTCTGTTCTAGAGATTAAAGTCCAGCTGTGCTGGGTGCCGTCCGACCTGCTGTCTTTTGGCAGGATTGATCTTTTTCCATGGTCAGCAGGACCAGCATTCTTTAGAAAAAAAACGTGGGAATATTTCGCTTACCTCTCTGAGGAGGCAGGTAGAATTTTCAAGCTTTGCTGCATGAATCAGTCCCGGTTGCGCTGAACTTCTTCGAAAACGTCAGGTCACCAGATGTTGCTATGGTTTTCGGACGGCACAGAAATAACACCATGACACTCTATGATGGTAAAGATGAGAGCAAACTTTATTCTTCTAAATTCTACTTTTATAGAGTAGTTCAGTACAAAGAACATGATTGGTTATTCAGCGTCTACACCCTTTTGTAAACATTTCTTTCCAGTAAACATGTTGGAAAAACACCACCTGTGGATGGTTTCTCACTTCCCAAGGTTTGTTTGAATTCCTCCTTAAGATTTCTCAGGCTAACATGAGAAAGTCGCTCACTTACCTTTCACACAGACACTAGCAGAGCCTGAGGCCTAAATTCAGACCAATGTCAGGCCCACAGACCTCACCGTCTCACAGGGGAAGGTCTCCTCTCCCAGAGCAGCTGAAGAAAATCTCAGTGATGAACTGACCAAAACTCCCATGCCCTGTATCCCTGCACTGTTGGTGGGAAGGAGGGAGAGGCTGGGGGGAAATGGTGTTTTAAGGGCTTATTTTACTTCTCATTATCCTCCTCTGATTCTGTTAGTAATAAATTTCTCTTTGCAGCCTTAAGTTGAGCCTGTTTTGCCCTTGAAGTGTTTTCTCCTGGTCCTTATCTCAACTCCTGAAGCCTTTGTTAACTTTTTTGTCCCTCTCCTCTGCCCAGTTGTGGCAGGGGAGGGTGAGCGAGTGACTCTCATGGGTGCCTGGCATTGAGCCAGTGTCAAGCCACTACACCTTCCCTTCCCAAATTTCAATATCAATCCATGATTCATTTTTTACTTTTACCAGTTCTATTGGGTCTGGCTGAGATGGAGTTCGTTTTCCCATAGCAGCTCTCACAGTGCTGTGTTTTGCATTGGGAGCTGGAAAGGTGTTGAGAACACACCAGTATTTTGGATACTGCTGAGCAGCACTGGCACAGCATCAGTGCTGTCTCCCAACATTCCACCCACCATGAGTAGGCTAGGAGTGAGTGAGAACCTGGGAGGGGACACAACCAGGCCAGCTGACCCAAATTAACCAAAGATATATTCTATACCATATGATGTCAGCTCAGATATAAAATCTTAAGGGAGGGAGGAGGAATTGGGGGGGGGGGGGGGGAATTTGGTATTTTACAGTGTTTGCCTTCTGGAACAACTGCTACACATGCTGAAGCCCTACTTCCCAGGAAGTGGTTGGACATCGCTATCTGATGGGAAGTTGAGAATAAACTTTTTTCCTCTTTCCTTATGTGAGTGTAATTGTTCACTTTTTTTGTTTTGGTTAACTGTCTTAACCTACTAGTTGTTTTCCATCTTATTTTCTCTCCCCTGTCCTGCTGGGGAGTGATAAAGTGGCTTGGTGGGCATCTGGTGTCCAGCCAAGGTCAGTGCTCTAGACCAGTGTAGTTACATTGATTTTTGTGAATAAATGGACCCTACTATGTTTCAAAGAATGATAAACCACTGAAAGGAAAAAAGAAAGTCTAATACATGTCCCTGGAGGGAAAAGTCACTGATAATAGTCAGGAATCCCTTTGAAACAGGTATGGCTTACTGTTATTTGAGATCAATTCTTCAACAGACTGTCTGGTCACAGCAAGACAATACTAAATGAATCATACTACTATTTCAGAAATTTAAACTTTTCTCCCACTCCTCACTTGTGTCTTCAGTTCTCCATTATGCAGATGAAGTACTCCTCAGGCCTTTGGTAGACAATGTATAGCATTTTTCCCCTAAATAATTACATTTAGGTGGAAAAAATCTCTATGATAGTCAAAGAAATCCAAACTACACCTCTTATTTCCTCTTTATTTTCTTTATATAGACTTTGAAGCATAAAAGGCTTGAAGAGCAACTAAATTTGCAAATACTGTTAAGAGATGTTAGGAGCCTAGCAACCTCCTTGTCTTGGGGATGGTTTATTATCCCATACCGTTGGGGGGGATGTTGATCTATTTTGTTTTATTTGTGCCTGGGGTGACTTCTGCTCTCTGGGACTATCGTGATGAATGGGAGCCAAGCCAGGGTTTCCAGAGGGAGTTGGGAGTGGGGCAAGAGGCAGCCCTTCCTTTTCAGCACGGGCTATTCAACTGGAAACATGTGTCCTGTATCTCTTACCAGGGATCCTGCTGTTTCTGTGGGTTTTGCCTGCTTCTTTTTGTTTGTTTGTTTGTTTGTTTGTTTTGCTTTTTGCTTCGGCACTGTGACTGAGCTTGGCAGCTTGGCTTTTGCTGCTCTGCTGTCGGCAAGCCCAGAGCCATTGTATGCTCCACCAAGACCCGGGAACATCCTCGTTTTTTTCCTTGCCCCCCCACCCTCCCTACAGACCGTACCCGAAGAATCAGCCAGTGACAGTGAGAAATCCTGGGGACCCTTTTCCCTACTGTGTTCAGGAGCTGGACTGCTGCTGCCCAGCCCTCGCTGTACCTCCACCATTGCTCCGGGTTTGTGCTACACTTCAGCTTTCCACCCTGTGCCTGCCGGAAGGTCCTGCCATTCCAGCTTCCTTCTCCTGAGGTTCCTGCTACAGCTCCTTTTGCTATCCAGAGGGGGCACAAGGATCAGCTCCCCCTGTGAATTTGTAAAGGAAGCCCCTTCCCCATCCCATACCGCCGGCTGCATCTGATAGTGGAAGGTTAAAAAAATTGTATAAGTTAACCGCGGGTAGTTGAGGGGGGGGAGGTAGAAGACGCACAATCTGAACTTTAAGCAGTCTGGCTTTGGAACAAACATCAGCTTCTGCAACTAGCTTCATACTATTGTTTTAATTGAGCCAAGTGTGACTCCAGCCCAGGATATAATTGAGAAGCATTGTTTTAACCAAATCAAGTATAACCCAGGGTAAAGAGTAGGTATGATTTAAGATAGTAACTAAGAAATAAGATAACCAGTATCTAGGGGTGGAGGTTAGTTAACATATGTATAATTTGAAACTATAAAAATCACAAATCGACTCTGTATTCTTGGGCACAAGATTTGGGCACTGTATGCCCCTATGTCCCGCACGCTCAAATAAAGAACCGCATATGATCGCCTTCGTGTGGTTATATGTTTTCCTACACTAACACATCCACCATTGGCCACTTGAGAGATGGCTGGACTTGTGCCACAGCGCCCCCTGCAGCCACAGGTGAATCATCACACCTGCCCTGCCCAGCTGTGGATCTCTAAGCGTCCCTGCTGGCTGCGACCATAACTACACCAAAGGGGAAAGAGCTTGCAGCTAAGAGAAGGCTGTTACTGGGTTTCTGGGGAGAGGTGGGTAGGGTTCCACAATTTCAGTATCTGTGGAATTGCATTTTATTGAAATGGTATGCTCTGGCTCACCCCTGGAAAGTGTATGGTTTATGCCAAGTCTGTAACCTCCCCTGCAGCATCATGTATCTGTAACCCCATAGGCCTGAGGATCAATCTGCGCCCATTTCAATTCTCCCTGTAAAGGGTGCAGACAGAGAGGGCTCGCTCTCTTTGCCCTGGAGGCTTCTGGAGGCTCTGCTCCTCTCCCCTTCCCTCTCCCCTTCCCTCTCCCCTTCCTTCTTCCCTTCCCTCTCCCCTTCCTTCTTCCCTTCCCTCTCCCCTTCCCTCTCTCCCCTTCCTTCCCCTCTCTCCCTCAGTGACCATGCTGCCTTCCCGGGGTTGGACTCCAAATAAATCCTCATCTCATCAGCACCTCACCAGCCGTCTAGAGTCTCCTTGCCTGCCTGCATGCAAATACCAAAGAACCTAGGGCCCGGGGGCCTCCCGGGGAACCCTCCCTGGGGATGTCCCCAAATCCAAACCGCAACAAATATCTAGCATTTATTAAATTGTTTTTTTCTTTCTTTTTCTGTGCCTTGTGGGAACCCTTTTTTTTTTTTTAATAATCAGCATTTTTTTCACTTTCACCTGGGTATTCATTTCTCTCATTGGCAAAAAGGGATTAATGGAGGCCCTCTCTATTGGGTCACAGAAGGCAGACAGTACTTTGGACCTGATTAGCATAAGAGAACAGATTATCAGGATGCCTTGGCAAGAACAAAGAGCTTTGAAGATTGAATCAAGACTGGCTGACAGGAAAAATTGAATGAACTTCTGCAAGCAAGAGATGTTGCAAAATGTATAAGTTTGTTTATGTGATGATTAACCCAATCATTGTAGTAAAAAAAATTACTAACCTTCCTAGAATGGTATATAAGCATATGTAGTCCACAATAAATTTGGATTCTGATCATCAGTCTTCCTCATCTCTCTCAATTGCCAATACTTCTCTTTAGAGGAAACGTTAATTCCAGGGAGTTTTCTCCTGAAATTTGTCTTGAAACCGAGACACTTCTCCAGCCCAGGACTCCCTCCTGCCCAGTTGCTAAAGCCCAGCCCAGTATCCTGGGGATCCAGAGTCTCTTCCCAGGTTGACAGACTCAACTCTCACTCATTTGTTTGCAGGTTCAACCAGCAGCAAAGCTGAACATGTATCCCAGAAACACACAGAGAGCACACTGACACAGCTGGTTACAGAGACTGCCCCAGACAAGGCACTGCCTTCAACAGCACCTAATATACAGGACCTGCATATAACATAAAAATAAGACAGCCAAGCCCCCTTTCTCCTCTGACTGGTAGAGATACAAAGTCACTAGTGAAAGTGCACGCACACTTTTGAGGATCCCTCAAGTACTGTCATGGACCCTCTGTCTACCTGGTAGCCCTGCCCCAATCTCAGACCCTCTTACTTGCTTCATGGGTGTCTACTCATGGATAATTGAGCTTGATGCTGGATAGCAAACATGAATGCACTCACAAGCTCATCCCCGGGCATTCTACATTCACAAGTCCCCATGGGCATACCAGCATTAACCCTTGCCTGTCCAATGCCTCAGCCCAGACCCAAGACCCCTCTGCTACTTGCTGGCAAGTACAGCTTGAAGTTTGCTAGCGAAGATGCTTGCACATGCATACCCACACAGATGGTTTGGGGAAGATATAGACACCCAACTTCCCCCTGCTCCTCAGCAGCCAGATTTAGGTATGCAAGCTGTGACCTACAGTCCTGCTCCAGTAACTGGCATTGAGCCTCTCACTCGCCTCACTGATGCTGATTTCCCCCAATATCTGGCTTTCAGGACACATGTTGTTCCCTACCCAGTGGCTGAAGATAGAAGACCCCCCTCTCATTCCAGTAGCTGATGCTGACCCCCCCCCCTCCAGTAGCTGACACTGCTGTCTGTGCAGCACCTATACCCTTAGTCTGACTAGTAGCTGACAACAAATTTCACTTTCACACACACAGGTCGCATTAGTAGCTGGCACTGAGAACCCCACCACTTGCTCCAGTAGCTGACACCACAGGTCAGGGTCTCCTACGCCCCCAGTTTGACTCCAGTAGATGGCACCAATTCCATTTACCCTGGTCCTCCCAGTAGCTGGCACCTGGTCTTTTCAGATCACTATAGGACTGGACACATCTGCTCATCTGTTCCAGCCTGGAAATCGAGTCTATGTTAAATGGTGGAAGAGTGACCTTTACAAGATAAGTGAATAGGACCATTCCAAGTCCTGACTACCCTCACTGAAGCCAAAGTTGCTGGCAGAAAACCCTGAATTCACTACTCCAGAGTCAAGAAGACCTGTGCTCCTGAAAGAACTGGAAAACAGACTGATACAAATCAGGATTATGTGATTTAAATAGTTCTTTTTGTACCTGTTATCTGCACAGTTGGTAACCATGATTCAGGTTTGGTCCCAAAATTTGCATGTGGCTTTAGTCCAAAATGTATCCAAAACTCTTAAGAAGAACAACTTGTTGGGGTGGTATTGGATATGCGAAAAATGAGGCCTGGTGAGTTTTGCCCCCCAAAGATCGGACCTGTGCCCTTGGAGCTGTAATTCCAAACATAACAATATTTGATCACATTGAGGATCCAAATGGATGGATGAGGAAGATGAAAAGATCCATTAATCCCCTCAATGAGCATCCCACACTTTTCCATAGTGTAATCAGAGCTTTCATTCACTCTTTGGGAGTAATGAAACTAGAGAAAGCAATTGTTAACATCTCAGCTGTTATTGAACATATTGAAAAGCAAACTTCAGATGCAATTTCATCCTTACAAGAATTCGTCCAATATTTGTCTGATATAGTTTTGCAGAACAGAATGGCTCTCAATTTCCTACTAGCCACAAAATCATTAACACTAGTTGCTGTTTTTATGTAGACCAGAGTGAAACAATTAATAAGGATTTGGTTGAAATTTGGAAGCAAAGTCAAATTCTATATCGAGTAGCTTTCAAAAGGCTCATTGAACTGTGAATATATCTTCCATACACTCACCTCATGGTTACTGACCTGGGCTTGGATAAAAGGAACTGTTCATACTACTTATATCTGGTGTTAATTTTTGCATTATAGCTGGCTGTATGATGCAATGCTGTGGTTGAATGTAAAGAGTAGAGACTAGATAAGATGAAATCTTGTCACATCTCTAAAGGGAGAAATTGATGCCAATTTGATTTTTGCCTTTTCTCCTTTTATATATTCTCTATATTCTTTACACATATATTTGTAGCTCTTTAACCTATTATTCCTGGCTAGCCCAGTATTTTTCCCTACCCTGATAGGCAGAAAGACAAAACACATTCCAGAGGATCCAAGCTGGAGGTCTGCCTAGGTCGTTTTACGGGTATAAAGTCTCTAAAAGGTCTTACAGCATTTTAGTATCTAAATAGAGTAATTTATTTATACAAAAGCATGTATCTGAAGGTGCGAGAGTTCTAAGAGTGGTCTTACAATACGATCAGTTATAAACATAAACAAGCAAAGTCTAAATAAAACAATAACCAAAACATAGAAATCTTAACACACAAAACTCTTAATGAAACAGCAAACAAAGCATAGAATTCCTAACAAGCAAAACTAGTAAGACTATAAGCAAGCATAAATCTGACATTACAGCCTCTAGGTAAATCAGCCTCCCATCTGACCCCAAGCAGTTTTCCAACCATAGGGTCACAATAACAGAAAGGATCACAAGATCACAGATCCCAGACAGGGGTCCCGGCCGCGGGGATCACAGTGGCAATGGGGGGGTCCCCAACTTGGCAGAGTTCCCGAACGCAGGGTCGCAGGGACAAGGAGGGGTCCCAGGGGTCCCAAAACCTTGCAGTTCCTGGTTGCAGAGACAGGAAGGAGGTCCCGGGGTCCCGGACCCTCGCAGATTCCCCAGCAGCCCTGAACAGAGTTCCGGGGCAAACGCCGGAGGGGGAAAGGGAAGGGACGGGATCGCAGGGGCAAGGAGGGGTCCCTGGGGTCCCGCACCCTCGCAGGGGGAAGGGACCCCAGGGCCCAGATGCCAGACAATAATAGATGATACCTTTAGAATCCCATCCGGCTCCCTAGCAAGGCTCCTTCCTCAGGCTGCAGGAGGTGGAGGTTGGATCGATAGATCGGATTGATCAATCAATCCCTCCACTGACCGACTGACACAGAGGCTTTTTATCCCAAATTGCAAAATGCATATTCATATTTTTTATCTACACACTAACCAATCTAGGTACAATTCTAAAGTTCGTAAAACTACGAAAATCAGCGTCAAAACCTACGCACATAG
Source organism: Prinia subflava (assembly GCF_021018805.1). Classification (NCBI taxonomy): domain Eukaryota; kingdom Metazoa; phylum Chordata; class Aves; order Passeriformes; family Cisticolidae; genus Prinia; species Prinia subflava. Next base: position 813,624 of record NW_026960613.1, read on the forward strand.
CATATCTATTAACGTAAAACTCTATCTTACTAGCATAAGGTTCTACCTTGTTGTACATAAAACTCATACTAAAATTATAAACAGTATTTTACTCTATTTTTGTTATGTCTGTACTTTATCACTAGGCCTAAAGTTCTGTCCTTGTACACTGACAACTAGGACTTAGAGCATGTAAAACTTAAAGCTAAGGGTTAGATTTCTGCTTTATGTATCTAAAGCTTTTATATATTCTAATTTTTCTAAAGGTTTTAATTCTATCTCTGTACTTTTCACTCTCTGTGGAGGATCCATGGAAACATGGACTCCAACAGAGGTCCAAGGCTGGGAAGCCGTTTCCCATTCACTAGGAAGCCAAGGTTGAAACCAGCTCTTTGAGACACATTTTCGTAAACAAAATTTAGTTCCTATCTAAAGGAGGGCTACCAAAGATGTGGAACCAAAAAAGGGGGAATTTCTTCATAACTTGTCTCTAATTGGTGATTCTTGTCAGTTATGTTAATTTGCTAAATTTATAAAACTATATTCACCCCATTTGGGGGTGGGCTTTTTCCATATCTGCCCCTTGAAGGCCTCCAATAAAGACCAGCCTTTATATTACCTCCTATACTAATAATATTGTCTTGAAAGTATGTTGTTTTATTTCTAAGTCTTTAAGGCATGGGAGGGATGGAGCACCTTTCCTATGAGGCAAGGCTGACACAGTTGGGTTTGTTCAGCTTGAAGAAGAGAAGACCTTGGAGTGAACTAATTGCTGCCTTCCAGTACCTGAAGGGAGCCTACAAGAAAGATGGAGAGAGGCTTTTTACAAGAGCATGTAGTGACAGGACAAGGGGGGATGCCTTTAAACTGAGAGTAGGTTTAGGTATTAGGAAAAAATTCTTTACTGTGAGGATGTGTGGATGCTGGCAGCCTGGTCAAAGAGAAATTTTCAAGCATCAGGCAGCAGCAGAGCCTGTGGGAAAGCAAGTCAGACTTTCCCAGGCATTTGCTCTGGAGGAGCTGGGAGAAGACATTCCAAACAATTTCTAATCCCTGTAACTGCTGTTTCTCCAACTTGTTTACTTGCAAAGATGTTTATGAAAAGGTGTTGGCTTGAATGACCAATCATGTCCAATTGCATTGGAACAGTGTATAAAAAGGGTGTGCTTTTTAATAAATGTTGCTATATGCCCTCCAAGAAGATTGGCGTCATATTGTTATTTCAGCTGTCCTAAATATATAACCATAAGGGTGCTGAGGCATTGGAACATTACCAAGAGAAATTGTTGATGCCCCATCCCTGAAAGTGTTCAAGGCCAGGCTGGATGGGGCTCTGAGCAACCTGGTCTAGTGACAGTATCACTGTTCATGGTAGGGGGGCTTGGAACTAGATGATCTTTAAGGTCCCTCCCAACCCAGGCCATTCTATGATTCTATACTTCTCTTAAGCAAACTGAAGACTTGCCAGTGACCTAGACTTAACACAGCAGACCTCACAAAGCCATGTAGGTTGCTACACATCAAGGCACTGTTTCCAGTATAGGCACTTCTGGGTCTATTTTTCCAGGAAAGGATTTGGTAGGGTGAAGAATGGAGGACCCTTGTACACCGGCAGCACCTAAGTAATTTAAAGTGTGTCTTGAGGATGGTTCGTATCTCATAGCCATTTTGGTTTTGTTTTTGTATTGTATCTGGAATTGTTACTGCTCCCCCACTGGCTTGGGAATATCGCGATGGGTGAAGGGCGGCCTGGGATCCTGCCGGTGGTTGGGGACCAGGGGCTGCTCTTCCTTCCGATGGGGGTGATCAACATGGTGGCCACACTGCACAGTAGGGAAATCTGACCTGAGATCCTGTTGCCCTGTGGTTTCTGGTTTTTTCCCCTCTTGGTTTTCTTTCTCTTTCAGCACTGTGACCAGGGCCTGCCAGCTTGCTTCTCTGCTCCTCTGCTGCTTGGGAGCCCAGAGCTGGTGCTTGTGATGCCAGGACCCCGGAGCACCCCCCCGCCAGGCCGTTCCCTCTGCGCAGTGGCCTGACCTCAGGACCAGCTGTTCCTGGTGAGCTGCGCAAGGGAGCAATCCGCAGCCCAGCTCTCCTCTGTTTTCTGCCGCAGCTTCAGGGGTTTTTGCTACACTTTAGCTTTATACCTTACGTCCGCCCAGACCCCCCACTGCTTCTGCCACAACTTCGGAGTTATTGCTACACTTCGATTCACCACCCCTGGAGTCTTCTCTCCTCTGCTGTTCCAGCCCACTCCTCTGAGGCTACTGCTACAGTCCAGCTCACCTCCCGGAGTGGCACTGAGACTGGCTGCTTCCTGTGAGTTTTGCAAGGGGAGCCACCTCCTCTGTCTCCTGTCGCCTGAGGCACCATTGCCATGTGGAGAGGCGGCCGAGCTTGCTCCACAGTGCCCCTTGCAGCCACAGGGGAATCATGGCACCAGCCCTGCCTCACCTGGAGCCAACAGCACTCCTGACGGCCGTGGTCATAACTACATGGGAGGGGAAAGTGGTTGACGGGCCAGAGAAGGCTATTATTGGGATTTTGGTTTTGTTTGTTGTTGCTGCTATTATTGTTTGTTTGCCTTGTCATATATATACACACTAGTGAAGAACTGTTATTCCTTTTCCTATATCTTTGCCTGAAAGACCCATAATTTCAAAGTTATAATAATTTGGAGGGAAGGGGGTCATATTTTCCATTCCAGGAAGGTTCCCACCTTCCTGGGCAGACATCTGTCTCTCAAACCACAACAAGGTGTTTTGTTATTTCAGTTAAAATTCAGGCCATACCTCCTGTCATTTCCAGGGAACTGCAGGCTTATCAGTCTGACCTCAGTGAAGGGGGAAGTTACCAAGCAGATCATCTTAATTACCATCACATGGCACATACAGGACAATCAGGGAATCAGGCCCAGCCAGCATGAGTTAATGAAAGGCAGGTCCTACTTGACTAACCTGGTCTCGTTTTATGAAAGGGTGACTGTCAAGCTTCTGGGGTGTCTTCATTGAAGACAAAGGTGATAGGAAGTTGTAAAAGCAAAGTCTTTTATTGCATGGCTAAATCAGTCTCATGAAGGCAAAGTTGTTACAGTCCAAGTCAGTATGCAGAAAGCCTCTAACATAGTCTCTAAATCCCAAGTAGAAGCAGAGTAGTGGCCCCATCAGCAGCAGCATCCCCTGCAGTCTGTCCCTTGAGTGTCTTTATCAGTAGCAGCTGCAGAAGCAACAACAGTGGCATCAGTGTTTTCGTGAGTCCTGTGTGTGTGTGTTTGTTCTCGGAGTAGTACATTTTACTTCTATTTTTAGCCAATTAGGTACTTACATGAATTTCCTACATCCTTGCTGGACCAATCCTAAGTTAAGATTGATGTGTGAAGACAAACGCAAATTCTTACACCAATTCTACATATATAGCTCTATCTGTTCTATGTAAGAATGCATAGCAAGGTTACATTATTTTCATTATGTCTAGAGTTTATCTATATTTGCAAAAGGCAAAGCTACTTGAACTTTAAACTTGGCTTTAGGGCTTCTCTTACTAACAAATACAGGCACTTAAGATCCTCTATTTATTTAAAACTAAACTTGCATTTCTACCTCATGTCTGGGTGGATTTATGTATCTTAGTTTTTCTGAAGGTTCTAACTCAGTCCTCACATCTTTGGACACTCCTGGGCCTGTGTGAATGGGGCCCAGGGAGATTTGTACCCCAACAGGTGACCTGCTTGGCAGATGAGGGAAAGGCTGGGATGTTGTCTACCTGAACATAAGTAAAGCAAGCCTTCGACATCCTTTCCCCCAGCATTCTCCTGGAGAAACTGGCTACTAATGGCTTGGACAAGTGTACTCTCTGCTGGATAAAAACCTGTTTGGATGGCCATGACCAGAGAGTTTTTGGTGAAGGGTGTGTTGGTTGCTAGTCACAGTCTGTGGCTGCTCACAAATGGTGTTCCCCAGGGCACAGTATTGGGGTTACTTCTGTTTAATATCTTTATTGATCTGGATGAGGGGATTGTGTGTAACCTCAGTAAGTTTGTAGACATCACCAATTGGGTGGGAGTGTTGATCTGTTTGAGGGTAGAAAGGTTTTGAGGGGTCTGGACAGGCTGGATTGATGGGATGATGCCAGTTACATGAGGTTCAACAAGGGAATAGCATTTGTCACAACAACCCCATCCAACATTACAGGCTTGGAGAAGAATGTCTGGAAAGCTGACAGAAAAGGACCTCGGGGTATTGGTAGACAAGCAGCTGAATATGAACCAGAAATGTGCCCAGGCGGCCAAGAAGGTCAATGTTGTCTGGGCTTGTATCAGCAATAGTGTGGCCAGAAGGACTAGAGAAGTGATCGTCTCCCTGTATTCAGCACTGGTGAGGCCGCACCTAAAGTACGTTCACTTCTTGGCCCCACACTACATATGCTGGAGTATGGCCAAAGGACAACAAAGCTGGTGCAGGGTCTGGACCATAAGTCTTTTAAGTTATCTTTTACAGCAGGGGGCGGATTAAGTTCTAGTTGGGTTTAGGCCCTTCTAATTTTCTTCCTGTATAACCTTGCAACATCTTTGTAGTCCTCCTGAGTTGCCTGCCCCTTCTTCCAATGGGCATAAACTCTCCTTTTCCTGAGTTCTGGACAAAGCTCTCTGTTCAGCCAGGCTGGTCTCCTTCCCCATTGGCTTGTCTTTTTGTTCCTATATGTTTAAGATTTCCTTCTTGAAGAATATCCAGCCACCCCGGACTTCTTTGCCCTTCAGGACTGCCCTCCAAGGGACTCTCGCAACCAGCCCCCTCAACAGGCCAAAGTTTGCCCTCTGGAAGTCCAAGGTAGCAGTTCTGCTGATCTTCCTCCTTACTTCTCTGAGAATTGAAAACTTTCATTTCATGATTGCTGTGCCCAAGATGGCCTCCAAATACCACATCACCCACCTCCTACACTATTTCCTCTGCTCTATTTCCTGCAGACATCTGGTAAGTTGAAGTCCCCATGAGAACAAGGGCCAGTGATCATGAAACTTCTCCCAGCTTCTTACAGAATATTTCATCTGCCTCTTCATCCTGGTTGGATGGTCTGTAACAAACTCACCAGGCTATCTGCCTTGTGGGCCTTCCTCTTCTCATTTGACAGCCACAATAGCAAAGACTTGGTTGTAGCTGGTCTGATCTGATTAGGAACTCATGCATGCATGCTGTTTATACAGGCCAACCACAGGAAGTAAGTCTGCACAAGAGTCTCATGCAAATGAAGTAGCATTCCAGAAAACACCAGCCACAGGATTGTAACAATGGAATTCAATATTTTACCAAATTAGTTGCTCCATCTCCTAAATATTCAGTTTCAGTGTTTTACTGGCAAAAAAATGAATAGTACACAGCAAGATTTCTCCAGTTACAGAAAGATTACTTTTCCCTCAGTATTCGTGGTGTGCCTTGTTGATTACACATTGTGCTGGGTTAAGTCCAAAACCGGGCAGAAACAACAATTATGTAGTGGTTTCACGTTCACCTGTCTCTGCCAAATTTAGTGTAGTGGTTTAAATCTTTTCTGCTGTGAGATAGGATTAGGAGAAAAAAGGCAAAACAGGCCCAACTTAAGGGTAAACAGATTTATTAATACACACTAAAAAAGAAAATAAAAAAATCAAAATATAACTTTCAAAACACTCTCCCCTGCCCACAAACTGTTCACTTTCCCACAAACAACAGAAAGAGACAAAGCTCAGAACTCTAGGTCAGTACCACTTATAAAATAGTCTTTCATTCAGTCCTTTTAGAGAGAGAACTCTCTCCTGATTTGTTCTAGTAACTTTCCACAAGAAAAAAAATAATCAGTCTACTTGTGGCCTTTAACTCTCACAACAGCAGTCCGCCCAGGAACTTCTGCAGTTGTGGACCTCCCATATCACATAGCCTTTCCCGTGACTACATATGGGCCATGGACTCATGCATACTGGGGTGTCCTTTTTAAAGATAAACAACTCTAAAGGCAAAGGATTCTACATCTCAGGGAATAGAGATGTTTTTCTCTCTTCTTCACTGACACAGAGGGCTTCTTCTCATCTGTCTCTGTTCAAACATCTCATGGGATCATGGGATTACAGTTTCCAATTCAACATTCACTCAGTCAATCACAGATACCTTTGCTCAAATCCACAAATCCAAACAATCATCTCCCCAATTCATAGTGTCTACGATTTAAAGAAATACTCTAGCATATTCATATTACAGTCTATTACCCCAACTCATAGGAGATTTTCAGCCTAGGACTAAGGCAACTTGTCATCTCTTCCACCTAAAGGCTCACTCTTCCTTCACTGACTTTAATATCATCCCTTTACATATCTTCAATTTGGCCTTTTCTCTCTCTCTGAGGAGGGCTGGAGTTCTGAAAGCTTCATCATGTGCTAAGAAAGAGTTAATTTTCTTTTGCCCAGGGCCTGCGATGATCATGTGATCTCTGCCAGGCGGCAAGGCTGTAGAATTTCAAAACTCTGCAGATGGTGGTGGTGGGGGAAGCTCAGGAACAGCAGCCAGGATCTCAGTAGGTAGGCTGGTGGATGCCTGTCTCCTTTACTTTCCAGTCTTATTTGGGGTGGCCCGGCTCGAAGCTGCCCCCTGAGGCTCGTGGGACATCTCTCTTGGCCCGAGCCAGCAGCAAGGCAAGCCTCAAGAGTCAGCTGGATGTTTAGTAGCTGCAGCGTCCCCTTCCTCCCGGCCGGATGCTGCTGGGATCCAGGACCCAGCTCCACCCCCCTCCTGGATTACAGCAACTGGCTGAGTCCGGCCAGGCCCGGTCAGGCCCGGGGGGTGGGCCCTGCTCAGAGCTGTTCCCTGGGGCCCGGACATCTCCCCTGGGGCCCAGGTCTGCGGCACCAGGAGTTTTAAAGTCGGCTAGGTGTTAGTAGCCGTGACTTTCACCTCCCCCGCCAGCAGCCGTGGCCCTGGCCTGGCTCGGACAGGCTGGGCCATCCCGCCCCCCCCCCCCAGCAAGGAGGGAGCCAGGACTGCCTTCTTACCTCCTCTGAGCCCGGAAGGGAAAGGGAAGGTTCCCGGGCTCCTGCTGATTTTAAGTCTATGTGACCCAGAGGTGTATACCTATATTTAATTGGCCAATTCGGCCATCAGTCTTAAAAGTCAGTCACTAATTGGTTTTTACCATCTGTGCTAAACCAACACCCACACATTTATATCTTGCTTAGAACAACATCCTTCTTTCTTTCTATGTTTCAAAGAGAATATTGAGTGTAGTAGTGAAAAGAACAGGGCATATGCCTTTATTAATATTCAGCTCTTTATTAAAGTGATCAGCTCATAATCAAAGTCATCAGCAGGATTGCAGAGTTCGATTGGAGTTTTCCACGCTGCTGCAGCCATCTGAAGGAGCAGGTGCTGTCCCAGTGGATGTTGAGTCCTTGTTCCTATAGAAACAGCTGGTAGTTCTCTCTGGTCAACCATCAGAAGGCAGAGCAGTGGCAGTCAGCTCCTTGCCCTCAGGGAAAAATTTCAAGAGTTTCCCATTCTCTGCCTAAGTCAATTCAGCTAGCCAGTTCCCATTGTATCTAAGGTCCTCATAGGTTATGGTGAATCTTCAAACCAGGCCAGGGGGTGCATCTACTTCTTGCTCGGCTAGGGCACTATCTAATTCTCCTCTGACACATCTAGTTTCTTGTCTTGGGGTGCAGTTTCTCCAAAAAAACTCTCCCAGGATTCACAGGGGCAGTTTTATTTGCATATAAAAATGCATATGCATTGGTCCTGGTCAAAGCAGAGGTATCCCGGCTGGAAGAGGTAGTTATAGCAAACAATGGCTGGGCCATCAAGGCCGGAGCCGCGGGGCAGCTTCCCTCTGTCTTCAAACTTGCTAGGGTGTGGGGGTTACAACCAGGAAAAACCCCCATTCCTCCAAAAGGCTGGGTGAAAGCACAAATTGGGAGGAGGGGGGCTGCACTCCCAGAGCTCTTTTAACATGCCGATGCGTGCTCTGCGCTTTCCCCGGGGGGACTGGGCGACCGTCCCACCACGGGGCCAGGACAGGGGCAGCCCAGCCCCTCCCATCTGGGAAGCTTGTTCATAACAGTAGTGTTTGTTATGGTTGAATCTGTACAGCTAGGGATGTTTTCTTTCAGATATATTAGAGAACTTAAGTATTATAAGATATATACAGCCCACACTAAAATAACCACATGATTTTATTTGCTAAAATAATGTTTACTATAGGTGATTTAATTAGTTTGATGTTATGAGGAATTCATTCTTTAGTGCCTGGGTGAGAGAGGAAATTCTAATATTTTAAAGTTGATATAACAGTATATTTTTATTTAGCATTTTAGCTATTAATAACTATGGACAGGGTGAAGTACTATTTGTGTAACTAAAAGAAGCAAAAACAATAGCAGTCATTAATTGGTTTGTAGAACCTTCAAAGGTCAGGCAGCATAGGAAACATTACATTGTCTGAAAATGTAACTCATACTAAAGCATAGCAGCATACAAAAGTATCAGAAATTTCAAGGAACAAAGCTCAAAATGGCACCAAATTATAGCCATATTAGTAGTTGTGCCACTTCTACTATTGTAACCAAGATATTGACATTAAATCTAGGATGTCAAAAATGCTCATTTTTATGATCATAAATCTGATGTCAAAAATCACATCCCTTGATTAACTATGGGATGTTTAAAACCAGTTATTTCACTAAAACATCTTCAAATTCTTAGTAATCTGAAGTGTTAAAGAAGTCAATATTTTCAACCACACAACTAAAAGTATTATTTGAAAGGCGATCAACTGAAAATTAATTCCCATTTCACAACATAAATTGTTCTGGATGAGGTACCAATTTATTCTTCTACAGCATAACATTCTGGAGACCTGACAGAGAAAGAAATAAGGGAATTTTTTTCATGCTAAGCCTATAAGAAAATACAGAAGGCTAAGAAGCAGCACACCTAAGACAACTGTATTCTAGCAGTGAATGACCATCAACCCCTTTTTGATGCTAAAAATTAAAAATTCTACTTCTCTGAAAAACATTAAAAACTTTATTTTGTTCATTAAGGCACAAGAATAAAATCATATAATTTTACAAGTTATTTTAATTGTATACCAACTCTTATAAACAACATAAATGATTAAAGTCAATGTTTATATGCTAAAGGAGTACATACTTAGCAAGTATAATGGTCAAAGTGAAGAAACTTTGCAGAAGACCCTTAGCACCTTTTCAATTTTCTTTTGGAGGAGGGGCACAAATTACAGTATCTTCAGAACTCAAGTCTAATCTGAAATCAGCTATACATAAATAAAATCCAGCTAGAAGAACTGAGGAGAACAGAAAAGCTTCAACATTAAAGTCACCAATTGGAAGTGTAAATATTGTTAACTGAGTTATGCAATATGGCAACTTTATATTGATAATATAAGCAATAAACCTTTCATACTGGAATTTGGATTTCCTATACTATGTAAAAACCCAAGGTTACTCACATACTGAGTAGTGAACACACTTTAAAGGTACACTTCAAAGCCTCCAATAAAGAGGAAGCATAACATCTGTTTAAATAACAAGTTACAAAGTCTTTTTTTACCATTAAGTATTTTGGGGAGGAAATATTAAATGTCTATTATTGGAAGATCCCAATACCTCCGAGGGTCCAGCTGTTGGGAAGGATGAAGTAGAGAAGCCTTGTAAATATGATGGTTTAGATTCTGGGAGTATGAGACCAAAAAGTGAGATAGAAATGAAGGCAAGCTTTGAGATGTAAAATACCAAGCCATCAGCTAGTGAACAATAGTGTGCCTAGCTGGGGGCAATCTCCCTTGATTAAACAATACCCTCCTGCTTGCCAAAGGTAAAGGGACAGTTCTATTGGCTGTATGTAAATGTTGTGAGATTGGTATCTTGTATTAGATTGGTTGGTCCAACACAGACTATTCAACTTGAAAAGACATCTATTGTACGGTTACCAGAACCTCTTTCTCTTTTCCCCCTCTTTTCCCGCTCTCTCCTGGCCTGCTTTAGCTGTGCCTAGCAGCTACAAGCGAGGCCCCTGCACTCACAATAAACCACACGCTCTCACAGCTGTTTTGCTTGTAGAGATACTTTGTCGCTGTCCCTGCCGTCACCGAGAAGCTCCTACATCCAGCCTTGTGGAGGAATGGCTCAAAAATAGCAAGACGGCATGATCGAGTGTGTCTTGAAAAAGCAAAAGGTTTTAATAAAAGAATGAAAATAATACAAAAACAAATAACAAAGCCAAGCACAGAATAAGGAACAAAGTATATATACCTGTTACATCCTGAACAATGCCTCGAGTACCTTTGTTCTTTCACTTATCTGTTTAATGACTGAGGAGGGCTTAAATTGGCAAATTGCCAATCACAACAGGGATAACTTTTGAAGAGCATCTAGAAAGTCCAACAGGTGCTTCTGTCTTGGCCCTTAGCCAATTATCATGAGAGAAGCAAGGAAAGCTCTAGCTAAAGTTCCTAATATGTCTAAAGGTAAACTGAAACCTCTTTCCTTATACAGAACTGCCCACTCGGATGTGGGGGATGCTTTCCTACAGTCTTTAATTGCAACACCCTTTGCATTCAGTGTTACTCCAAACATAAGGAAAGAAACCAGTGTACAGTACTAGTACTGTTTAAATAACATAAGATTATACATTGCAGCATAATTAATACTACATACATACATTCCTAGTACGTGCTGGTATGTATGTTCTCAAACATATATACACACCCAGTCACAAGTGCACTTCACACATCCTCTCAAACTCCCATCCATTCATTCCCCCTCACAGTATCTGAAGGTAGATTGCCATGTTGTTTGGAGCTACCACTTTTTATAAAAGCACATATTAAAAGATCATGTCCACTGTAATCTCACAGCAACACTCAAAACAATCCCACAAAACCCAGGAAAAGTTAGTTTTGTTTTTCTCCCGGTAGCTTCAGTCGGTCTCGGCTGCCTTGGTTGTTCCTGGATAGGGGTGCACCTACGTACCCCCCTGCCCAAGCAACTCCGGCAAAGCTCCCAGGCACAGGCAACACTTAGCAAGCTTAGTTATAGTGATATTCAGCTCTTAGCAGTGATCAGCTCTTTTGCAGTGATTCTCAGCTCATAAGCTTGCTAAGGTGCCTTGGCAGACGCAGGAAGAAAGAGGAGAAGCGCCGTATGAAGTTCCACAAATGATCCTTTATTAGCATCCTCTGTGAAGGGTTTCAGGGACAGCTCTTCTGCTGAGCTGGGGGAAAAGTGGGGTTTTTATAGGGTACTGAGGTTTTGAGAAATGGTCCAATGGTACGAGTCGGGGTAGAAAGTGACCTATTGTCTTACAGGGAGATAAGAGAGGGTCCGAGTGTGGGAGAAGGGTTATTTTGGCCTAGTCACCATGACTAGGCATTTCTGCCCTTAGGCGACTGACTGCCAGAGAGGCCTACCAGGCCTCACGGCTGCAACAAGTTAGTGCACACAAAAAATAAGGCTAAAAAAGTATTTGGAGTTTCAATCACAGTATAACAATTTAGCAGTTGTGAAGACTAATGATAAGCTTTATAACTGATTAAGTCAGAGTGCAAAGCAACATCAGTTGTCTCTTTTGTGCGAATGGAATGATGGAAGCTACATGGGTAAGTTCAATGGATAGTTCATATATACATGTGATCAGGAAGAGCAAAACCAAATTTTTGCTCTTAGATTAATCATTCTGAATCATGATGCACTTCTGAAGCATCAGCTCTGCAAATTGGGCAGGTACGATTTGCCTGTAAATCCAGAAATAAAAGAAAGTTTAATGCACTGACAAATACGCTCGTTACACTAAGTGTCTGCAACCCAGAAACAAAATTAATTTGCCACTTGCAGTGATCAAGAATGCCCAAAACAGACACACACACATACAAAAAAGATAAACTCAGAGTGCACCTGTTTTCTGATACTTTGGAGTACGTGAAAATGACCTACAAGATTTGTAAACTCAAAAGAAAAACACAGTGGGCACATGTCCTAGAGTGACTTTATGATCACAGAATCACAGAATCATTGGGTTTGAAGACACCTGCAGGATCATCAAGTCCAACCCAACCCTAACCTAAACCATGGCACCAAGTGCCAGATCTAGTCTTTTCTTAAATACATCCAGAGATGGTGAATCCACCACCGCCTCAGGTAGACCATTCCAATACTTAATTACCCTTTCTGTAAAAAACTTTTTTCTAATATCCAGCCTATATTTCCCTTTGCACAGCTTAAGACTGTGTCCTCTCGTTCTGTCAGTTGCTGCCTGGAGAAAGAGACCAACCCCCACCTGACTACAACCACCCTTCAGGAAGTTGTAGAGAGTGATAAGGTCACCTCTGAGTTTTCTCCAGGCTAAACAACCCCAGCTCCCTTACTCATTCCTCATAGGACTTGTGTTCCAAACTCCTCACCAGCCTTGTTGCCCTCCTCTGGACTCACTCAAGAATCTCAATGTCCTTCCTAAACTGAGGGCCCCAGAACTGGACACAGTACTTAAGGTGCGGCCTCACCAATGGCGAGTACAGGGGAAGAATGACCTCCCTGGTCCTGCTGGCCACACTATTCCTGATACTGGCCAGGATGCTGTTGGCCTTCTTGGCCACCTGGGCACACTGCTGGCTCATTTTCAGTTGGTCATCGACCAGAACCCCCAGATCCCTTCCCACCTGGGCACTGTCCAACCACACCATGCCCAGCCTATAATGTTGCAAGGGGTTATTGTAGCCAAAATGCAGGACTTGGCACTTGGACTTAATAAACTTCATCCAATTGGACTCTGCCCATCCATCCAACCATTCCAGGTCTCTCTGCAGAGCCCTCCTACCTTCCAACAGATTGACACACGCTCCCAGCTTAGTGTCATCTGCAAATTTACTAATGGAAGACTCAATACCCTCATCCATGTCATCAATGAAGATATTGAATAAAACAGGCCCCAGCACAGACCCCTGAGGAACACCACTGGTAAATGGCCGTCAGCCGGATGCAGCACCATTCACCACCCCTCTCTGGGCCCGGCCATTCAGCCAGTTCTTAACCCAGTAAAGAATGCTCTTGTCTAAGGTGCAGGCTGCCAGCTTTTCCAGGAGTATGATGAGGGAGACAGTGTCAAAGGCCTTGCTGAAGTCCGAATAGACAACTTCCAAAGCCTTCCCTGCGTCCACCAGGCAGGTCACTTGGTCATAAAAGGAGACCAGGTTGGTCAAACATGACCTACCCCTCCTAAACCCATGCTGGCTGGGTCTGATACCCTGGCCATCCTGTAAGTGCTGCATAATAGCTCTCAATATAAACTGCTCCACTATTTTACCTGGTACTGAAGTCAGGCTAACTGGCCTATAATTACCAGGATCCTCCTTTCTACCCTTTTTATGAATGAGAATCACATTGGCCAGCTTCCAGTCATCTGGAACCTCACCAGTGAGCCAGGAGGGTTGGTAAACGATGGAGAGTGACTTTGCAAGCTCATCTGCCAGCTCCCTCGTCATCCTGGGATGGATCCCATCTGGGCCCATAGATTTATGGTGTCCTGGGGTGACAGGACATTTTCATGCTTTGTATCCCAAATCATAGTGGGGTTGTGTTTTTTTTTTGTTTTTTTTTTTTTTTTCCCCTGTTCCCGTGTTCTCAGTTTGTTTTGTCTGTGGCTGAGCCCCTCCCCCGGCTGCTTGCTTTTGGCTTGCTTGCTGCTAGCTTTAGGCTGCTTTGCTGGCTTTGCTCTCTTGCTTTCTGCTTTTTGCTTGCTTTTTTTTTTTTTTTGCCATTTTTCTGCTTTTGTGTTTCCCCTTCTTTCCTTCCTCCCTTCCCTGAAGACATCGGACCTGCTTTGGGCCCTGATTTCGGGAACATCAAGGGAACACCCCCCGGAGTCTGCACCTGAAAGAAGCTTTGGCACCCTCCCCAGCAGAGACTGCTCACCCTCTCTTGGACTGGTGAAAACATTTCTTGTCATCTCGGACTGTTTTCCTTGTGTTGGGGAGTGGGTTTTTTTCGTTGTTTCTCAATAAACAAGTTTTTTCCACTTTCTCCTCTGAGGAAATTCCTCCCGAACCCGGTGGTGGGGGAGGGAGTTGTGGAATTTTGTCCTAAACTAGGACAAACATATTTGGTGGCCCGTACGGGGAGGACGATCATACAAAGTGGAAAAAACTTTATTCTAATAATATTTTGGTTTCTGTTGTTTTGTGGGCATATTGGTATGTCTTTTTTTGAAGGTATAATGTCATTTGGAGTGAAAGCCTGCCTTTATTTCTGGTCATTAGGGTTCTTTGAAGTTTTAAAACCTTTTTGGTCGTTAGGTTTATTCTCTTATCCAGCAATAGCCCCGATATTGTCCTTGATGCATAGCTTTTGTAACCGGGGGGCACTAACCAGAATATTTATCGGGCTGGGCTTGGTTGTGATGATTTGTAAGAGGTTTATAAAAATGTTATCAGTTCCAGGAATGTATGGTTCATGGTTATGGTTGTGTACTCAGTTTGTTAGGGGAGAAGCAGGGGAGGAGGCTTTTCAGCCTTTGCTCTCCTTCTTCTCCTCCGAATTGTTTACATCTCTATTAGAAAATGTTTGGTCCTCCCTGACTGCGAAGGATACCATCTTTCTGGCATTTAATTTAGTAAGCTTTCTTTATACTGTCTGCAGTTTATATAAGATGAAGGCTGAGATTTCTAGAGGGGCTGGTGAGACTCCTGATTTAGGAGTAAAACCAAGGGTGAAGAATTCTGAGTGGTGTGGGAAATGGGAGGATATGGGCCAAATTTTAAAGGAGATTTCTGATCCTGTAGTCTGGGACTTTCCATCTGAACAAATTCAGAACCCAGCTGAGGTGGTAAAGTATCTGAAAGAGAGGTGTCATGGTAACACTAAGGAGGAAAGGATCATTGCAGTGAGCTGGGCCCTGGCACATGCTTATCGCACCCTGCTAGATACTGTGGGGCAGCAGATAGAGGAAAGGGAACAGGGAGATAAATTAGTTACTGTCCCAGTCACTCAGGCTGCAGTAAACATCCCAGGCTCCAGGCCAGTAGTTAAACCAGACAGTAAGCCCCAACCAATGGCTGTTGCTTCAAATACAAAAGGTGGAAAGTGTAAAAGCAAGACTGACCGAAGGGTGGAGGATGATGATGATCCAAGAGAAGGACCATCACCAAAATCAGAGACCACACCAAGTGGCACAGATTCCGGAGCCAATATTGATTCCTTCTCCCTGAAGGACCTTCGAGGCCTAAGGAAGGATTATAGGCGACAGCCTGATGAGTCTATAATTAGTTGGCTAGTCCGCCTTTGGGATGCGGCAGGGGAGGCTACCATTCTGGATGGCACTGAAGCGAGGCATTTAGGATCCCTGTCACATGATCCTGTCATCGACCAAGGCATGATGAGGAGGGCTAGCCCTCACAGCCTCTGGGAACGGGTCCTGGACAGCGTAGCACAAAGATACCTGTGTGCAGATGACCTCTATATTCAGCAGACACGGTGGAAGACCATAGAACAGGGGATCCAACGCCTGAGGGAGATGGCAGTGGTAGAGATCATTTTTTCAGATGATATAACAACTAGGAATCCGGACTTAGTACCGTGCACACCTGTAATGTGGAGGAAACTTGTGCGCCTTGGGCCACCTGAATACGCTTCTGCTCTAGCAATAATGAAGCGGGATGAGGTATATGAGACTGTGCTCGATATGGCAAAGAAGCTTCGGGCATATGCAGATGCTGTACATGGCCCAACTCATGCCAGAATTGCAGCTGTGGAAACACGACTGCAGAAATTAGAAGATAAAATAGAGGAAAGTCGTAAGAAACTCAGGGAAGAGATTAAGGAGGACCTCCTCCAAATCTCAGCTGTACAAATTAGAGGCCCTAGTATCCAACGCAGACGTTCCTCTGTTGGGGAGAGAAGGTACACCCCACGAGCTGAGTTGTGGTTCTTCCTACGTGAGTCTGGAGAAAACACGACAAGATGGGATGGGAAGCCTACTGCTGCTCTGGCACAACAGGTGCGTGAATTGAAGGAAGGTAAGAAAAGCGAAGCAGCTCCAGTTGCCTGTAGTCGAACTGTCAGGCATAATGATGACGATGACTTGTCCGATTCCCTTGAAGGAACCTCCAAGACATATGTCTCAGGAAAGAAGGATAACCAGGCTTAGAGGGGCCCTGCCTCTAGCCAGGTAGAGGTTAGGGAAAACCGAGTTTTTTGGACAGTATGGGTTCTATGGCCTGGCACATCAGAGCCACAGAAATATAAAGCTTTGGTTGACACCGGTTCTCAGTGTACCCTAATGCCATCAGAACATGAGGGAACAGAACCTATTTCTATTGCCGGGGTGACAGGGGGATCACAAGAATTGACCCTGTTGGAAGCCAAGGTGAGCCTGACTGGGAAGGAGTGGCAGGAACATCCGATTGTGACTGGCCCAGAGGCTCCGAGTATTCTGGGCATAGACTATCTCAGGAATGGCTATTACAAAGACCCTAAGGGGTTCAGATGGGCTTTTGGAATAGCTGCCGTGGAGGCAGAGGGCATTAAGAAATTGAACACCTTGCCTGGACTGTCAGAGAACCCATCTGCAGTAGGACTCCTGAAGGTAGAAGAGCAACGAGTACCTGTTGCCACCTCGACAGTGCATCGCCGGCAGTATCGAACAAATCGCGATGCTGTGATCCCCATCCACAAGATGATCCGAGAGCTGGAGAGCCAAGGGGTGGTCAGCAAAACCCACTCACCCTTCAACAGTCCCATCTGGCCTGTGCGTAAATCTGAAGGAGAATGGAGATTGACCGTGGATTACCGTGCTTTGAATGAAGTGACTCCACCACTGAGCGCCGCTGTGCCGGACATGCTGGAACTCCAGTACGAGCTGGAGTCCAAGGCAGCAAAGTGGTACGCCACAATCGACATCGCTAATGCGTTTTTCTCCATTCCTCTGGCTGTAGAATGCAGGCCTCAGTTTGCTTTCACCTGGAGGGGCGTGCAGTACACCTGGAACCGACTGCCCCAGGGGTGGAAGCACAGTCCTACCATCTGTCATGGACTGATCCAGACTACGCTAGAAAAGGGTGAGGCTCCAGAACATTTACAATACATTGATGATATCATTGTGTGGGGAAACACAGCAGCAGAAGTGTTTGAGAAAGGAGAGAAAATCATCCAAATTCTCCTGGAAGCTGGCTTTGCCATTAAGAAAAGTAAAGTTAAGGGACCTGCTCGGGAGATCCAGTTCCTGGGAGTGAAGTGGCAAGATGGACGGCGCCAGATTCCTACTGATGTCATCAACAAAATCACAGCTATGTCCCCACCAACCAACAAGAAGGAAACACAAGCTTTCTTAGGTGCTATAGGTTTCTGGAGGATGCACATTCCTGAATATAGTCAGATTGTGAGCCCTCTTTACTTGGTTACCCGTAAGAAGAATGATTTCTATTGGGGCCCTGAACAGCAGCAAGCCTTTGCCCAGATCAAGCAGGAGATTGCTCATGCGGTAGCCCTTGGCCCCGTCAGGACAGGACCAGAGGTGAAGAACGTGCTCTACTCTGCAGCTGGGAACCATGGCCTGTCCTGGAGCCTTTGGCAGAAGGTGCCTGGTGAGACCCGAGGCCGACCACTGGGATTCTGGTGTCGGAGCTACAGAGGGTCTGAAGCCAACTACACCCCAACAGAGAAAGAAATCTTGGCCGCGTATGAAGGAGTCCAAGCTGCTTCAGAAGTGATTGGTACCGAGGCACAACCCTTCCTGGCACCTCGACTACCCGTGCTGGGGTGGATGTTTAGAGGAAAGGTTCCCTCCACCCACCATGCCACCAATGCTACATGGAGCAAGTGGATTGCCCTCATTACACAGCGCGCCCAAATTGGGAAACTAAATCGTCCTGGGATTCTGGAGGTAATTACCAATTGGCCTGAAGGTGAAAGCTTCAGTCTCACTGGTGAAGAGGGAGAAGAACAAGTGACCCGTGCTGAAGAAGCTCCACCATATAACCAACTGCCAGCAGAAGACACACGCTACGCTCTTTTTACTGATGGTTCCTGTCGCCTTGTGGGGATGAACCGGAAGTGGAAAGCAGCCGTATGGAGCCCCACACCACAAGTTGCACAAGCTATCGAAGGAGAAGGTGGATCGAGTCAACTCGCGGAGCTCAAAGCCGTTCAGTTGGCCCTGGACATTGCTGAAGCAGAGAAGTGGCCAAAACTTTACCTTTATACTGATTCCTGGATGGTAGCCAATGCTCTGTGGGGATGGCTGAAGAGATGGAAGGAGGCGAACTGGCAGCGCAGAGGAAAACCAATTTGGGCTGCTAAAGAATGGAAAGACATCGCTACCTGGTTAGAGAAACTACCTGTGAAGGTTCGCCATGTAGATGCCCATGTCCCTAGAAGCAGAGCTAATGAGGAGCAGCAGAACAATCAGCAGGTAGATCAGGCTGCAAAGATAGGAGAGTTGAAGATAGATCTTGACTGGGAGCACAAAGGAGAGCTGTTCCTAGCACGATGGGCCCATGATGCCTCAGGCCAACAGGGTAGAGATGCCACCTATAAGTGGGCACGAGACCGAGGGGTGGATCTAACCATGGATAGCATTTCTCAGGTTATCCATGACTGTGAGACATGTGCTGCCATTAAACAGGCTAAGCGGGTGAAGCCCCTCTGGTATGGGGAGCGGTGGTCCAAGTACAAGTATGGGGAGGCCTGGCAGATTGATTACATCACACTGCCTCAAACCCGCCAAGGCAAGCGCCATGTACTAACCATGGTAGAAGCCACTACAGGATGGTTGGAAACCTACCCCGTGTCTCATGCTACAGCCCACAACACCATCCTGGGCCTTGAAAAGCAGGTCCTTTGGAGGCATGGTACTCCTGAGAGGATTGAGTCAGACAATGGGACTCATTTTAAAAATAATCTTATTAACACCTGGGCTAGGGAACATGGCATCAAGTGGGTGTACCACATCCCCTACCATGCACCAGCTGCAGGAAAAGTGGAGAGGTACAATGGACTGTTAAAAACCACTTTGAAAGCACTGGGTGGGGGGTCTTTCAAGAACTGGGAGCAGCATTTAGCAAGAGCCACCTGGTTAGTTAACACTCGAGGTTCCACCAACCGAGCAGGTCCTGCCCAGTCTGAGCCCCTTAATATAGTAGATGGAGATAAAGTCCCAGTGGCCCATGTCAGAGGTTTGTTGGGGAAGACAGTATGGATTAATCCTGCCTTGAGTACAAGCAAACCCATTCGTGGGATTGTCTTTGCTCAAGGACCAGGTTATACCTGGTGGATAATGCAGAAAGATGGGACAACCCGTTGTGTACCTCAGGGAGATCTGATTGTGGGATGATATCATTGTTCGCTGAGCATTACCACCATTATCTGTACGTTAGATCATAGAGATATGAGACAGAAGGAAACGTGAAAGTGTCAAAGGTCTGAGCAAGTAAGATGGAAGGAAATGTCTAAGTGTGGAAGGTTTGAGCAAGTGAGAAGAAAGTTTGTTTTCATTGTGTTCAGTAACATGTTCACGATATGGGATAAGGGGTGGAATGTCCTGGGGTGACAGGACATTTTCATTCTTTGTATCCCAAATCGTAGGGTTTTTTTGTTTTGTTTTGTTTTGTTTTTTTCCCTGTTCCCGTGTTCTCAGTTTGTTTTGTCTGTGGCTGAGCCCCTCCCCCGGCTGCTTGCTTTTGGCTTGCTTGCTGCTAGCTTTAGGCTGCTTTGCTGGCTTTGCTCTCTTGCTTTCTGCTTTTTGCTTGCTTTTTTTTTTTTTTGCCATTTTTCTGCTTTTGTGTTTCCCCTTCTTTCCTTCCTCCCTTCCCTGAAGACATCGGACCTGCTTTGGGCCCTGATTTCGGGAACATCAAGGGAACACCCCCCGGAGTCTGCACCTGAAAGAAGCTTTGGCACCCTCCCCAGCAGAGACTGCTCACCCTCTCTTGGACTGGTGAAAACATTTCTTGTCATCTCGGACTGTTTTCCTTGTGTTGGGGAGTGGGTTTTTTTCGTTGTTTCTCAATAAACAAGTTTTTTCCACTTTCTCCTCTGAGGAAATTCCTCCCGAACCCGGTGGTGGGGGAGGGAGTTGTGGAATTTTGTCCTAAACTAGGACATATGGACATTCAAGTAGCTCAACACTTCTCTGACTGCCTCCTCTTGGATAACAGGGGGACCATTCTGTTCTCTGACACCATCCACCAAGTATGACAATTATCCTGAGGATAAGCCATCTTCCCACTAAAGTCAGAAGCAAAAAAGGCATTAAGAACTTCTGCCTTCTCCTCATCTGCAGGAACTAAGTTCCCTTCTACATCCAATAGATTACAAAGGTTGGTCTCATCCTTCCTTTTGCCGTTAACATATTTATAAAAAGATTTTTTATTATCCTTTACAGAGGTTGCCAAATTAAGTTCAAATTGACCTTTGGCCTCCCTAATTTTCTTCATACATGCACTAGCAACTCTCCTAAGTTCTTCCTTACAGACCTGACCCTCCTTCCAAAGATGATACACTCTCTTTTTTTTTTCCTAAGTTCCTTCAAAATCTCATTACTCATCCAGGCTAGACGTTTACCTCGTCGACTCATCTTTTGGCACACAGGAACAGTCTGTTCCTGTGCCCTCAAGATCTCTGTTTTGAAACATGCCCACCTTTTCTGGACTCCTTTGTTTTTAAAAACTACTTCCCAGGGAACTCTCTGGACAGTTCTCCTGAATAGTTCAAAGTCTGCCCTCCGAAAGTCCAATGTAAGTCTTTTTGGTGTTCCTCCTAACTTCACCAAATGTTGAGAGTCCTACAATTTCATGATCACTATGCCCCAAGTGGCCTCCAACTACCACATCTCCTACCAGCCATCTCTATTTGTGAACAACAGGTCTAACATAGTCCTACCCCTAGTGGGTTCACTCACCATCTGCAACAAGTTCTACTCAATACATTCTAAAAACTTCCTAGACTGCCTTCTTTCTGCTATATTAAATTCTCAGCAAATGTCTGGGTGCTTGTATCCTCAATCGTCTGTTCTGTTTGTGCTGTATATTGAGTTCTGTGCCTTTAAGACTGGCTCTGAGAGAGAAGCAGGGAAAGAAGTGTGGAGTTTGTTTTGAAAACAGCTCTCATTCCTGCACATTCCTTCTCCTGATGTGTGTTTGTCTGAGGCATGGACAGCAATGGGACAGAGATCTCTCAGCTTTTATTTAGTTTAGCTAGCTGAGGAAGTGAAGCTTTGTGGACTGGTTTTTTTTCTCTTTTTCTTGGGACTGTTTAAACCTGCTCCAGACTGAAAAATCCCAAGGGAGCACCGGGAGCTCACACCTGCGGCCCACTGGGGCCTGGACCTCCAGAGGGACTGATGAGAGACTGAGTGAGCTGAGCTACCCACGGCAGGGACTTTCTGAGTTTACCATCTCACTTCAGAGCAATGAAAGGTTTTATTGTTTCTTATTATTCATTTTTTGTTCTTGTGGGCACTTTGTTAAATAAAGGTTTTTTCACTTTTCTCCGAGGAAGTTCTTTCCCGGACTGGTTGGGGGGGGAGGGGCAGTTTGGGTTTGCTTTACCAGAGGGACCTATTCGGGGGTTTCCCCCCAAATTTGCCCTAAACCAGGACAGCAGAGAAATCCACCATCACCAGAGAAGCACGACAGTGGTGGAAGAAAGTGCTCTATATTAGGGCATCCTAGTCTTTATTATGAACCACAGCTTTTTAGACTCTCACTATCCTGTTATCCCAGCAGAAGAGCAGAAGTCTATCATGCAGGTTTGGCCAAAGTTTGAAAGTGAGTGAGGTGGGGAAAAAAGAAGGATTTTTAGCAACAGACACAACAATCTGACTAAACAGCTCCAAAGCTGAACATGTAGAGAAGTTTTGCCTTTTATGGAAAAATTTGTTGAGAATGCACTGATTCATAAAATTATTCATGTTGGAATGATCCTCCGAAGGTGTCTAGGTTAGCCTTCTGCTCAAAGCAGGGTCAGCTGTAAGGTCAGATGAGGTTACTCAAGTTTCTCTCCCATTAGGTCCTGAAAATATCCAGGAAAGAGGCTGCACAGCATCTCTGGTCCCCTGTTTGACTACTTGTTTTTGTGTATTTCATCAAATTAATTCCCCTCCACATCTTAACATAACCAGTGTAAAGATGAATTAGGTACATATGATATATCATAGGCTGCAATACATGTATGTATGTATAGGCTCTCTTAACTTGCTATTCCTTCAGTCAAGCTAACTTCCTGTAACATAAGAGCTGCACAAGGAGCTGCAATTATCATAAGAAACATTACATTGAAATATTCTAGATGAAATAAACCTTATTTAGAAGAAAAGGATTCCCAGACTGAGTCTTCAGGGTGAATACGGGTAGTTTTCAAGTTTTTCTTTGTAATTATGAGTAAATCCTGCTTTGAAAAAAAGGTTACTCCTATATTCCTTTGACTCAATGTTGGAGGTTAGGATTTTTCTTTTTTTTTCTTTCTCTCAGGGAATTTTCTCCCATTTGTTGCCTAAGAGATGATACTGACAGTACTTATGAGAGACAAAAGAAGGGTGCAGCCGGCTGCAGTCTCTTAGCTTGGGGACTTTCTCTTGGGAAGGGGAGAGATATCACAAAATTTTGGCTGGGGGGTGAGGGACTGGGCTCAGCTCCTCGCTGTCTCTTGTTCCTGGGACCGGAGAAGGAGCGGTGCTGTTGCTGCTGTGGGGAGAATTTGCTGCCATTGCAGAGTTCCATCTCTTAGTGCTTCTCCTACCATGAGGGAGGCCTTGCTCACAAGAGTGGCTGTTGAACTGGGACCTTATTAACACCCGACCTCACTGGGAAGGGCCCTCACCATCTATTTGGGTGCCTCAGGGGAAAACCCAGGACCCCGAGCCCCTCTGAGGGAGCATCTCCCATCTGCTTTCGGGAGCCCAGTTGCTGCTGCCCAGTCCCACTATTTTCTGTTGCTGCTTCCAGTCTTTTGCTACAGTTTAACTTGACACCCCATTTCTGCCTGGATCCCTGTGGCTCCTGCTACAGCTGCAGAGTTTCTGCTACATTCTGTTTGTCACCCCAGTTGTGCTCGCCTCTGCCGTTCCAGCTTGCTGTTCCAAGGTTCCTGCTATGGTCCATTTCACCATCCAGAGGGGCACCAGGACTGGCTTCCCCTGTGGGTTTGTAAAGGAAGCCCCTTTTCTATCTCTTCTACTGGCTCACCTGCCATTACCCAAATGCAGAGAGGCATCTGAGCCTGTGCCACAGCACCCCCTGGAGCTGCAGGGGAATCATCACACCTGCCCTGCCCACCGGGAGCCAACAGCACCCCTGCTGGCTGTGGCCATAACTACCTTAAAGGGGAAAATGCTTAAAGAGCAGGGAAGAGACTGCTTACTGGGTTTTCTGTTTTGATTTTTTTGTTGCTGCCATTGTTGTTTTATTTTGTTTAT
The DNA here is from genome assembly GCF_021018805.1 of Prinia subflava. Classification (NCBI taxonomy): domain Eukaryota; kingdom Metazoa; phylum Chordata; class Aves; order Passeriformes; family Cisticolidae; genus Prinia; species Prinia subflava. The sequence continues at coordinate 837,038 of NW_026960613.1, forward strand.
CTTGTTATATATATGTATGTTTGTATGTAAAGAACTGTTAGTCCTTTTCCCATATCTTTGCCTACAAGCCCTGTAATTTCAAAGTTATAATAATTTGGAGGGAAAGGTGTCACATTTTCCATTCCAAAGGAGGCTCCTGCCTTCTTTGGCAGACACCTGTTTTTCAAACCAAGACACTCAAGGAGTTAGGATATCAATAACCAATCGGATATTGTGAAACATGATAAAACTGAGAGCTGAAAAGCCTGACAAGCAAAAAGATTATTCTCTCTCTTGTTAATCTCGTCCCATTCACTGTTTAACCTCTTTTTCATGAGTCTTCAGTCTTATTTAACATGGATTCTTTTTCTCACTGTAGTCTAATATATAGGCACATAATTCATAATTCAGTATTCTCGGGTTTAACCCCCTGAGATTAGGGTGATAAATTGTCTCTGCCCTTTGAGGAGTCGCGAGCCGGGTGCAAAAAAACACATGGAGTCTTCAGGTTTCTCGTGTTCAAGGTCTCACTCTCCGTTTATTCTTTCTTATCTCACAAGCTCTTTTCGTGCCCTGCGGAGCTCCGTGCAGCAGCAGGGGCAAGGACGCTCTCCTCCCCTCTGGGAGGGTCTTGACCTCTTTATACTACATATTACATTCCTGTTATTTACAATTAATCACCAATACCCAACACCTATGCTAGACAGGTCATATCTACTTTGACCCTATCCAAACGTGCCACCTCCACAGCAGAAATGTCAAACAAGAAGAAGAAGGAGAACAGGACCACACCCTGAATCCTCCGTCTTGTCCTCTCAAGTCCACATACCCAAAATACATGCACCCCCAGTGATAAACTGATTACTATCTATTTCACACTTTGGTGACTTGTAATTCCTCCTGCAATGTAGGAAGTCTCTCCCATGGACTGAAGTCAAAGCCTGCATCTCCCTGGGCTCTGTGCCAAGGCTTACAACCCCCCTGTACAGATCCCAGGCCCCCCTGTACACGTTCCAGACCCCCTTCCCGGGTCGCAGACCCCTTTGACAGGGTCCCTGACCCTCCAGGGTGACCAGAGGAATGCCCTGGACTCCAACACAGTATAAAATAGGTTTCCCTCTGGGAATCTCATATTGCCTAAAAGTCTTTCTATGTAGGGTTTTATACCTATAGGACTGACAAAAATTCAAATTTCATATGTAGATGTGCCAAAGTTTGCTTTGATGCCCTCTACTGTTGCATCACCAGCTTGTAATGGAATAGTAAACTTGACTAGAATTAACCAATGACAATGAGTTTCCTTGCACAATTTATCATCATGAGATGTGAATTTAAAGAGCTGTCTTGGGTTGAAAGAAATGTAAACAAAAATGTGTATTCTATTTTCATCTGTTGAAGCTGGTTGGGAGATATTGTTCTTTATATCTTGTAACTCTAGGGGTGGAAAGAGGGTGGATGCCTTCTGTTAATGGGACAACTGATAACACCAGATAAGGCAGTGCCTTCTTATCTCTTCCTGCACCCATCCTCCTCCAAGGGACATAACCTGTGAATGGGCTATTTAAGGCCTCTCACATGACTGATAATGTTACTTCATTCCATTGTGAGATGCTCCATTCAGTGGGAGGAGCCAAAGCCTTTCCACCGGCATAAAACCAGCAATCCCAAACACCAATTTAGGTGGTTTTCCACTGAATTCTCAGAGGAAGATCGGACCCATCTCACCAGCACTGGACCCTTTTTTCTACAGGATCATCTCTACATCACAGAACATCTGTTACTCCAGGAAGACTTATTTGGACTGCTTCCAACACCCTGACAACAGTGTCAGGTCGTATCTCTGACTCTGTCAGGGTTTTCTAGGACTTTTGTTTGTTTGCTTGTTTGTTTTTTTGTACTACTGCATTTGTATTTTTTTTTAATATTCCTAGTAAAGAACTGTTATTCCTATTCCCATATTTTTGCCTGAAAGTTCCTAATTGCCAAATTGTAATAATTTGGAGGGAGGGGTTTTTTACATTCTCCATTCCAAGGGAAACTCCAGCTTTCCCTGACAGATACATGTCTTTCCAAACCAAGACAAGAGCAAAGGTTATTTTACCCTGTAGACATGGGACATAGGGTACTGTGGATTTAATTAGCGTAGTCAGTTTGATAACCAAGATGCCTTGGCAAGAACAAACTGAGCTTTGAAGATTAAATGAAGATTTGATTACATCTGGTGATGGGAAAAGAAGATTGAATCAAACTTCTGCGAGCAAGATATATTGTAAAATGTATGAGTTTGTCTGTGTGATGTTTAACCTAATCATTGTAGTAAAAAATTACTAGCCTTCCTAGAATAGTATATAAGCATTTGGAAATCTCAGTAAAAATGAATTCTGATCAGCGAATCAATCTTCCCATCTCTCTCAGTCCTCAATATTACCCCACTCCCTAAACAGTGTAAAACGTTGTGCCGACACAGTGTAACTGTTCTCCCCTTAGGCGCAGATTGCAAAAATCTTTCAATTAAAGAGAAACCTGCCTAGTTGACACTGTTATGCTGATGCACTTTTTCTAGTCAGTCATCCTTTAGCCAATACTAGTGTCAAAAGTATGCAATTTCTAAGTTTCGTTAGAAGCATCAGCACAAAATCACCTCAAAATTACTACAGTTCACTTCAGATTACTAAAATAAGAATTCCCCAAAACAGTTTTTTCCCCTGTTTTGCTGGTCTCTAAGGGCTATTTTCACTATCCTTTGATTACTAATAGAAAGTGTTTAATATACCATAAGAACTGCCATATTGAGTCCAACCAAAGCTTAATTTAACCAAATACTCTGAACTTAACAGTGATCAATAGCAGATGCATGAGAAAGAGCATACATGATAGAATCATAGAATCGTTTAGGTTGGAAAAGACCTCCAAGATCACCATGTCCAACCTTTGACCAAATACTGTCACCCTGATTTTGAAGACTTTTCTAAGCCTTCTGTAATGTTCTTCATATTGGAGTCAGAAATTTTACCTTATCACACTTTCTACTATAAACACTGGCCATGTTTTGCTAGCTGTCTTTCATTGTTTACATATTTCTAGGTGGGAGGAAAAAGGTGATTGACAGTTGGCTTGACCAATGTGGATTGAGAGGTGGAATTCCATCCTCCAATCCACAGGCCCCATAGGAAATGTATAAAACTGAGTTTTGTAAATAAACTCATCCCTTTTCCTGCTTTGCTCACCAGCGTGTCCTCGTGTGGTTCTTTCCGTGCCCACTGTGACAAAATACCAACACTAAACCACATCGTGAAGGGCCATTTCTACTTTTTTTTAACACTTTCAGGAATTTCATGGATGATGACTCCAACACTTTCCTGGGGAGCCTGTTCCAATGCTTAACCATTCTTTCAGTGAGGAAATTTTTCTTAAATTCCAACTTGAACCTCCCCTGGCACAACTTGAGGCCATTTCTCCTTCTGCTATCACTATTTGCCTGGGATATTTCCCTGACACATTTCCCTACCTCCCAGCATCCTGTGGGTCAAGTACCTTTCGAGACAGATGCAATGTTTTTGCATTAACAACCCTCAGAAGAATTATTTTTTGAAAAACTTAGCAACCTTCACAGAATTTCATCATCCATCATGTCATGGGGTGCATGACACTCGATGGTCCTTATTCTCATTTAAGAAGAGAGAGCGAGCTATTTTTCCTTGTTTACTTTCTCTCCATGTCACACATAGAATCAGAGAATATCTCAAGTTGTAGGGGACCAATAAGGATCATTGAGTCCAACTCTCTGCTCCTTTTAGGACTACCTAAAACTAAATAATATGACTAAGAGCATTGTCCAGATGCTCCTTAAACTCTGACAAGTGTACTGCTGTGACTGCTTCCTTGGGGGGTCTGTTCCAGTGACTGACCACCCTCTCAGTGGAGAATCTTTTCCTAAAGTCCAATATGAACATCCTGACGCTGCTTCTTTCCATTTCCTCATGTCCTATTGCTGGTTACCAGAGAGAGATCAGCACATTCCCCTCCACTGCCCTTCTTGAGGAATCACAGAATCAACTAGGTTGGAAAAGACCTCTGAGATCATTGAACCCAATTTATGACCTAACACCACCACTGTCAACTAGACCATGTCACTAAGTGCCATGTCCAGTCTTTCCCTAAACACCTCCAAGGACGATGACTCCACCACCTCCCTGGGCAGTCCATTCCAATGTCTAATCACCCTTTCTGTGAAGAATTTCCTGCTAATGTCCAACCTGAACCTCCCCTGGCACAGCTTGAGGCTATATTCTCTTGTCCTGTCCCTAGCTGTTTGGGAGAAGAGGCTGACCCCCACCTGGCTACAACTTCCTTTCAGGTAGTTGTTGAGAGCAATAAGGTTTCCCCCAAGCCTCCTTTTCTCCAGGCTAAGCAGCCCCAGTTCCCTCATAAGACTTGTGCTCCAGACCCTTCACCAGCTTTGTTGCCCTTCTCTGGACATGCTTCAGCACCTCAATATCCTTCCTGAATTGAGGGGCTCAGAACTGGACACAGTACTCAAGGTGTGGCCTCACCAGTGCTGAGCACAGGGGGAAGTTGTTGATTGAGATGAGGTCACCCCTCAGCCTTCTCTTTGCTGAACAAACCAAGTGATCTCAGCCACTCCTCATAAGTCTTTCTCTTGAGGCCTTTCATCATCTTGGTTACCCTCTTCTGGACACAGCTTGATGTCCTTCTTATACTAAGGTATCCAAGACTGCACAGTACTCAAGGTGGGGCTGTACCAGTGCAGTGTAGAGTGGGACAATCATCTTCCTTGACAGGCTAGTTATGCTGTGCTTGATGCACCCATGGACACAGTTGGACCTTTCGGCTGCCAGGGCAAACTGTTGACTCTCATTCAACTTGCCATCCATCCAAACCATCAGATCTCTTTCCATGGGGCTGCTCACCAGTGTCTCTTCCATCAGTTTGTTCATATAGCCAAGATTATCCCATCCCAGGTGTAGAACCTGGCACTTGATCTTGACATGACTAAGCTTTATGCAGTTATATGGTTTAATACATCCAGTGTGGAAAAATGCTTCAGCATTGCCCCAGACTATACACATGAATAGCAGGGTACTGGAAAATATTCTGTACTGACACTTGCATATATGCTAATTTGAGCTAGTTGACAATCACTCTATATAACAGTCTAAATAAATATCTATGAATGCTAACATGCTTTAAAAATTATTTCAAGCTTGAACAACACATTACAGTCATCTAGTTGATTCTCAGACATGTTCTCTTACCAAATTCTGAACCCAAGCACATATTTCATTCAAATAAGCTATCAAGAAAAGACAAAGAGCACTATTGTGGAAAGATTAACACCAGTCCTAGAATTCAGCATTACCTTTAGAATATATTGGTGTTGTGGTTTAGGAATGGTATTCTCCAATTTAGTATTCCTGCTAAAACCACACTGCTGCTTGCTCCCCCTCCCCTCCTCCAATGGGAAGCACAAAAGGAAAAGATCACAGGTTGAGAGAAGAACAACTTACTGGAAACAGCAATGAGATAAGAAAATTAACAGTAAAATTAACAGTGACGATTTTACTAACAAAAGCTATGAGACAAGGAAATGATTTACACGTAAAATAAAAGAATACCAGACTGTTCCTTTCTCTCACTGAAAGGAATGTCCTTCTTCCTGGAAGTGAGGGAGAGTCCCTTTCCCCTGCCTCAGGCAATGTTGTCAGGTGTGGGGGGGGGGGGCGCTTGTTTGCAATAGCAGGGGCTCTGGTCTGTACTGGAGGGTCATAGGACACTTCTTTAAATTCCTGGAAGTCCTCTTTAAATTGCTGGAGGTCCTTGGACAGTATTTTCACAGATGAGACACAGGCCCATAGGGGGAGAAAGATACTTCATATAGCTGGAGTTTGGTAATCAAATGATCTACTCTTTTTTCTTTTTCTTTCCGTGACATCAGTGCCAATGAGTTGGCATATGCTAATGGCACACACCGTAGGAACTTCTGCCACATGGTTTGTGTACACTGGACCCCATCTGAATTTATAGGGGATTGCTCATTATTTCAATCCTTATAGAGTACCTCCAGCACACACCTAATTTTCTCAGGTACTGCATACCTTGCTCAACTTGTCTAAGTACACTAAATGGTCATCCTTGAAAAAATATCTTTCCCTCACGCTTGAGAGGAGTCACCTCCAGAGGCTGAGAATTTCTGTCCTCTTATCAATTCCTTTGTTAATGCCCACATCCTGGAACAGGGATCCCAGTTGCTTGGCTTCACTACCATCTAGTTTCCTATCGTGGGCCACAATATCCCAACACTGGAGTAGACAGGTCATCAGGAGCTCATTCAACTAGCGGCTGAAATATTTTTGCACATTTTGCAGTTCATCTGGGAATAGGGATCAGGTGATTATATCTGGCCCTGCCTCTTCCTCCTTGTTGGGGGTTAGATTTGCCTCTTTTTTCACTTACAGAATTTTTTCCCATAAGTTTCTAAGAAACCCTAATGACAGTACTTCGCCAGAACAAAGAGAGTAGTTGAAGGAGATGGCAGCACAAGGCTACACCTATTGTTTTTAAGTCTCTGGGAGTGTCCCTCAGAGGGGAGAGATAATGCGAGCTTTGAGAAAGGTAAAAAGACAGAGCTGGGGGAGGGGGGCGCACTCTTGCTCTCAGCATCGAGGGAGACAGTCAAGCTGCCTCTCGCTGCAGGAAGAGTTCACGGCCATCCCTCTGCCTCTGCCTCGTCCTGGGAAATCTACCGTCATCTGCTCGTGTACCCAGGAATCCTGAGCTCGTTTTCTCCAGCCCTCCCCCCACGGCCGCTGTTTCTTTGGAGCTTTGAGGCTCTCCTGCTACTCTGTAGCCCTGAACTGCACAGCTCTGCCGGGATACCCCCTGCCGTTCCAGCTACCAGCGCAGAGCTCATCTCATCCACCAGCCCGGGACTTTCCCCTGTTCCAGCTCAGCCTCTCGGAGTCCTGCAGGGGCACCGAGATCAAACTGCCCCGGGCTTTTTTGTGAAAGAAAGCCCTCAAGGTTCTTGGTTCTGTTTATTACTAATGCTGTAGTTGTTGTTTGTTTGTTGTTTTGTCATATATACTAGTAAAGAACTGTTATTCCTATCCCCATACCTCTTTCTGAAAGCCCCTTTAATTTTCTAAATTAGAATAATTTGGAGGGAAGGGATTTGAATTCTCCATCTCTAGGGAGGTCCTGCCCCCTTCCTAGCAGATACCTGTCTTTCAAACCAAGACACTCCTGTTCTTTGAGCTCTGCTTCCTCTTCATCCCTCACTAAGCAAACTGATTTGGTATTGGATTTCTTCTTCTGTATAGGGGTGATTGATACTAGCATGGGTTGTTCCTCTGGTTCAGCTGCAGTTTGAGTGGCCACAGTGCTTGTTGGTTTGCTTTCCTCCTCCTCTCCCTGAGGGTGCTGTCTAGTGATAAGCAGTATGCAATAAATAGTAGCCAGGGCCCAGTACGTTGCATAGGATTACACCTCTCTGGAACTGCCACAGCATTTTTCTTACAAGTATTTCTTCACTTTATCAGGGTCCTGTAGTCGCTTGGGGTGAACTTCCAAACCATTGAAGCAGAATAGTCCTTCAAAAACTGACCCATGTCCTCCCACATTCCATGCCACTCATGACTATCCACCTTTGGGGCAGATCTCAGAATGACCTTTCTAGAGATCTCTTTTGTAATTCTAAACATGGTGTGGACCACACTTAGGAGACCTGGGAGACCTAGCAACAAGAACATGCTTTCCTTAACATCCAAAGGGAATTCAGAATTATCAAAAATCATTTTAACAGGCTTAAAGAAGGAAAAGGGGGTAAAAGGCTGAGGAAAATCATCCTCCCCTGTTCTCCCCACAGGCTGGGTATGATTAGTAATGAATTCCCAGAGTTAGCATCCAAGGTAAGGGTAGGAGAGCAACACTGATCACACATCCCAAATGACCCTCATTGCCCTTGATGTTATCATGTCATAAGCTGATACCCCACAGTACAGCAACAAAGCAATCCTGATCCCTCTCCTTGCTCTGAAAAAGAGCACCAGGAGGAACACATACAGGAATATACACAAGGTTAGGTGCCACGTCCACATGAACAGACCAAGCAACATTGTGACCAGTGGTTCTGTACCCAATACAGCATATGCTTAGATCAAATTTTGTTTCCAACCCACTCTGGTCAGATATGTTGTTATCTCAACCCTTTGTGACCCACATTGGGTGCCAATTATGGCTGCCATGGTTTAGGACTGGTGTTCTCCAGTTTAGTAGTCTTGCTGAAACCACACTGCTGCTTGCTTCTCCTCCTCCCCCAACTGAAAGCATAAAAGGCAAAGATCACGAGTTAAGAACAATTTACTGGAAACAGCAATGAGATAAGAAAATGAACAGTAACAGCAACAATATTAATAATATAAGGTATAAGACACTGAAACAATTTACACATAAAACAATACCAGACCGTTCCATCCACCATGCTTTCTCCCACCAGAAGTAAGACTCTTCTTCCCATGGCAAGAGAGAGAGTCCCTTTCCCTGCCCCAGGCAATGACATCAGGTAGTATCAGATAACATTAGGGTTTTTACCTCAGCCCCTCCCATTTATCTGGGCCAAAGCTGGGACAACCAAAAGTTGTTTTCAGATTACTTTTTTTTTTTTAATCTTATTATTCATGATTCTCCATTACCAAAAAGACTACTGCCAATATCAAATCCAATACTTCACATTATGCACAGGTATTCTGTATGCAAGAAGCAGTCATTTCCTTCACTTTATAAAGCCTAGAAATTATAGGACTAAAATAAAGTAAAAAATGTGTATTCTTTAGAGGAATACATTTGTCAGCAAAGCATGAGAATTTTTTTTTAGTTATCTTAAAATGATGTAACATAAGATTGCATCTATAATTCTCTAGGAAATATTTGACATGCTTCTTCACATAGGACTTTGAAATATTTGATACTGAAACACAGACCATAGATACATTAAAGTAAATCTGAATAGAATTGTTTAAAAAGACAAATTTATTGCACTGTCCTGCTTCTAGGTCTTCTCCACAATTTGTTTTGAAAGAATATATCATAGCATGCATAAAGACATAATTTCAGGCTAAGTCCTATTTTTTTTCAAATCTCTCTTAATCATGTCTTTAAACTTATAAAGATAGATAAGTTATTTGCACCAAGAATTTAAATTCATAATGATCGGAAAGATTCTTATAGGAGCACTTTCTACCAGTGAATATTACTCTCCTCATATTCCTTTTAAAATTACCCAGTTCCAATTATTATTAAAAATAAATATATTTTTTGAATCGCTAAAATGAATATTTCTGTAGTGTAAGGAGACAGCAGAAAGAATATAAATTTGGCATGGGCACTGCCCTGTGTTGGGGGGGGAAGTAAGTTTTCCAAGAAGTTGTGTGCAAACCAATCAGTGGTCAGGTTTTGTGGACACGCCTCTGAGAACACAAGGAGTTAAAAGCAAGGACTTCAGAGGGAGTAGCCCTCTTTTTGTTTCCAGTGGCGAGGTGAGCACACATCTCTCCCCTTCCCCCCAGCTCATGGGGCTGGGTGGGGGAGGGGAGGGGAAAAGCCATGCTGGGCCTCTTCAAGATGGAAGGGTGGAGGACTGTGGAGGTGCCTTCCATCCCTGTCCCCCCCCTCCCAGGAGAGAGACTGCCGCTTCAGAGCTTCAGATATTGGCAGCAGCCGGCAGCAAAGAAAGAGCGGGGGGAGGGGGGGGGGGGAGAAAAGTTTCCGGCTGTGTAGAGATGTGCCGAGCCCGTGAGCCTGCCGGGAGCCAAGAGCTGTTAACCCTTTCTTGGGAGAAGAAAACTTTTCTAGACATTAATTCTCGTGGCTAGTGGTTTGTAAGAAGAGATAGAGACAGCCTGAGACTAAGATGACAAAAGAAGACGAAAAAGATCTCAGATAGGCAGTGATGAAGAGGAGTGGCTTTTAAGCTAGACTTTTCTTGCATAATGTTAGCCATAGACTAAACTTGAGTCTCTTTGAACATAAACTGCATTTGAGTAGATATAAACGGCTCGACTTTGCTGCAGTAACTGACACTGTAAGAGTAGAGCAAACAGAGAAGAGGAGGGTGTAGTGGTGCCCTCTGCCCTCAGGGAAGATATCTGTTCCTAGAAACCCTCGGCCCCAGGGGAAAGATAGGGAGAGCTCGGGATGCAAGCATCCTTAAAAGAGCCCTATATGGAGCTTTGGCCCATAGACAGTGGTGAGAGCACTAGACATGGAAAAGAGAGTGTCACCACAGCAGACTTCTCCAGGTGGTGCCATGGGTGACATGGAAACACATACGGGGTAGACCTGTGTTTTCTGAGGAGCAGTCTGTAGTGCGAGAGAGACTCCTCTCTCCCTTGCTGAATTGAAGATTAGTTTTTTTGAGTGGTGATTGTTTGATTTAAAACCCAAGGTTTTGGTCTATGGAGAGTAATGTGTAAGGGGTGGAAATTGGGGGAGGAGAAGAAATGTTCTGAGAAGTTTTCATTTCTGGTTTTTTGTGTGTTTAAGTTTGTTTTTTTTTTTCTTTTCTATTTCTGTTCTTACGTAGTTTAGTAAAGTTTTTTTCTGTTTTCAAGTTTTAGGCCTGCTCTGCTCTGTTCTTAATCACATCCCACAGTAGTTGTTAAGAAAAACATATATTCATGGGTGCATTAGCATCTGGCTAGTGCCAACCCATGACATGCAGTTTTGTTATTTCAGAGACTAAATATTAAAAATGGGAAATGAAATCAAATGCAGTAGAAAACTAAAGAAAAAGAAAATACAAACTAGGACATAAATTGCATCCAACACAGATTTTACTTACCTTAAGCCATTTATCAACACACTTGGCACGAAACTCGTGGTTACAGGGTAAGACTCTAAGCAGCTGCCTTGCCTCAAAGTCACACATATACACTTCACACCTAAAAAAAGAGCAAATATCTATAAACTTTACCATTTAATAACAGGCAACTTATAAGGTGTGTCTGCAAAAGTGCTTTTTAACACCCCTGGAGTATCTACAGTGATCAAACTTTTCTGAGTATAGATCTCTAGTGGACCAATGTAAAATGAGAATTTCCTTTGTTTTTTCACCATGGTTTCAAATCCCAAAGCAGACAAGGGAGTTCACTGGCCCAAGTAGTAAATAGAATTTATTATCATAATTCAAAATACTTGAACTCAAGCCTGCTGGTATAAACAGGCAGTGCAAACTCTATAGCATATTTCTTAAAGTTTTAAATTTGATTTTAGCTACATTAAAACAAAAAAAAAAATCCCAGAAAATTGCATTGAATATTTCTCAAAGCCACAGTTGATTAAAGATCACATGCATTTTTACTATGAAAGATTTCTCCTTAAATTACATCTATATTCCATTGTACATATTTTATAAACACATTTTCCCCCAGACATATCACAAACTTAAGTTCTCTGGTATTTTTATTTTTCTTATTCTCTACTATGCTAAAAACAACATTGAAGATTGCTCTATGTAGAACATCAGAGAAAAAAAAACCTCTTCAGTTCAATTTCAAACATTTGGCAGCAGTGTATATAACTTTTACTGCCTCCCACCTATATCTCGTTTCTCTGTTATGTAGATTTTTCAAACAGAATTTGTCTTAAAAATAAGAAAATATGACTGTAAACCTCAAATACTTTCAAAAGCTCTTTCAAGAGCACTTTAAACTTTAGTAATTGGAAAATATTTCAATATAGTCTGAATTCCAAGATATCTAGTATGCCAAACAAAAATTTTGAAAACTTTCTTAAAATACTGAATAAATAAATTTGGACATATAACTGAAGTGAGACTAGGCAGAATTTTAAAGTCAAGAAAAACTATATTTGACATGAAAAATAGTTTAAAAATTATAATTTTTATTTGAGTGCTTTTAGAGCACTTATGTTACAGTATTTGCCTAGTTTAGGCTGCAGTCTGAAGGAATGGAAACATTTATGTAAAGTATGTAATTTTGAGATAGATGTACTTACAATGTCTGCTCTGATTGATGATTGCTTGGACTGAACCTGTAAGATGGAAGCTGTTCAATGTCTGTCTTTGTCAGTCCTCGAGGTTTGGCTTCTCCTAGACGTTCTGCCAAATTCAACAGTGCCTATGAAACAGGGAATTTGGGCTTTTTAACATTCATTGCCCCAACAAGTTCCAGCTCTACCAGAAGTGATTTCTTCTGCCATGTCACAGATGGCAAAACCCACCTCATCACAGAATCCTCTGAGTCAAAAGGGATCCACAAGAATCATCAAGTCCAACTATTAAGTGAATGGCCCATATGGGGATTGAACATGTGACCTTGGCATTTATTAGCACCATGCTCAAACCAACTGAGCTAATCAAGAAATGTTTAGACTTCCTTCTCTCTATACAACTGCAAGCACTATGGAAATTTGTCTTTCAAAGTTTGATCATTGATGAATCATTCTGAACTGAATAAGATAGTATCTTCGGAATTTCCAAATATCCATGACCTAACTTGTTACAATGCATGCGTGGTCACAGGGTCCTAAAGAGTGACTTCGCGTCTCTGAGCCTGGGATGGCAGGATTGTAATGGCACGATTGTAATGGCACTGACGAAGCAGCAAAGAGATGGGTTCTTGTTTGGATATCTGAAAACTGTTTATTACGCAGAATAGAGGTTCAGGGACGAGAACAGCTTTGAATATAATCAGGGACGAGAATGGGGATTGGGCTGAGGGCACAGGGTTATAAACGAGACACATGGGGCAGATCTGAGGGTCAAGGTCTAATAGGGATAGGGAAAAGTGGTGCAGAAGGGTAAATAGGAACTGGGGGGAACCAACAGGGTAACAGGGGAGGAGTACTGCAGCAAGACAGAGCCAATGGGGTTCAAGGGAAGGAAGAACATTCTAGAAGGGGTACATATATGGTGAACGAGGGTTGAACAGGGTGACAAACTTAATAAACTAATAGAACAACAAAATCTAAGAGATATTAACATGTGGCTGCAAAGGTCCATGGGAGGAAGGTTTTTCTCACCCTAATCTATAGGGGTGTTTCTCCTGATGTCTGCCTCAGCCCCTCTGTGGCTGAAGCACAATAACCTTGGTGTCAGGCCCCTGGGCCTCCACACTAACTGTTAATCACTTCTGTAACAGAATTCACAGCTTGATACATGTTTTACTTTGGAAGTTAATTCCCTTTTCCCCATCTCCCACACAACTGTGTGACTAACCAGAAGAAAATGTTGACAAACTTGCTTTTTAGGAATATGCAGTGAACCTAGCTCTATGTGTCCAAGAGTTTAAAGGGACAACTTCTTACTCACATTCCACTTGTTGGGCTAACTGAATTGAGATGGAGATTTTATGCTGAGCCTTTGGAAACGAAGGCATGACATCAAACCGAATAGAGACACTTTCTGATGAAATTTTTTACTCATACAGGTAGAACACTGTACCTAAGTGATCCTCACATAAATAATTTCTGCTCCCGCATGAGGGACTCCAGAAAAGCATCAGTATAAACTTGATAGAGAACTGAAGCACAGAAGTTAAGAGATTTGATGAAAGATGCAAAGAGTACAGATTCTCAAATAGCCCAAAACCCAAAGCCCAAAATGCCAGCTACAATATGATGCTTCTTTTAACTAGCACAATAAGCATTATAGGAGAGCCTGTCATTACACTGCAAATGCTATGCAACAGGATAAATACATGTCTGAGCAGAATCAAGGCAAAATAGATACATGAGGAGGGGTAGGCAGCAGTTGAGGGCTGCCCAACAGAATCTGATGGGAATCCAACAGCCTGAGAAGCGATAAGGACAAGAGCTGGGATCAGCCCTCAATTATCTAAGACTGACATTTTATTTCAAAATATGTGACTTGCTGCGCTCTCCTTATTGTCAAGAGAAAATATATATTAAGAGATTCTTGCCAACAGCATGTTTAGCTGAACTCATCCTACAATGTTAACACAAATCTAAAGATAGCAAGGCACATAAAAAGCACTAAGTTATAGTATATTCAAAAGATTAGGGTATTTAAGATCAATATTCAAAAAACAAGAAAAAATATAAAAGAAGAGTCACATCTAGAATGGAAAGCTGAAGAATTTAGGCATTGCTAATCTAAAAGGACAGATTTGAGGAAAGGCAATAGATGCAAAATAAGGGTGTTTCTAACATCCAGTGTTAGAAACTGGTATGGAAAAATAATGTTTCTACATTCTGTCTTCATAAACATTACATTTATTTAATCTGATTTTTGTCTTTGAAAAGCAAAAACCATTTAAGTTCATGTATTAGCGTCTGCTCCTCATGAATTTGTACTTCACACACAGACATAGTTTTCTACCTCTCCATCTTCCACATCCAACTCAAAACTGAAAGCTGATCCAATTACAGGTGGCACTGGAAGCAATGATCTGCTGGAAGAACAAAAAACAGTAAAACTCAAAATCTTCCTGAAGGAAAGCCTGCAAACATGTCAGAGGTAGAGTTATGTTATTGATCCTTCTTAGATCAACAAATTCTAAGAATCAGTAAAAGGTTAAATTTGAAATTAAGAATGAAAAGAATTAAGACTTAAATTGCATCACTTTTTGGTACTTGCTGTATTGCATTTTTAAATTGCATGTATATTACTATGAAACCTCATACTTACCATAAGGTTCAGTGTTATCACAGAAATAATTTTCTTGATAGCCTGCATCACATAGTTAATATTAATACTGAACAGAGTTTCCAGATTTAAAGTTGACTTATATATCGGTGAAGATTAATAACCCAAATACATTTAATTCCCCAATACAAAAGCATTCAAGCACTCAGGATAGGATAGGATAGGATAGGATAGGATAGGATAGAGAATAGAGCATTTCAGTTGGAAGGGACCCACAGAGATCATCTAGTCCAGCTGCCTGACCACTTCAGGGCTGACCAAAAGTTAAAGCATATTATTAAGGGCATTGTCCAAATATCTTGTCCTATCGCCGATGCCAGAACTTCTGTGCTAGCTCTGATTTTCTGCATGGGCGATACTGCATGTTACACCTCCCCCCGAGCCGAGCTATAGGCAGGGCGTTTCTGAGTTTTTCGGTTCAGCAGCTCAGATATCTTTCTTCGGCGCAGGCAGAGAGCAAGGATTGAGAAAGGGAGATCTGTTGTCTTATATCCAAAGAGTTTACTCTCTGAATCGCTGGAGACAGACAACAGACCCCGGGCGCAGCAGGTTATATGCTGCATGACTTCATGGGCGCATACAGCTTCCAGCCAATAGCGAGAAAGCGAGAAAGGTAAACAAGCTTTTTGGGGGCTAATAGAGAACTAGTGAAAGGTAAAAAAATTATACAGACAAATGAAAATTGGTTTGGGGAGAGATTGGCTTAAAATCTTCAGGAAAAGAGTTGGGGTTTTACTTGACTGACAGCTCTGGGGGAATAAGCAGCTGTTGGGATGAAACTTCAGACTGAGACCAAACAAAGGGTACAAAACTGTTTAGCAAGTCTGAAACTTGAACAAACTGTAACTTGAAGAGACTGCAGCTTGAACAGACTGTAACATCCCCGCCTTTTCTTTTTAAAAGGAGAGAGTGCAGTGTAAAGAAGATTTTCAGAATCCTTCTTAAGCTTTTGGGCCGACTTCTTCCCACCATGGTTGCTCTTTTGGAACTACTACATGGTTCAACACATGAGTGGAAGAAGCTGCCTTCTTCAAACCTTGGATCATCATCATTTTTAAGGCTCCGAAAGCAATTAAGATAAGAAACACAACTACCAGAAGCCATAGAACTGATTTAACAATAGAACCTTCTCATCCCGAAAGTCTTCAGTTCTTAAAGATGTTGCCCATCCAGTCTTTGGTTTCTTGTTTGATGTCTCCAATCAGGGTCTTCATTTTTCCAATGGAAGCGTGGATGCTTTTACTCTTGGAGGATCGGTTGACGCAACAGAGACCCTCGAATTCCTCACACCCGTGGCCATGTGTGAGAAGGAGGAAGTCAATGGCAGTCCAATTTTGTAACGTGGCCTTCCTGGTAATTTCCTCATCTTTAAGGAGGTCACTAAGTGCAGTTGATGTTAAATTGGCCTGTTTCATAATCCAGCATTCTAGGTGGTCCAATTCACCTAGAGCTTTGGCTGCTGATACCTATGGCAAAAACACCGAGACAGCAACTCTTCTGGACTTTGACCAATGGAAAATTTAGAGATCATGGTTTTCATCTAATTGGTGCACACTATGTTTTTGGATGGTCGAATTTTTCTTTTGGCTCCAATTCAAAATTTTTATCTGCTTAGGCGAAAGCAGTGAAAACTGACCCATGGTACATGGGCCTCTGTAAAGATGATAGGGAATGCCTGCCCACGCTTGGTCCCCACAAATAAAAAAGTTCCCTTTAGGTAGTTTTTTGGGAACCTTGGTAGAAAAGGTGGCAACTTTGTCTACCGAAGCACACCACTTGGAAGCAGTGAATTGCTTTTTGTATTGTGCCACTTTAATAAACCTCTGTGGCCCATAACTGGGTGAATAGCCTAAATGAATACAAAAGGCGGCATGATCAGAGCTGAGGAGTTAAAACTCCTGAGGTTCTTGAACTGCCTCTCAGAGTTCTTTCATCCATGGCATGCATTGGTGGAGAGGGTTGTGTGAGGACGGACTCATTACTGGGCGCTCTTGGGGCACTAGAGGGTAGTGTGGGTTAGAACGTAAATTCAATAAACTTTCAGGAAATTGGGTTTTTTTTAAAGGGATCCCCACCAGGCAAGCCGACAAAAGGTTGTCAGCTGCTGCCATTGACATACACAGATGGTCTTGCTTCAATTCACTGGCCAGGATCACCCACACATTCTTTCAGGGTTGAGGGATGATCCACACTTCCAGAAACTGGATGAGAATTATCAGCCACAAGACGTACATCAGCATTTTTGGGGGTGGGATAACCTCAAAAAGAAAAAAGAATTACAAAGTAACAACTTGAACACATCTGATAAATGAATATGTGATCAGGACTCAGGTTTTTCCATTCCTTCTCATTGGCCCCACCTTAAGGAAGCTACTGTCACATCTTTTGGTTGATTCGCTGGCCCTTTAGATGTTTTGGGAAGATATGGTATTACCCATTTTTGAGGGACCCATTTCAGGCCAGAGGGTGAGGATATGCACATGTACCCACATCCCCAGGTTACCAGTTCATATGGGCCCTCTACCTCCCATGTCTCCGGGTTTTTCATCATGACTGGAGGGTGTTCTCTCAGTCTCAAGGAGACATTTGGACCAAAATGACGGACCACTGGAGGGTTTAGATTTTCAAAAGAGCAGTTTGGAAAATTGACAGTGAAGAGGGCTTTGCACAACCGCAGTTGTGGTGTCAATACCTTGCTGTCCCTTCTCTGCTGCTCAAGGACTCTCTTAAGGGACTGATGTGCTCTTTCAATCACAGCCTGACCTGTGGGGGAGTAGGGGATGCCCTTTTTATTCTCTTCTCCCCATTGCTGCAGGAACTCATCAAAGGCCTTGGAGGCATAGGTGGGCCTGTTCTCAGTTTTGATGACCTTGGGGATCCCCAGCATGGAGAAGGCCTGCACTAGGTATTTTTTGACATCTGTGGCCTTCTCCCTTGTGTGGGCAGAGGCATAGACTGCTCCAGAGTAGGTATCAACAGAAATATGCGCATACTTCAGTCTGCCAAATTGGGATATGTGAATGACATCAGTTTGCCACACCTCACAACTACTGAGTCCTCTGGGATTGACTCCCGAGCCTAAAGATGGGACTGCATATTTCTGATAATTTGGACATGTTGCCACAATGACCTTGGCTTGATCTTGCCTTAGGTGGAATTGGCGGACCCACTGTTGGAGCCCATGTTTCCATGGATTCTCCACAGAGAGAGAAAAGTACAGGGGTTGAATTAAAGCCTTTAGAGAAATTAGAATATATTAAGGCACGTATACATAAAGTAGAGGTTTAAGCTTTAACTTTACGAAAATACACTCCAAGTGCCTAACTGCTAGCATAGAGTTCAGAGCTTCAGGACTAGTGATATAATTTTAGACATAACAAAAATATAGTAGAGTACTGCTTGTCACCCTAGTTTTTCTGAGTTTTTTTAAACCCTTCTACTTGTTCATAAGATGGAGTCAGTTCTTTAGCTTCTATACAATATTAAAAGCAGTTTTTCACTTTCTCATGCTTTGGAACATAAACAACCTTTCTTGGTTTTGATCACTGTCCTTTGTTTACATATTTCTAGCCTGAAAATAATGTTGGTTGACAGCTGGTCTGGCCAGTGGAGTGAAGGGATAGTAACCCCAGAAGCCAATCCACAACCAGACCCACAAATGTATAAAAATGAAAGAAATAAACAGGGTCGTCCTCTTCTTGGGGAGCAGCTTTTCACTGCAGACGTCTTGCCTCCGTGTCGTTGTTTTGCGTGCTGCTTTCACATACTGCTCATACCTTTTGATACAATTTCTACACAAGTAAGATAAAGTTTTTTACACATAATAAGATAATATTTTTATGTTAATAAGATAGAGTTTTTATGTTAGTAAGACAGAGCTTTTTATGTTAATAGATATGCTATATGAGTAAGTTTTTGATAATGTTTTTCGTAGTTTTACGTACTTTAAGAATTGGACTTAGATTTGGTAGCTTACAGATAAGGATATGAATATGCATTTAGGATTTATGGATAAAAGGCCTCTGGGTTGGGAGTGGAGGTGTCGATCAATTGGTTTCCTGAAGGAGTATCTCCGTGACGGTAGAGCTGGCGACAAAGTATCTCTATAAGCAAAGTAGCAGGGGTAGCACGTGGTTTATTGTGAGGGCCTTGCTTGTAGCTGCTAGGCACAGCTAAAGCAGGCCAGGAGAGCAGGAACAGCGAACCGACCCGAGAGCACGAGGTCTCGAATACCGTACATTAAATATCTTTCTAAGTTGAATAGTATGAGTTGGACTAACCAATCTAATACAAGATAACAACATATACAGCCAATAGAAATGTCCCACCACCCAAGGCAAGCAGAAGGGGATTGTTTAATCAAACGATTTGGCCCTCAGCTTAGCAGGAGTATATTGTTTAATCAAGGGGGCTGGCCCTCAGCTTAGCAGGTCGTTGTTCACAAGCTGATGGCCCTGCACCCCACACCCTAAATCTCAAAGCTTGCTTTCATTTCTATCTCGCTTGTTGAACTCAGACTCCCAGAATCTAAACCACCATATTTGCAAGGTCTTTCTACTTCATCTTTCCCAACATCTCCCCTGTTCTGATGAACAATTAAAATACTAGAAACTGCTTTACTCATAATTTTCTGCACACACTGAAGTATGCAGGGAACTGCTACTAAAACTATAACTATTACTACTAAAATGAACAGGCCTATTTTACAAAGTTCTTTTAGCCAAGGTGCAAAGCTCTAACTATCAAACAAACAATTTAGCCATTGCCTTTCAAAAGTGTTGTTGATTTGGAGGTTGCCAAAGTTCGCCAGGATGCTGGTGGTAGTAGGTCTGGGTCACTACTTGGGATCTGACTGGTAACGTAGCGGAGGGTTGTGGAGTCGGGGCATTCATAAATTTTGCCTCGGGTGATTGGGATGCCACTATTTGTGTCGTCACGCAATGGCGTTGCACGCTCACTTTGGAGTTTTTTGGAAAGTGGGCTTGTCTTGTGTCATGCTTAGCTCGACATTGCCAGGCATGATGTTTCCCTTTCTTGCAGGCATGGCAGCGATGCGGTGCTTGTGCACCTCTTTTAATTTCTGGGCAATTTCTCACAATATGACCAGTTTTTTTTACAAAAGTAGCAAGGTGCTGAGGTTACAGCAGTTTGCATAACAGCCATGGTGTTGTTTTGTTGCTGGGAGTTCAGGTGCAAAGCAGCTAGGACTTCAGTCAGTTTTTGGTCTCGTGCCTCTGCCTGTGTTGCCTGAGCTGTAAGAGCTTGTTCAATTTTTTTCTCCTAAAGTCTTTCCAAGTTCATTTGCTTGGATAGCTGCCACTTGCTGTAGACTTCCCATTCTGTTGCAGGCTTCAATCATTTCAGGTACTGTGGGTCTTTCTTTTCCTAGGGCTTTGATTACTCTTTTACATTCAGCATTTGCGTTATTTTCAATAATGTCTCTTATCATAATTGGGCGAGCTATATCATCGCCGCATTGCCTTTCTGCTGCTTGTATCACTCAGTCTGTAAATGCAGTAAATGGTTCAGACAGCTCTTGACTAATCAGATTGTAGGCTTTTTCAAAACTTCCTGCAGGCTGAATCTGCAAAAAGGCTCTACGAGCCATTTTTTTAATGTCATCAAATACTATTCTGGGTAGGTTCACTTGATCTTCATTCCGGTCATCAGGATGTTCACCAGTCAACTTAGATATGGTAAGGGTGCAAAGGGTTGCATTGTTAGCGTAGGAAAACATATAACCACACGAAGGCGATCATATGCGGTTCTTTATTCAAGCGCGCGGGACACAAGGTTGAATGTACACCCAAATCTGATGTCCAAAGAATACAGAGTCGATTCGTGATTTTTATAGTTTAAATTATACACATGTTAACTAACCCCCACCCCTAGATACTGATTATCCTATTCCTTAGTTACTATCTTAAATCATACCTATGCTTCTACCCTGATCCACACTTGATTTGGTTAAAACAATGCTTCTCAATTATCCCCTGAGTTGCAGTCACACTTGATTCGGTCATTACAATAGCATGGAGCTGTTTGCAGAAGCTGACGCTTGTTCCGAGCTAGCTGCGTCAAGTTCCAGTTGTACGTTCTCTACTTTCCTCCCCCCACACATACCTCAACCCAGAAATTATATTTTTTAACCCTCCACCAACATTCCCCCCTTTGAAAGTATTTTCACTCTAATATACTAAGTGTAAATGCTTTCACTTAATACAGTCCATTAGGCTTCAGAGTTCATACTGGATGTTCATCTTCAAATCCTCTGTTGTCATAGGCTTTGTCCGGGATGTTGTTGCGGATTGAAGGTGCTGGGTTCCGTGCCAATGCCTTCATTATGGTCCTGTTCCAAGATGCCTTTTTCTGTATCTCTCTCTTCAGGATTCTGTAAACTAACCAAATTACTAAAAATATAATCAGTAAAATTATCAGATTTTCAAGGATAGACTTTATCCATGAACTCACATTCCATCCTAATCCTTCAAAGATTTTACCCAACCAGCTAGTAGCTAAATCCTTTTGTTCCTTTTGTGCCTCATGCTCTATTTGTTTTAACTGACTGATGTCATGTTCTACATCTGCAGTTACATTTGGGATGTGGATGCAGCAATGGTCGATTTGTCCCTTTAAATATCCACACACTCCGTGTTCTTTCAAAAGTAACATATCTAAAGCCAAACGATTTTGCAGGGTCATTTTGGTGGTGGCCTGTAATTGCACATTGAGTTCCCTAAATCCCTCTCGTGTGATTCTTGCTAATCTGTCTACCTGACCTGTGAGTCTATATAGCATTTCTCTATTTCGATAATTTGCAATGGGACCAAACAAGGATTCTAGGGCCCACCCAATCTTTACTCCACTAGAGGGTTCCTTCCAAGTGTCATCTGGGTTCTTGTCTTCTGAGACGTCTCGTTTTGCTTTTATTTGCAAGGATTCACTGCTCCTGTTAAATGGGGATTTCTTCCAAATTGGACATAAAGTGGGAAGGCCCAGGGTGATTTCTCTTACCTCCCCGTCCATAGGCAAGTGTGTTGTCCATGTGCCATCACTCATTGCCCATACAAATGGTCCTGGACTTCGAATTGTACTCCTGCTACATCCTACTATAATCTTAGAATCTATTTTGCCTTGTTTGTGTTTAATTTTCCTGCAGGCACAACCAATTTGTAAGGCTATTGCCAATGGTGACTACTGTTTCATTTCCAGATTATCAGAGGTGCAATCATAAATTTTCTTACATACCCACCAACTTACCTTATTTGCCTCTCTGACTGCTAGTATCAGTACTCGTCACTGTGGGATCTGTCTCATTTTCAGAGCCTTTCCATTTAATGCACCAGGGTGTGCTTTCCATATATTGGAATTTCTGGAGGATGCTCACAGACCATGCACTGTCCCAAGGTTCCAGTCCTTTCCAATCCTTCTCTTCACATTTCCACACCACAACACTTTCTGTAGCGTTGTCCCTGATCTTTTGATAGTGTAGAAACCAACATTGCCATTTTGCAAGGTCTTGGTCCTTAACCCACCACTCTATGATTTGTCCCAATTTGCCATTACTAAGAATGCACTCTGACTTTCTCATGGGTTGCATATAGGAATCCTCTGTTATCTTCCAGTATTCTCTGACCACCACCCTTGACTCTGGTACTTGTTTACAGTTAATTGTTTTGTTCCCTCCTATTTCAGGTAATTTTGACGTTATTATTCCCCAGCTTACTGGGTCCCCTGCTGCCTTTGGTATTGGCAGACAGGCCGTTATTCTGCTGGTATTATGCATTTTGGCAAAGTCTCTGACCAATCCAATCATTACATTCTCAGCCCGAATTTCATTAGAAATTTCTATTACTTGTGTTTTTGCCTGTATCTCTCTCTTCATTCTAGAATGAAGAGTTGTTAGTTGACCCTTCTGTATCCCATATCCCAAAGTAACAGCAATCCCTACTGGTGACATTAGTATCCATGAAATTAACATTACCCACAGGAAGAGCATGAGCACAGTTACCGATACCATTTGAACAGTTACAGATGTTTCAGCCTCAGCTTTGTTGGTCCAAAAGTTTCTACAGCCCACGACTGGACTCCACGAGGGACCTTCTTCACACGTGTGTAGTGTATCCAGGGTTCCACTCCAGCCACTTTGACTGCTGTAAAGGTGGTTAGCAGTACCTGATGGGGACCAGTCCACTTCTCTTTTAGTGGTTCTTCCTTCCAGGTTTTGATGTATACCTCATCTCCTGGTTCAGTATTGTGGACTGGATTCTCCAGGGCCAGTGGTCTGTTCCACACGAGAACACTTCGAAGCCTAGCTAGAGTTTTCCCGAGGGACAGAACATAATTATACACATCTTGTTTCCCTGTGACATGAACATTTGGATTGGGGTTAGGAGATTCATATGGTTTCCCATACAATATTTCATAAGGACTAACTGACATCCCATTCCTAGGCTTTATCCGAACCCTCAGCAATGCGATCGGCAAAGCCTGTGGCCACTGCAGTTTGGCATCCTGGCATATTTTACTGATCTGCCTCTTCAGTGTCTGGTTCATTCTTTCTACTTGCCCACTTGACTGGGGTCTCCATGGTGTGTGGAGGTCCCAAGATATTCCCAATAACTTGCTTACTTCTTGTACCACCGTGGCTATGAAGTGTGGGCCTCTGTCTGATGATATCCCTAGGGGCACCCCAAACCTGGGAATGATCTCCTGTAATAACCACTTAACTGTTTCCTTAGCTTGGTTTGTGCGACAGGGAAGGGCTTCTGGCCATCCAGAAAACGTGTCAACCCCTACTAACAGGTATTTGTATCCCCGAGTTTTTGGCAGTTCTGCAAAATCCACTTGCCAATAGTCTCCTGGTTCTATTCCTATCCGAATTCTGCCTAACTGTGCCTGTCGTCTAGCTATGGGATTGTTTTTCAGACAGATTTCACATTTAGACATTACTGACTTGGCCATTGTTTGCATCCGTACTGAGATTAGGTATGGTCTTAACCACTTTACCAATGCCTCTGCACCCCAGTGACACTCATTATGTTTTACCTGTAAAATTTCTCTCATTACCAAAGGAGGTACCACTATTTGCCCTTGTGCGGTTACATACCACCCTTCTGCGTTCTTCTGTGCCTTCAGCAGTTGTGCTAGTCTGTCATCTTCGATTGTATAGTTTGGCTTTGGAGGCAAATTAAATTGAGAGATATTAAGTCTTGATGGTATCAACGCCATTGTTTTCTGCACCTCTCGCGCTACCTGACGGGCTGCCCAATCTGCTTTTCGATTTCCTTCACAAATTTTGGAGTTGCCTGATTGATGTGCCTTGCAGTGCATGATTGCTACTTGTTCAGGTTTTTGTACTGCATCTATCAATTGTAGGACTGCATCTTGATGTTTAATATTTGTCCCTTGGGAGGACAGCAGTCCTCTTTCTTTCCATAAAGCTCCGTGTACATGCACTACTCCGAAGGCAAATTTGGAGTCAGTCCAGATATTCACTGTCTTCCCTTCACTCATCTCGAGTGCTCTGGTTAATGCGATTAGTTCTGCCCTTTGTGCAGACGTGTTAGGTGGTAGTGATTTTGCCTCTATTACTACATCAATTGTAGTTACCGCATATCCCGCGTATCTGGCTCCGTTCTCCATGAAGCTGCTTCCATCTGTAAAGAGTTCCCACTCTGGTTGCTCCAGGGGGACATCCTTCAGATCTGTTCTTGCTGAATAAGTGTGCTCGATGACTTCTAGACAGTCATGCTCTAATGGACCTTCCTCAGCTGTGGCACCTAGAAATAGAGCTGGATTCAAGAGGTTAGTTGTTTTTAGTGCAACATCATCCTGCTCAGTCAGGGTTACCTGAAACTTCATCATCCGGCTTGGAGAGAGCCAATGGCCCCCCTTTTGTTCCAGGACTGTAGTTACCATGTGTGGAACATAGACATCTATGTGTCTTCCCATTGTGAGCTTCCTGGCTTCCTGTATCAGCAGCACGGTAGCTGCCACTGCCCGCAGACATGAAGGCCATCCGGCACTTACGTTGTCGAGTTGTTTGGAAAAGTAACCCACCGGCCTTTTCCAGCTTCCCAGTCGTTGGGTCAGGACTCCCAGTGCCAGTCGCTGCCTTTCATGCACGTACAGCTGAAAGTCTTTAGACAGATCAGGTAACCCCAAAGCAGGAGCAGTTGTCAGTGCTTCCTTTAACTTCTGGAAGGCCTCTTTCTGTGGTTTGCCCCAGGTGAATGGCTGCGTCTTCTGAGCCTCGTACAAGGGTTTTGCAATCAGTCCATAGTCCATGATCCACAGGCGACACCACCCTGTCATTCCGAGGAAGATCCGCAGCTCGTGTAGATTCTGGGGCTCTGGAATAGCACAGATAGCTTGAATACGATTAGTACCCAGTTTTCTCTGCCCTTGTGAGATTTCACATCCCAGGTAAATCACAGTCTGTTGGGCAATTTGTGCTTTTTCTCTGGATACCTTATACCCTCCCATTCCTAATGAATTTAAGATCTCAATGGTTACCTTTATGCAGGTCATTTCTTCCTCTGTTGCAATCAAAATGTCATCTACATACTGGAGTAATAAATATTGGTCTCTTGGTACTTGCCCTTCTCTGGTCCAGATTTCCAGTTCTTTTGCCAGTTGACTTCCAAAGAGAGTGGGGGACCCCTTGTACCCCATCGGTAATCGAGTCCAGGTGAGCTGAGTTTTTCTTCCACTTTCTGGATGTTCCCACTCAAAGGCAAATAGTTTCCTACTTTCTTGGTCAAGGGGTATACAGAAGAAAGCATCTTTTAAGTCAATTATAGTAAACCATTTATATATCTCTTTTACGGATGCTAACAATGTATAGGGATTGGCAACCACTGGATGAATGTCTTTTGTTATTTCATTTATACCTCTTAAATCCTGTACAAGTCTATACTCACCATTGGGTTTCTTCACTGGGAAAATTGGGGTGTTGTATTCCGATTTACATTCCTCTAGAATTCGATATTTTAAAAATTTATCAATGGTCTTTGCTATTCCCTGTTGTGCTTCTGGTTTTATAGGGTATTGTTTGATTCGTACAGCCTTTGCTCCTTCTTGTAACTCTACATGTACTGTTTGTGCTAACTTAGATTTTCCAGGTACATCTGTTTCCCAGACAGAGGGAATTACTGCATCCTCTACTTCTTAAGGAATATTAGAAATTGGTTTTTCTTTTATCATCAAAATCTTTCCTGTCTTAGACTCCGGAATTTTCATTACGAGTTCACCATTCTCAAAAGTAATTACTGCCTCCAGTGCTGCCAGTAGATCGCGCCCTAAGAGCAGAGTTGGGCAGTCTGGCATGTATAAGAATTCATGGGTCAAGATCTTATCTTCAAAGCTCAATTCTAGGGGTTGCAAGAATGGCCGTACCTCCTCCTTCCCTGTGGCTCCAATGACTGCTGCTGACATGTTCCCGATTTTCCCCTCAAGATAATTTAGTACAGAAAGTGTGGCCCCCGTGTCAATGAGAAAATCTACGTCTTTTCCTTCTAAATGCAAAGTCACCATGGGCTTCCTTGATCCTGGCTCTCTCTCATGTAAAACCATGACCCTGGCTACACCATCCAGCTGATGCTCACTACTTTGATTAAACATACTGTCTAACTGAGGCTGACCATTCTGGCTAAACCGGTTTGGACACTCCCTTTTCCAGTGTCCCTCCATCCGACAATATGCACACTGATTCAGACCTAATCTACCATGACCAGAACCTCTGCCAAAGCCACCTCTATTAACGCCACGACCACCTCTACCACGTCCCCGCCCCTGTCTCTGTAAAACTGCCAAAAGGCTTTGCCCCTGTTTCTTGACAATTTCTCTGTCCCTGTTATTATAAACTTTCCAGGCAACCTCTAGGAGTTTATCCAAGTTTCTTAACTCTTCACCTTCCAGTTTCTGTAGCTTTTTCCTAATATCTTCCTGTGCTTGACTCAGAAAAATAAAGGCAAGCTGAGTTCTTCCTTGCTCACTGTCTACTTGAAGATCAGTATATCTTCTAGCTGCTTCCTTAAGTCTTTCTAGAAAGGCAGTGGGAGATTCTTTCTTTTCCTGTCGAATTTCATACAACTTAGACCAGTTCATACTCTTAGGTATTGCCTGTTGAACACCAACTGAAATCCACTCCTGATATCTCTTTAGCCTTAACATATCCACTCCAGAGGGGTCATTAGCATCCCACTCTGGGTCTGCAGTGGGAAAATTATAATCCAGTGTCCCTGTCACCAAACCATTTCGTATGTCTTCTCTAGCTCTTTCTCTTGCTGCTCGAAGAACCATATCTCTCTCTTTCTCATCCATCAGAGTGTCTAATATGACATGAATATCTTCCCAATCAGGGTTCTGAGTTTTCATTATCATCTTAACCACACGAGCTACCTTATCTGGGTTTTCTCTATACGTTCCGGCTGATTGTTTCCATATAACTAAATCAGCAGGTGAAAAGGGTACCTTTACAAAGACGGGTCCATTAGTTCCCACCCCTTGCCTTAGTGGTGCAATAATCGTTCTCTTTTGTTTGCCTGATTTTAATATACCCTTTCCTGCCTGAGGCCACTCCAGGGCCAGTTTTCCTCGTGTTCGGTGAGCTACTGGGGCGTCTAGTTCATCTGCTTCACTGTCACTACTTTCCATTCTATCTGTCTTCTTCACATTCCCCCTTTGCTTCCGCCTCACAATCACATCCTGGACAGGTGAATCTGGCGGGGGGGGTACAGGGGGGCAGACGGGACAGAAGCTGGTGAAGGAGGTGTAGGTGGGAGCGGAGGGTACCCTTGAGCTGGTGTTAGAGGGGGGATAAATCTTTCAGCGGGTGTGGGCGGGGGAGCAGGATAGCTTTGAGCAGGTGTGTGTGGAGAAGGGGGGGGTTCTCTGAGCAGGCGGAGGAGGGACAGGCACCTGGGCAGGCAGAGGAGGGGCAAGCACCCGAGCAGGCGGAGGAGCGGCTGGCACAGGCAGAGGAGGATAATTACCTTCAGCAGACAAAGGTGGGGGTGAAACATATTGTGCTGGCGCGAGCGAGGGGGGTGTAAGAGAATCAGGTGGGGTCAGAGTGAGCGGGGTAGAACTTGGTGTTGAGGGGGCTGTGGTGGTTCCGGGAGCCATGGGAGATACCAATAATTCCGATTCCAGTTCATCTCTTTTTTCCCCTAAAATTTCACTTAAAACTGCATGTTCCATACAATGCTTATTTTGGACGCAAGCCAGACACTTATTATTCTCAAGCTTCATTGCTTTCATTTTGTCAAGCCACAAAACCGGTTTCTCAAGCAAGCACAGAAATAAGTCAATATATGGTAATTGTTCTACCCTTCCATCTTGTGTACAAAGCGATCTAAGTTGCATAATAACCTTCACATCAAAAGACCCGTTTTTCGGCCACCTCTGATTTTCAGGCAAAGCGTATTTTGGCCAGTGAACATTACAATATTCAATCAACTTATCTTTTCGTAATTCCTGACCGAAGTTCCCCTCTTTCCAATGTGCCAACAAACAACCCAACGGATAAGAACTTGGTATAGAGGCATTATTGCTGCCCAAAACCTCTTTTAACCCTTTTAGTTTCTCCATATTACAGATACATAAAAACCACAGATGCCGAACCTGCAACGCTTTCGCGATGTCTGACGGACGGCTGCCTAGGCAATACCACCAGGAATTCCTTTTGCCCAACCAAGCGTAGCTTTCGCTGCGTCTTAATGGCAGGCCCCCAGACCAGAGAATAAAGAACCTTACCTCTCACCAGGGGTCGTTGTGAGCGGCGAGGGTCGCGGCTCCGATGGGCTCCCCGAGAAATCACCCGGTGCCGGCTGGAGCGTGATCGGGTCGCGGGGTCCTGGCTGCGCCCACAAGGTCCCATCCTGGGTCGCCAAAAATGTTAGCGTAGGAAAACATATAACCACACGAAGGCGATCATATGCGGTTCTTTATTCAAGCGCGCAGGACACAGGGTTGAATGGACACCCAAATCTGATGTCCAAAGAATACAGAGTCGATTCGTGATTTTTATAGTTTAAATTATACACATGTTAACTAACCCCCACCCCTAGATACTGATTATCCTATTCCTTAGTTACTATCTTAAATCATACCTATGCTTCTACCCTGATCCACACTTGATTTGGTTAAAACAATGCTTCTCAATTATCCCCTGAGTTGCAGTCACACTTGATTCGGTCATTACAATAGCATGGAGCTGTTTGCAGAAGCTGACGCTTGTTCCGAGCTAGCTGCGTCAAGTTCCAGTTGTACGTTCTCTACTTTCCTCCCCCCACACATACCTCAACCCAGAAATTATATTTTTTAACCCTCCACCAACAGCATCAGTGCTTTGCCTGTAAGTGGTCAAAACTCCTGTAAGCATTCTTCTCCATATGTGTTCCCACAGCATATATTGTGAATCTGTGAGAATTACACTGGCGAGATTTTTACAGTCATTTGGTGTCAGCGTGTGTTCTTCTATCATACTTTTAAGCAGTTGTTTGAAATATGGTGAGCAAATGCCACTGTCTTTCACTGCATTTCGTAGTTCTTTTATCTCATGAGGTGGGATAGCTGTCCATGTTCTTGTACCTTTGGCTTGTTGGCTGAATAGCACAGGCATAGCTAGAGGATTTAGACTTTCCTCTTTGCAAATCAGGCGTCTGACTTCATGCCAGTCTGTGAACTGGGAATTGTCGAAGCACTTCTGGGGGTTTTGTACCTTTGGGATTGATGCTAATGAATAATCAGGGTTTAATGTCTCATTTTGGGTTGAGAAATCTGTCCCAAACACAGGGACAGGGGGGCCTGTAGAGCTGTTTGGGAACAGACTTATTTGTTTTTAGGGGTTCTCTTGTATTTGGATCAAAGGGTTGTCATTTGCAGGAGCAAAATAGTTCTCTGTCTGTCCTGTACTCATTGAAGCAGCTGTCGTATTCCACTCTCTCCCTTCTCGTTGCACGGTTTGTGTGTTTGGCTGGGACTGTCTGGACGAGTTGTGATACAATGAAGTCTCATTCGGTGGTAGGGGTGCGGAGGGCGGGAACGCAGCTGGGTGACCGAGGAGATTCGGTGGCTGGGGTAGGGCAGCAGGCATTGCAGGCATAGGAGCTGACAGCGAAGACACATCAGCTGTTAGTTGGGCAGGGTCGTGCGGTGGTGAGGGGTCTCTCAAAGATGTGGCTGTGCCCGGGGCGGCAGCATATAGCAGAGAGGGTGGCGCAGAAGGATGCATCCAAGGCGGTGCAGGAATCGGCTGTAGCGGTGTTGTTTGTGGACTCGGTGGTGGCGGTGGAGGGATGTTTGGGGGCTGGACATGCGTGGGTGCCATGGGCTGGTGCCGTAGTGGTGGCGTGGCGGGCCGAGCTGCGGGAGGGATTATTTGCGGACAGGCTGCAGCCGGGGCTGTTGGAGCAGTAACTGGCTGGGCTGGCGGCGCGGATGGATACAGTTCTGGAATTGTGAATATTGGCGGCGGCGGCGGCCGTGCAGCCTGGCATGGGGGCGGCGGGCACAGGGATGCCGGCTGGGGCTGCACTGTGGCAGGCGGCGGGTCGGGACCGGCAGGCTGTGTCAGAGCCGCGGCAAAGGCTGTGGGGGGCGGAGGCGGGGCGTGCTGGTTCCGGGGAAGCGGCAACTGCGCATGCGCCGGCCGCCCCAGCGGTTCCGTGTGGTGCGGCATCATGGCGCACGTGCTAGGCAGGGGTTGCGTGTCTGTGTCCATCAGCGCCGCAGCCGGGACTGGGAGTGCGGGGGGCAGCGCGGCCGCTGGCTGGAACGGGGCATCGGCGGTGGCAAGAAGCGGCGGGGCGACTCCTCGCAGCAGCTCGGATGCAGAGGGCTGCGGCGGAGCCGGCACGGCCCGGGACGGGACGTCGAGAAGCGGCGGCGCGGCGAACAACGGAGGCGCTCCGGGGGGACTGGGGGCGGGAGGCTGGGCTGCCGCCGCGGGCGCGGAGGGAGGCACGGCTCTGGGCGCGGCGGCCGCAAACGTAGGGGTCTGTGCGGGCATGAGTGGAGCCGCTGGGGCGGCAGGACCACGGGGTCGGGCTGGAGCAGCGGCGGGAAGGGGGGAGGGCGCTGTTTCCAACACGGGAACAGCCGCGGCGAGCACCGGGGCCGGCGGCGGGCGGAGCACCACGGCACTGGCCGCGGCCGGGGCTGCAGTGTTTAGCGCAGCTTCTACGAGGTCCCGCGCAGCCGCGCCGGGACAAGGGAGCGCCGCCGGAACGCTGGGACTCGGAAACCTCGACGGAACACCTGGACAGGGGAACCGCGCCGGAACGCCTGGACCCGGGAACCGCGCCGGAGCCCCGGGGGAAACAAAGGGAGCCGCTGGCACGTGCACAGGGGGCGCCGGGGGAGGGGAAGCGGCGCGGCGCCGAGGGGGACACGTGGTGGTTGCGGCCGCGGCCAGGGGGGGTGGGACGACAGCAGCTGGCAGAGTCGCGGGTGGGTAGGGGCAAGCGGCCGGCCCGGCGGGACTTAGGGGGGCTGATAGGGGCTCAGGGACGGCGGTGGGCGGGCTCGCTGGGGCAGAAGCGAGGAGGGGGACCGGGGGGACTCCGGTGGAACCGGGGGCTGATATCGCGGGAGCCGGGACAGCAGGGAGCAGCGGGATGGCGCGGATCGGGGTGGGGGGGAGTAGTGGGGGCAGGTGGGGTGCCAGGGGCCGCGGGGAGAGGGGACGGGGCGGCAGGGGCTAGCGGGACGGTGGGTACCGGAGCCACGAGGTTCGGCTGGAAGGCGGTAGGCGTGTCCTGCTGCAAACTCGCGGTGGGAACGGCGTTCTTCAAAGCAGCTACCGCGGGTTGCTCCTTCGCAGCAAGGATTTCTACAAGCGCTCTGCAGGCTGGGACGAGCTCAGCGGCCGCGAAATCACGGCGGGAAATGTTATTAACGAGCTTAATTCCAACTGTGTCCCAAAATTCTTTGGTGAATACAGCTGACCGGTCAACATTTGGGAAATTAATCAAAGTCCATTCTAAGAGGTTTTTTAGCTCTTCTTTTGGTAACTTACTTTGACTGGAGTACAATAAATGCTTTAGTTGCTTATAAAGATATTTATCACTGGTAGAGTGTGATTGCCCCATTATTAGACTGATTTTTTCTCACCTGTGTGTCACCAAAGCAGGGTCCTTAGCTCAAACTGCGTGTAGTGTTGGCCAGGCACTCCCGTTGGCGTGGACGCTGCTTCACGTCCCTCTTCAGAGCACCGGCTTCGGCTTGCCGTGCTCGGGACGTCCCACTCAGAGCTGTAGTGCGGGCGGTGCTTTCAGCAACACTCGCGTGTGCTCTGACATGTAGGAGATTCCCTCAGCAGAGCTCCAGGCACGCCGCTGCCAGCAACGGCGAGACAGGGCTCGAGGGTAGCTACGCTAATCCTCAGAAGAGCTCCAAGGAGCCGCTGCTCAGCGGCGGCCCCGTGCTCGAGGACTGCCAGGTAGATTCCTCTGAGAGCCCGAGGAGGCTGCTACTGCAGTAACAGCTTCCTGTGCTCCAGGTGTACCTCAGCAGATTTTAAGAGCTCCAGCTATGGCGCTGCGCTGCAGCCGTAAGCTGTGCTCGCGACACTTTCAGGTGGCTAAAACTGGTTATTTAGTTACCGTCCATGGAGAAATCTCCTACGGGTGGAAAAGGCTGGATCTGTTGTTCATCCACGGCTGGGCACCAATTGAAGGAGTATCTCCGTGACGGTAGAGCTGGCGACAAAGTATCTCTATAAGCAAAGTAACAGGGGTAGCACGTGGTTTATTGTGAGGGCCTTGCTTGTAGCTGCTAGGCACAGCTAAAGCAGGCCAGGAGAGCAGGAACAGCGAACCGACCCGAGAGCACGAGGTCTCGAATACCGTACATTAAATATCTTTCTAAGTTGAATAGTATGAGTTGGACTAACCAATCTAATACAAGATAACAACATATACAGCCAATAGAAATGTCCCACCACCCAAGGCAAGCAGAAGGGGATTGTTTAATCAAACGATTTGGCCCTCAGCTTAGCAGGAGTATATTGTTTAATCAAGGGGGCTGGCCCTCAGCTTAGCAGGTCGTTGTTCACAAGCTGATGGCCCTGCACCCCACACCCTAAATCTCAAAGCTTGCTTTCATTTCTATCTCGCTTGTTGAACTCAGACTCCCAGAATCTAAACCACCATATTTGCAAGGTCTTTCTACTTCATCTTTCCCAACAGTTTCCGAACTATCCATCCAACCTCTGCCATCCACAGCCTGAGGGAAGTGCCCTGCCTGGGAGCTGAGACGGGATTTATAAGGTACTATTTATTGCAGTCCTTGCTGCTTGGGATCCGGGCCCCAGGGTCCTCTCTCCCTTTGCAGCACTTGCCGCAGTAACTTTGTTGGGGGCTCGGGACCCCGGGACCCCTTCCTGCCACTGCAGCCCTGATGCTGGGAACACTGCTTGGGGACAGGAGCTATAGCGGGAGGTTGCTTTGCTCTGAGGCTGGGATTCTGTGCTAAATTGCTGTTTACCCTGATGTTTCATCTTTCTGGGATTTTATGCTCATAACTGTTCTAAGACCGCTTATTCAGAACTCTTTTGCCTTCAGACCTATGCATTTATGTAATACACAACTCTGCATAAACTTTAAAATGTCTTTGGACCTTTAAGATCTTTTAACCTGTAGAAACGGCCTGTTGCAAGACCAGATACATTTTGATGAAAATTCTGATGATTCAATTTGGCCTGCTGAAAAAAATCTGGTAAATTGGCCATTTCTACTGGAGCTGCTAGGGCATCAGCCTTTCGACTGCCCTCTGCAATGTAGCCTAGCAGGTCCATGTGTGACCTTACATGCATCACATAATATGGTTGCTCTCAGTGGGAGATCAGATAGATTCGTTTCGAGAGCAAGTTGAAGAGGTTTTGGTTGGAGATCTCTCTTAAAACTGAATTTTCTGCTCTAGACATTAGCCCCGCTACATATGCCGAATCAGTGATCAGATTGAATGGTTCGGAAAACCTCTCAAATGCCCTGATGACTGCGGCCAACTCAGCAATTTAAGGAGAACCTACAACCTCCTCAATGTCTGACTCCCACTGTTGAGTTTGGGAATCCTCCAGACGCGTCAGTGAAAACTGTCAGTGCTTTAAGTGGCCTCTTACTCAAGTTTTCCTTTAGAACTAGTTTAAATTCCAAATTGAAAAATTTGTGAGCTGGACTGTGATTTGAAATTTGTCCAGGGTAGCTATTTAAAGCAAACTGAAGAGCCTCGTTTTCTTGGGGCAGCTGCTCCAACATCTCTTTTGTAAATTTTCCTGATGACAATTTGAGCGGCAAGTGAATGTATGAAAAGTCACACCCCACCAGTGCACGCAGCCTTCCTCTCGCCTTTCTGATTGACTGAGCCACCAGTTCTTGTGGCTTTGTGAAACTTTTGGTCTGTAGATGACTGAGGAACACCCACTCTATAATCAAAAGGGGGTCCCTCCGGCCCTTGTCCTTGTCCCATTGAAATATCACTCCATAGAGATGTGGCAACCACCCCAACACAATGAATTTGAATGGCAGGTCCGGCAGGCACCGATGGGCTTGCCTGTTGGACATTGCTGACTGTACCTTCTTCTATAGCCAGTCTTGCCTCCTGGGTCAATACCCTAGGTGAATCTAGCTCCTCTTCCACCATCAATAACTTGAAGAGGGGGGCTAGGTCTTTGGTGGTAATGCCTAGCCAAGGTCCGACCCAGTTCAAAGACTCACACAGTCATCAGAGATCCAACAAGGTCCTAGGGTTTTCCTTGATCACTAGCTTCTGGGGTCCAGTGGTTCTGCTGGTGATCTCCAGGCATAGAAACCTCCAAGGGGGCATTCACTGAACTTTCTCTTCCTGCAGTTCAAACCCTGCAGCAATTAAAGCATCAACAGTTACGTCAAGTGCATCATTGTCAGGGGCACACACAAGCACATCATCCATGTAAGGCAGGATGATGGCCTTTCCTGCTTTGGTGCGTACCAGGGCAGCAATGAAGCCATATACCATTGGCAAATGCTAGGACTCTTCTTCATGCCCTGCGGTAATATGGTTCAATGGTAGCATTTCATTAGGGCTTCTTGGTCGATGGAAGGAACCGAGAAAGCAAACCATGGAGCATCGGCCGGGTCAAGGGGAATTTGGAAAAAACAGTCTTCTGTGTCTATGATAGCCAGGTTCCAATTTTGGGGGAGCATCGAAGGGGAAAGCATCCCTGGTTGTAAGGACCCCATGTCCTAAATGGCCTCATTAATCTTTCAGAGGTCATGCAGGAGGCGCCACATCTCCTTCCCCAGCTTCCAAATAATGAAAGCCAGAGAGTTCCAAGGGCTTGTGGTTGGCATGATGTGACCTTTGGCCAATTGCTCCTCCACAAGCACATTGATCACCTCTAATTTGTCTTTAGATAGCGACCACTGGTCTACCCAGACTGGGCAATCAGTTTTCCAATTTAAATTCTGAGCAGGGTGCTCCTCAGGAGCTGTTATTAGAAAATCCCATAGGGTTTTTGGGATCTCAATTTTCACCCCCCATTGGGCCATGGTGTCCCTCCCCCACAAGGGATCCTCATAATCTAAAATGAATAGACTAACACCTGCCAATTGCCCATCCAGCCCCTCAATTTGCACGACACTCCTAGATTGTTTTGCGAATTTAGTGCCCCAAATACCCCATACCTTGCCCTGCATAGGTTGCAATTCCCAGTGTGATGGCCATAACTTAGAGGGAATGAGCATCACGTTGGCCCCCGTGTCCAACAATCCATCTTAGTGGCGATAGTCTCTGCTTCAATGGATTCCACATCCTGTGACTTGCTTGTTCTCTCCCACCACCTCCACCCAGTAGACGTCTGGAGACGCATTGTCCACTGGAATTTTCATTGGTATCGGGATGGCTTGGGCAATGGATGACCTGGCCCTTTGGGAGGAAATAGAGTGGGTGGACACAACGTGCCAGGAGAAAAAGTCCCCCCCATATCTGATATCATGATTGGGGGAGAAATCTGAATCTCCGAGGGCATGTGCTTGGTGTCCCAAACTATGATGTACTTACAGTCCAGTGCAAGAAAAAAGTCCATGTCCAGTGGGTCAACAGAAATCACCTGCCAGTGATGTGATTTAAAATGTACACACTTTATGGTTGTTAGCAAAAATGGTTGGCATGGCTTCCAAACTTTGTCTTCCCTAATTTGTTTTCCCCCTGCCCCTTTCTGATTTGTCCCATTTCTATCATCACATGGGGCAGGGCAGGGGTCCCCCTTTAGTTTTTGATATTGATTTGTCCCACCCTGTTTGTTATTTTGTCCATCCTGCCTGTTGTCCCCATGAGGGCAAACCCTGGCAATGTGTCCCTCTTTTTTGCAAATAAAACAATGGAGCAGTCCATTGTGCTGTTTGTGAAGTGTTGCTGCAGCTACTGTCTTTCTCGACCCCTCTCCTCTCTTCAGTGGCTCCAGAACAACAGCTATTTTTGTGCACGCCTCAATAATCATTTCCAGGGTCGGTGGTGGGTCCAGCGGCAAGGCCAATATGATCTGCTTGCAGGTGTCATTTGCATTGGC
The DNA here is from genome assembly GCF_021018805.1 of Prinia subflava. Taxonomy (NCBI): domain Eukaryota; kingdom Metazoa; phylum Chordata; class Aves; order Passeriformes; family Cisticolidae; genus Prinia; species Prinia subflava. The sequence continues at coordinate 873,277 of NW_026960613.1, forward strand.
CTGCGCTACCTCTGTCATGACTTGTAATTGCACCAACCGACTCTCCACCTGTTGTTCAATTACTGTGCAAAGCCTTTCAACAAAATCTATAAATGATTCTAGAGGAGACTGTTTAATACTGATATCATTGAATTTGGGGTCCTTTGTAGGCATGGTAATCAAAGCTTTCTCGGCAGCTCTTTTTATATGATCCAAAACGGGCTATGGGATTTTTTCAGCCTGTTTAGGTGCCACAATCCAATCCCCTTCACCGCACAAATGATCCAATGTAATTTGGTTCCCATCAGCACGAAAAGTGCAATCAGGAACTCTTAAAAGATCAGGAAGGAGTTCTCTCCCATAGAAGGTATTCTGTGGGAGTTAGGAGACATGTAAACAATTCTCGGAGGTCACCGGGAACTAGCACGTTTGATGAGAAGGTGGCTTTAAGAAGGCCTCTAAAATATTTACTCCTTCTCCCAAACTCTTTCTGGGCTTTATAGAGTTCTTTTTTATCCTGGTAAGAAAATGGTTCCCATGTGGGTTTTTGTCTTGTCCGGCTATAATGTACAGGTGCGGAGAGGCCCCTTTTCCAGGTTCTGGCTTCCCGGGTCCATCACTTCCTGGTTCTGGACCGTGGGAACCGGAAGTAGGAAGGGGAGGCAGAGCTGGCCAAGACAGGGGAGGTGACAGAGGTGTGACCGAGACCGAGATGGGCAGTACTTACGGATGACCTTATGGGAAGAGGGGGTGGAGCCGACAGGGAAGGGGAGGCACCAAGGGAATAAGAGGAGTTTTCAGGTGATGTAAACAAGGGAGGAGCAAATGGTGTAGCCAAGGTAGGGGCTGAAGCGATCTATGTCAGAGGAGGGGTGGGGCCTGAGGGCTAGGAGGAGTTGGGTGACTGAAAGGGGTTGGACAAGGAAAGAAAAGGATTGTGGGATAAAGAAGCACATGGTCCTGCCATGTGGCCTTCCACTCCCTGTGCTCCTCGGGGGCCATTTTGGGTAGACAAAGAAACTGGGGGTATTTGAGAACCTTTATGAACCATAACTTGGGGATTAGCAACCGGGGAAAAGGGTTCTAGGGAAGTATTCCTGCTGGCTGGTACCGCACCAGCAAGGCTAGGGCACTGAGGAGCCTGTGTGAGGCCAGAGAGACGGTGGCTGCTCTGCACTCCTTTGTGGTCTGCTCCAGGCAGTTCTCCCAGTTTAGGGAACAAAGTTTTAGGGCTGGGGGGCAGGCGAACTGGGGAGCTTTGTTCTGGCTGTTCCTGCATCTTCTCTTTTCCACTCAATTCCATCCAAATTAGAGGAAACAGTCTGAGGAATTCAGCAGCTGAATTGTCTTGTTTTCTCACTAGAACTGTCAGTTCCATCCCCACTTGATCCCAGAAAGGGACCTTGTCTACTTCTGAGGGGGATACATTTGGAAAATGCACAAACAGCCATCACACAAACCATTTCAACTGACACCAGGAATATTTTAACTTTTTCACTCCTCCCTCTAAGATTCCCACAACTCAAAAAAACATCCCTTTCTGTGAAGCCAACAATTTTGATATTTTTGCACCCATGACTGTCTTTCTGTCAGCTATACACACCCTTCCCTCCCCTTTGGCAAAAGCAGAAATGAAACAAAAACTGCCTGAGACTGGTCTGGATAGGGGAACGCGCCGTGCCGCTTCCCCTCGGCTTCCGTCTCCCTTGGGAAAACAGTGCACTCCCACCTGTTCACTCAGTATCCTTCAGTCTGGGATACTCACCACTTTCAGTTGTCCGGAACGAAAATCCACAGGAGAAGTTCCTCTAGCCAAAGGCAATCCTTTCTAGTACCAAAGGGTTATTACTGTGAAAAATATGGGATGTTAATTCATGTTCTTATAGGTTATGACATATTAAAACTATGAAAATCACTGTATATATGTTATATGAGAATATAAGTTTCAGTCTACCTTGAAAATTTGCGAAGACAAAAAGCAGGCACCACCCTGGAATTTAGCATTCAGAAAAGAGACAAAGGATTTACGGGAAAACCGGCTGTCTCCTCAGCACCAGGAGAAGACCCATTAAGATAAGCTATCAGTCTTCTCCTCCCTGGATGGCAGAGTCGTCAGATCATTATCGTCAGCTCACACCCTCATCCGAGCATCAGAACACCACCATTAGAGGAACATCATCATCCACATCCCCGGAGATGAACTTTTACCATTCATAAATCTGGGCGTCAATATACTCATGGGAAACCAAGAATTGACACCTCGCAGGAGAGGAGGAACTCTTTTCAGCTAAGCCGGAGACAACTATGAATTTGAATAACTAACTTGGACACAAAGGGACTATGAGGAAATTTTTGCCAGAGGTGGAATAAAGTGTATAAAAACTAAGCCCCGAACAAGGCCAATTCGTGAACTTAGGGGGGACGGCAGTCGGCCAGGTACTGCGTCCAAGTTCACCCTTGACATTTTCCTGGGTAAAAATAGTCAAGTATCTCCGCTGTGGGTGGTTTTGCAGAAATTCTGTAATTCGATCTTTTTTTTGTTAATAAACCAAAATTATAATTTTAATTGGAATATTGTATTGGCATTTATAACATTACTTTCTCCCCGCGGAGAGCTGCCAGAAATAAATCAGTGCAGTCGCAGGAGGCTTCTGATGACCAAATTCTCTCAGAAATGGATTCCACGAATCTTCCGTGGGGTCCCTGAGGGGGCCACGCACTGGGCGCCAGATATCGCCGATGCCGGAACTTTCGTGCTAGCTCTGATTTTCTGCATGGGCGATACTACATGTTACACCTCCCCCCGAGCCGAGCTATAGGCAGGGCGTTTCTGAGTTTTTCGGTTCAGCAGCTCAGATATCTTTCTTCGGCGCAGGCAGAGAGCAAGGATTGAGAAAGGGAGATCTGTTGTCTTATATCTAAAGAGTTTACTCTCTGAATCGCTGGAGACAAACAGACAACAGACCCCGGGCGCAGCAGGTTATATGCTGCATGACTTCATGGGCGCATACAGCTTCCAGCCAATAGCGAGAAAGCGAGAAAGGTAAACAAGCTTTTTGGGGGCTAATAGGGAACTAGTGAAAGGTAAAAAAAATTTTACAGACAAATGAAAATTGGTTTGGGGAGAGATTGGCTTAGAATCTTCAGGAAAAGAGTTGGTGTTTTACTTGACTGACAGCTCTGGGGGAATAAGCAGCTGTTGGGACGAAACTTCAGACTGAGACCAAACAAAGGGTACAAAACTGTTTAGCAAGTCTGAAACTTGAACAAACTGTAACTTGAACAGACTGCAGCTTGAACAGACTGCAACAGTGTTCAAAACACTGACAGACTTGGGGCATCAACCACTCTCTCTGGGAAGCCTGTTTCAGTGTTTGACTACCTTATCAGTAAAGAAATGCTTGTTAATGTCAAGTCTGAACCTCCCCTGACACAACTTTGAACCGTTCCCATGCATCCTGTCATTGGATACCAGGGAGAAGTGATCAACACCTCCCTCCCCACTTTCCCTCCTCAGGAAGCTGACAAGGTTGCCCCTCAGTCTCCTTTGCAATAATGCATATAACACAGATAATTACAACATAGTACTGGGCCAACTTCCACACTGACAGCAGACCAAGCTAAGCATTCCCATGTAACATGGATTTGACCAGAGAAGAACCTCTGCAGATACAAAGGGAAGAGCATGTGATTTTTCTGTCTTTTTCTTTAGTTAAAAAAGCATTGCCATCCCAGAATAATAACGTGTCAAAGTTTAATGCGCAACCATAGAAATAAAAAATCCTCAGCACTACAAATTAATCAGGAATGATTGTGACACACAAGCAATCTTGCCTGATGTTGGGGGTTAGATTTGCTTCTTTTTCACTTACAGAATTTTTTCCCATAAGTTGCTTGGAAAACTTAACGACTGAGTGCTTAACCAAAACAAAAAAAGTGGCTGAAGGAGATGGCAGCACAAGGCTACACTTATTGTTTTGGGTCTCCAGGAGCTTCCCTCAGAGGGGAGAGATAAGGTGAGTTTTGGGGGAAGTAAAAGAGGGTTGGGGGCAGTTTCGCTGTATCTTGCTCTTGGCATCAGGGAGGATGGTCAGGCTGCCGCTCACTGCAAGAAGAGTTCACGGTCATCACTCCATCTCGTCCTGGGAAATCTACCATCATTTGCTCGTGCACCCAAGAATCCTGAGCTCGCCTTCTCCGGCCCTGCCTCCACCGCCTCTGTTTCTTTGGAGCTTTGAGGCTTTTCCTGCTACTCTGTAGCCCTGAACTGCCTTGCCCTGCTCGGACTGCCCTGCCGTTCCAGCTACCAGAGCAAAGCATCTGATCTCATCCACCAGCCCAGGACTTTCCACCCTTCCAGCTTGGCCTCTCGGAGTCCTGCAGGGGCACCGAGATCAAACTGCCCCAGGCTTTTTGTGAAAGAAAGCCCTCGAGGTTCCTGGTTCTGTTTATTATTAATGCTGTGGTTGTTGTTGTTTGGTTTTTTTTATCATATATACTAGTAAAGAACTGTTATTCCTATTCCCATACCTCTGCCTGAAAGCCCCTTTAATTTTCTAAATTAGAATAATTTGGAGAGAGAGGATTCGAATTCTCCACCTCTAGGGAGGTCCTGCCCCCTTCCTAGCAGATACCTGTCTTTCAAACCAAGACATATCCTTTATCCCTGACCGTCTGAATGAAAGCAATCATTTGTTTTTTCTTTTTAGACATTTACTAGGGCTGCCCTTATAGCTGCCATATCTTAGTGTATGAATGTTGCCATGAAGTAATCCTTAAGCAATTTTCCTTAACAAAGTATTTTATCCTTTGTTTAAAAATCATTCTTATAGTCATCCCATGCTGCTGTATATCCCCCATAGTTGTCTGTTTCCTGTTTTGCTCTAGCTTCAAATTTTGCTAGCACTTCTGCCACTGTGCTTTCTGTGTCACCTTTCTTTAACTTCATTATCTGAAGTGCCTGAGTGTCCTGGCCCATTTTCCCTCTGGCCATTTCCTGATCCATGGGCAGTGCTGCTATTTGCATGCCTTGCACTACCAAATGTATTAAGCGTATGAAACATGGTATCAGACAGGGCAAGAACATTATCCCTGCTATGGAGCATAATATAAAGAAAACAGCCTTCTTGCACCATGCCCCCTGCCCAAATAGTTGGTCCCACCAGGAGGCCTGAAGTATGGAATTCCACTTTTGAACCGGGACATGTGCCACCTTCTTAATCTCTGTGGCTAAATCATTTATCGTCTCCCTGTAGTCATCAAATTTCTACACAGCATTCAGATTGTTTAAATTTCCTGCAAACTCATTCTTCTTCGGCCAAGAGATAGTCTAATGCGATCCAGTTCTGATACACAAAAGCCCACATTTGAGAGTGCTGTTTGGCCAATAATTGGAGTGCATCAGAGGTGTGATTTGACACGACTTCTACTACAGCCTGTAACTTTATTCGTCTATTCAATAGATAGATTTGGGTCTGATATACCCAGCTTCCATCCTGAGCCCAGGTAGCAGGGCCATAGTATTCTATTATTCTTTCCGCGGGCCAATCCTCATTCCCCCACTTCTGGTTCCCCCCTGCATTCAGGAGTTCCCTTTTTAATTCTCTCTTCTTCTTACTCAGGGTTTCATATAATGGTGCTCCCAACAGGCTGCTCTCAGACCTAGGCAGAGTGAAGAAGGAGGGCTGAATCATCCCCAAAATACAGGAGCCTTTCCACCTGTGTGGTAACTTCCTGTAGGCTTTCTTTCCACATATCCAATATATTCCACCAGGGGCTTTTCATTCAATATTTACAGTCCCTGGCTCTTCCCAATAACCCCTCAGACTCTCCAAGGATTGGTAAGGGTCTGTTCCAGAGCCTTTGTGCCAGTATAAACTGATTTGATCCATCCATTCACAGTTTGTCCCTTTTTCTCTGCCCTAATATCCCTGAGGAGGTTCGGGTTGCCAGATTTTGGTTTTATCTTTAGAATTTACAGCCAGTGTAGATACACAGGGAGTATACCCTACTACTTCTGTAAATTCTCCCCCCTCCCTGCTAATGCAAAGGGTCCCAATTATTCTTTGATCTAAAATCCACCCTTCAGGTCATGGCATAGTTTTTGATAGTGATGTATTATTACATTTCAGAAGTTCCTCTGGAGTCAAACTCTCCCCCTTCCAAGGCCATTTCTCTGCAGATTTTAGTCCTCCATAAATCCAACAATTAGATAGCCCATATTTGGTTGCAATTTCCTGCATCAGATCTATGAATAGATTTTTGTATGAAGCAGGAAGTCCATAATTGTTGTATTGCTTTTCTAGCTGCTCGTACTGTTCACTCAGCATCTTTAATCTCTCCTGTTCCATTCTTTTCCTCCTGGCCTCAGACTCCTGTCTTTTTAACTCCTGAGCTACTTGTTCTATCTTACTCTCTGGGTCTATTCCTTCTCATTTCTCGAAAAACAAAAGGTTTCATCAAACTTTAGGCAAATTCTATCATCATCATCCCTTAGAAGGTCTAACATTATTGGTTCCTTCTTGGGTAAAAGTTTACCGTATTTAAGGTTTTTCCTCACCCAATAAGTTTTCCCATTCATCACACACATTCCTAACTGTTCCTTATCATAACACAACTTATTTATCTGGAAATATGTCATGAACACAGATTCTTTTCTGCCCCTGATCCATACTGTGTGATTACACTGGTCACAAATAGGGATAGTACATGCCCTTTTGACATCCAGTTTGTGTCTTACATAGGTTACATTTCTTCCTGGCTTAGGCAGCAAACCTGGCTGTTCGCTCTCAGGCACCGTTTTTGTGTCATGGCAGACTATCTTCTCTTCCAAGTTACACATTTTAAACCGAGTGCCATTATATGTACAGTACCCTTTTACGTCGTCCTTCTGGCAATTGTACTGGGTCACAATCTTAAAGCATGGTTCCCACTTATTATCGGGATTAGGCCCCTCCGTGCTGATCTGATCTTCCAGGGGCAGGCCAACCATCCGGCACACGGCTAGGCTCAGGATCACTTGGATTCCTCATGAGTGTACTCCTCTGCCTATGCCTGCGCCCACCGGGTTGCAACTGGCGGCAAGGGGATCCGTCTTCCTGGCAGCAAGGGTATTCTTCCAGGGTTCCATAATTAGATTGAGAAGCGAACCTCCTCTTAAAGGCGCCCCACCTAGATAGCTTTACTGGGTCGGCATTACAGGGTACTTTGTTAGTTCTTCAGCACTCGATTGCTAGGACTTGTGCCCTTGTGTCCAATTGTCCCTTCACCCCCTTTTGAAATAGGAGAAACCACTCGTAGGAATCCAATTCCAGTAAGCCCAAATTTGTGGCGAGCACTAAGATGCGATCAGTCAGGTTTTGCTCTGTTTCTAAACACTTTGTGCACAAGCCCCTTGGTCTATACTCCCCTTGACAATGTACAACCCAGATCTCACAACAATAAATGCACTTAAAATGAATACATGGGGTACACGGTCATTCTGGCTTAAAACAAATTATCGTATTTCAGTCAGTCATTTATCATGTCGGCGGAGTTTGATCTTCAGGTCTCCTGGGGGAGAGGCTACTTTCCATTTGGGTTCTTCTTCTCGTCTCTGCATCTTCTTCACCCGAGATGTGTATGTCCAGCCTTTTTCAGCTGTCCGAACTGCCGTGTCTGTGGTTAGAAGGACAAGAAAGGGACCTTCCCAATGTGGAGTTAGGGAAACCTCCTTCCAGGTTTTTACTAGCACCTCATCTCCTGGTTGTATTCTATGGATGGCAAATCCCAAGGGGGTGCTCTGCATTATTATCCTCTTTTTCCTGAGTTTCTGCAAGTTCTTATTTATTGCTATTAGATACTGCTGAATTTGGCCATCCTCTAGTCTGGGATGTCCGACAGGCATCCCGTGCTCATAGGGCATTCTGTACAACATTTCAAAAGGTGATAATCCACTTTCAGAGTGGGGCATAGTTCTTATGTTTAGTAGGGCCAAAGGAAGGCACTTAACCCATGACATCTTAGTTTCTAGCATTAGTTTAGATAACTGCGCTTTCAGAGTTTGGTTCATTCATTCCACCCACCCTGAGCTTTGGGGGTGCCACAGCGTGTGATAGTCCCAGCAGATTCCTAGGGCATCTGCCAATTGCCCAATAATTTTTGATGTGAAGTGGGTCCTCTGGTCTGAATCTATGTGATCTATTATGCCATACCGAGGGATGCCCTGGGATAGCCCTGGAGCTAGGAAAGGCTTCCACCCAATGAGTTAACTGGTCCACTATTACTAGCAGGTATTTATACCTCCCCACCGTGGGTAGTTCAGTAAAATCTCCCTGAATTCTTCCAAATGGGCGATATGCCAAGGGTCGACCCCCTGAGTCCGAAGAGACCTGGTCCGGTTAACCCTTTGACATATCACACATCCCCGTACCTCCTGTTTCGCTAGCTCATAGATTCCTTTGCATCCAAAGAATTTTAAAAACTGCTCGGCGAGGGCTTGTGCTCCCCAGTGGGTCTGTTGGTGGAGCCTGTTTAGGATTTTTCTCATGTAATGCCTAGAAAAGAGTTCTCTCCCGTCAGATAATTTCCATTTCCCGTCCTCCCACTTGCCTCCTATCTTCTTGTACCCTTCGATCTCCTTGAGGGAAGGACGGGAGGGATATCCCTGGGTACCATCTTCCTGAACTTCAGGGGTATTTATCACTAGGAGTGCCACCTTCTTAGCCTCTTGATCTGCCAAATTATTTTCCTGGATTCGGAACTGTATACCTGTGGGCCTGACATTGGTCTCAACTTAGGCTTCAGGCTATGCCAGTGTCTGTGTGAAAGGCAGATGAGCAACTTTCTCATGTTAGCCTGAGAAATCTAAAGGAGGAATTCAAACGAACCTTGGGAAGTGAGAAACCATCCGCAGGTGGTGTTTTTCCAACATGTTTACTGGAAAGAAATGTTTACAAAAGGGTGTAGATGCTGAATAACCAATCATGCTCTTTGTACCGAACTACTCTATAAAACTAGAATTTAGAAGAATAAAGTTTGCTCTCATTTTTACCATCATGGAGAGTCACGTCGTTATTTCTGTGCCGTCCAAAAACCACAACAACATATACCCACCTGATGCCCCTTCACATGTACAATAGAAACGGTCTCAGGTTCCCTTATCGCTTCCAAGATCTGTCTGATTAAATCCTCATGGATCAGCCCTCTCCCTTGAGTGCTAACTAACCCTTGTTCTTCCCAAATCTTCCCAAATGTAGGTACCACCCCAAAGGCATATTTTGAATAGGTAAAGACTGTCCCTTTCTTTTCTTTTCAGTCTCCTAAGTGCCTGTAAAACTGCATATAACTCGCACACTTGTGCTGACCAGCTGGCACTCAGAGGTCCAGATTCTATCACCTCTCCCAATTTTCCATCCACTGTCACGTATGCTGACTTCCTTTTCCCTTCTACAACCCTTGCTGATCCATCCACGAACCATTTCTCTCCTTCCTCTAATTCCTCCTCTTCCAAGACCAGTCTTATCTTTCTTTGCAGTTCTACCATCTCTGCACAATTGTGAGTACACTCCCCTGATGCCTCACCAAACAGGAACTGTGCAGGATTCCAGGAAGCAGCTGTCCATAACTCTAAGTCGGGTGAATGAGTCAATATCGCTTCATATTTTAACAGTCTAGCATCTGTGAGCCACTTGTCTGCTTTGTGTTGCAGAATACTCCTTACATTGTGAGGCGTATACACCACCAAGGGTGCCCTGAAAGTGACTTTCTTGGCTTCTTCCACTAACAGTGCCACCGGGACTATCGCCTGCAAACAAGTGGGCCAGCCTCGGCTCATGGGGTCTAAGAGCTTTGATACATACTCCACCAGCTTCCTGGTTCTGGCCCAATCCTGTGTTAGCACTCTACGCCGTATGATTGCTAACATCCACAAACAGCTGAAACTGCTTCCTTATATCGGGAAGGCTCAACACTGGACCCGTTATAAGTGTTTCCTTCAACTCCCCATACCGTACCTCATCCTGTTCTGTTCACTTTATTCGATCCATAGTCAATTTCTCATATAAGAATTTTACCTTTTTGCTATATCCCTCAGTCCATTGTCTGCAATATCCCAAAAGTCCCAACAGCTGTCTAACCTCCCTTTTTGACCGTGGGGGAGGTAATGCAATAATTCCCACAACCCTATCAGGGTCTAACTTCTTTTTCCCTTGTGTGATCCAGTGGCCTAAGTACTTGACCTCCTGCTCGGTAAACTGCAGCTTTGACTTTGACACTTTCAACCCATTTTTCCCTAAGAAATTCAACAACGCTATCGTGCTTGCCCTCACGTCTTCCTCCCTATGACCAGCAATTAATAGGTCGTCCACATACTGCAAAAGTTTTGTTCCCTCTGTTGAAACAAACTGGCTTAATAACTGCCCTAATGCTTGGCCAAACAGATTGGGGGAGTTGGTGAACCCCTGGGGCAGGGATGTCCACCTGAACTGCTGTTTCCTATTTGTCTCCAGATCCTCCCACTGGAAAGCAAAATAATCCCGGCTATCTTTGGCTAGAGGACAAGTCCAAAAAGCATCTTTTAGGTCTATCACGCTATACCAAGTGTCCTCAGGGGAGATTTGATTTTAAAGGGTGTATGGATTAGCAACCACAGGGAAACTTTTTTTTGTTCTCTGGTTTACAGCCCTCAGATCCTGGACCAACCTAAAACTCCCATCAGTTTTCCATACTGCTAGAATCAGGGTATTATGCCTGGACAGGCATGGTTCTAGGATTCCCCATTTCACTAAATCATCGATTACGGGTTTTAACCCCCTTCTTCCCTCCATGGAAATGGGGTATTGTTTTATTCTAATTGGTTCCTCTGGTCTCTGAATTTCTATGGAAATTGGTTCCATTTCTAATCTCCCACCTTCTCCCTGGTTGTGCCTGACTATGGGATCTACCTTATTTTCATCTTCCTCTGTTAATCTATATAGGCTTACTACTAAGTCCAGTCCTTGCACTATTAAATTTATTCCTAGAGCTACAATCAGATCTCTTCCCAATAGGGTGTAATCCGCCTTCTCTACCAATAACGTATTCCCTAAACAAATTTTAGTTTCTGACTCTATTTCTACGTTTTTAATAACCGGAACCTTAAAGGGCTCCCCTTTTGCTCCTATCACCATCATGGTGTGTCTACTTTTTGTACACCCTTTTGGCAATTTCTAAACCATGGAGCGTTCGGCTCCCGAGTCAACCAGGAAGGATGTCTCCTCCCTATGGGGTCCTATTTTTAATTTTATCAAGGGCTCCTTAGATGTTCTCAACCACAGAATGAAGAGACCCAGACTTCCCTATTCCTCCTGGAACATATTCAAATCTTTCAACCTTTTCTTGCAATCCCTCCTAATATGTCCCCTTTGCTTGCAGTAAAAGCCCTTGGGGCCCTGCCTCTGACTACCCGAGTCCTTTCTCAGCACAGGTAGTTTCTTCCTCTGGGAGCTGTCTCTTCCAGAATCATGGGGTCGATCCTGCCTCTGCACCTCCCTGACAGCAGCAACTAACACCTTCGCCTGTATCTTCTGTCTGTCCTCCTCCCTTCTCATATAAACCTTTTGGGCATCTCTAAGCAGCTCATGTAACCCCTTTTCTTGCCAACTCTCTTTTCTAGAGTTTCCTCTGTATATCCTGTTTCGATTTTGCCACAAATTGCATTTTTAACAACACCTCCCCTATAGGGGAATTTGGGTCTGTTCCCGAATATATCTGTAGAATCTTCCTTAATCTATCTAATGACTCCAAAGGGGTTTTGTCTTTCCCCTGACATTCCCCGAACACTTAACTAATGTTTTGTCCCCTCGGTACTGCTTCTCTTACGCCTTGTATCACTATGTTCCTTAAATCTATCATATTTCACCGGCCTTCCTCCCTCTGGGCATCCCAATTGGGTCTCTGATTTGGCCATTTCAGTTCCCCTGTCGTGCCCTGAGGATTCTGGCGTTCCCACTCCTGCATTCCTGCTTGCCTAATTAATTCTCTCTCCTCTGTATTAAATAGAGATCTTAATATTGCGGTGAGATCATCGTATGAATACATACTCGTACCTAGGAACACATCAAGTCTATCCGAGACCCCCTAAAGGGTCATCAATTAATTTTGCCATCTCCTTTTTAAAAGCTCTTACATCTCCAGTATTAATCGGTACATTTACATATCCGATAATTCCTGGGGTGGTTGGCACCTCCCTTAGTGGAAGAAGATTGTGCCTATCTTCCTCCTCTTCGCTATCCTCTTCGCTTATTTTCTTTAACTTTTGCTGCATCCTCCTAGAGGGTAGGGTGGAGGTCCCTTTTGGAAGGCTTGTGGAGGGGCTAGGGCTGGGAGGGGGTGCGTGTTCTGGGGGTAGGAGGTCCTGGGGTCGGGAAGAGGTCAGGGGTTCAACCCCTGCCAGTGGGGGTTGTTGTTCAGGAAGTGGTGCCGAAGCTCCTGGTGGAGGGTCTCAAGCTGCCTGCAGGGGTTGGGGTGGGGGTCCCGGGGGTGCCGAGACTTGAGCAGGTTGGGGTAAAGCCTGTAGATATGGTGGTGGGAGATTATCCAAAGGTTCCCATGTGCTGCCTTAGGTCCCACCAGGGTTTTTAGTTTTTATTGGAAAGAGCCTGATGTCTGCCCTTTCCCATACCTTAGTATACTCATACTCCTCATCATCCCATGTCTGTTTGCCAGCTACATAAACGCACAAAGCTCTACATGTCCATTGCTCAAACGTACCAAACACAGGCCAAATTACATGACTCCTTATCTCCTCCTCAGACTTCTACACAAAAATGGATCATCTTTTCCTTAGATTTTTTTCTTCTTACAGGACAATCGTCCCAACACTCCAGTAACCACCCCAATGAGCTATCCCATGGGATTTCTGGTGTGCCGTCCTTTAGTTTCTCAGTGGATTTCTCCACCATTTTCTCCTGAGGTTTACTTTTTCGCTGTCTCATATCATCTACGCTACTGCAGTTTAGCCCGTTACAAGTGAAGTCCTAACTTCTCTGACTTCCGCAATCCTAAACTTAACCGGTACCATCTTTTTTTTCTAGTTCCTTATTTTGGTATCACCAGACTACTAACCCTGCAAGGGTCTGACAAGGAGGGTTTCACCTGGTGACGAGCTCTCTATTCGCCTAAGTTACCTGGACCTACCCTGGTCCTAGACTAAAAGGTTTACCAGCCCTTTGAACTCCTAAGGAAGTCCCTTCCCTTTTAGCCTCAGTGACAGATATCCGACCCTCCCAGGATCGGATTTGATGTGAGATAAGTCACCTGCTTCCCCCTTTACTGACTGTTTTCCTCATGGGGTCTGCACACGCCTCGTGATAATATCATGTCTCACTCACGCTCAGTCACCCCACTCAACCACGTAATACTTACGGAGCCTTTTTCCTGTGTGGATTCTTCATGCACGTCAACTTTTATGAGTGAAATTATGCCATGGTTCCATGGACCCTTTTCCCTGAGTCCTCCCTGAGTTCTCCAAGAGCCCCTCAGGGAGCTCTTATCCTGTCCTCTTTTGATTGTGGCTTTTTCTGATTAGTTCAGATGTCCAGTTGGTTCTATGAGATCTCCCCATTCTGCCGAGCCGCTGAATCAGCAGACACCTCCCAGACAGAAAGAGGGGGGACCCTGGACCTCAAAAACTGGATCCCAGACAATCTCCCAAGTTTGTTATAAATCCGTAGCCAATTAAGTCAATAAAAAGAATTTTATTAATAATTTACAAAATAGAATTTGGGAAAAAGCCACAAAGAAAATCAGTGTCGAGCTCAGGGTTGGCACTGGGTGAACTTAGCTTCGGCCTCTATCGCACAAGAGCTCCCCTGTTCACAATTTCAGTCTCTGCAGGGTCAGTTTATGTACAGTTTCTTTGGTTAGACGGGGCATTGCCTCATACTTCCTTTGTCTTTCCGATTTCTTTTCCATATTCATGTAATTCTGTCCTCATTGCCGGATGGTTGTATGGATTTCCGAGTAGAGATATATACTTGATTCGATTTCTTGGAATCTTATATTGGGATGTATGGGAATACACAAGACAGAGAGTCAAACAGACTTGATTAGCATAGCTGGTTTGATAACCAAGATGCCATGGCAGGAACAAATAGAACTGTGAATCTCAGGGTTGCTTTTCCCTGAGATTCTCCTCGGGGTTGCTGTTCCCCGAGGTAATAAGGTTTTTCATCTTCTCTTTGCCCTAAGTGTTTCACACCGGAGCTAGAGACGACAAGCTGAGTCCGCCAGTGCATGTTTCCAAGGTTGTTTATTCTTCATTATCTCTCAGTTCTTTCTCAGCTCTGCCAGGCCTCCCTGGCAGGGTACCTTATCTTAGTTCTTTCTCAGCTCTGCAAGGCATCCCCAGCAGAGCAGGACATGCGGTGGACTGGGGTGGATCAGAGAGCCCCACACCTTATGTACGGTACCCTTGACCCAACCACCGTCCAAAACGTACTTTTTATTTACAAAATTTTACCAATGCCTACTACCTATGCTAACATGTCGTTTCTACTCTAAACCAATCTCTAAAATCCAACTCAGCAAAAGATGGGGGATGAGAGCAAGAACAAGGAGCACAGGGGCCACTCCCCGATTCCTCCATCTTGTCTTTTCAACCCCATATACTAAAAATCCTAGATTACATTTACATTCTATGATAAAGGAAATACTACTTATTTTGAATTCTCTCAGCTTGTGATTCTCCATACAATGTGGGCATTCACTCCCATGGCCAGGGATCAGAGGTAGTGTCCTCCTGGGCTCTGTGTGAGGCTGGTTGACCCCCTTGTACAGATCCCAGACCCCCCTGTCCGGTCTCCAAACCCTCCAGGGTGGCCAGAGGGATGTTCTAGATTCCGACATCTCCCCCTCCTCTTTGCAGTAAAAATGCTTCTCTGACAACTCTGTTCTTGGCCCGCCGTATGCATTGAAGCAAACACGGCACAAACATCAGAAGAATCACAAGCTTCAACAGGAAATACACACATACGCTCAAAAGTTCCCTCTATCATGATAAAAGGTTAAATACATTGAACACTCCATCCATTCAAGGCTCAGTTCTCATATTAAGTTGGTTCACAGCCTTTTTCCAATTGTCTTATGTTCTCATGATGTTTCCTCAAACTTATCTACTCGTGTCCATGGGCCAGCAATGAACAATCAATTGCTGTTCTGTTTTCATCTCATACTGTCAATATCAGTTAACAAATCATTCAGTGCAAGAGAAGTGGCATGGACATACTTGTTCCGACAACAGCCCCTTTGATCCAGTGGTGTTAAAATCATCCCTGATACTATCTGCATTACCATCACAACTTGGATCATATTGTTCAACAGATCTTTTCTCTCTTGCTTTTTTATTAATGTCATGCTGGGTGTTAACAAAGAAAATCTATTGCTGCATGGACCACTCTTGACATCTGCAGGGATCACAGACTGAATCCTGTTTTCACAAATGAAAAAGATTCCACTTGGGAATTGCATTGAAACCTGGCTCTATAGTTTGTCCGACATCTCAGTGTAGTTACACCAAGATGATGCACTTTTACAAATCATGTGGCTTGGAGTGATGTCTATGATGTTATCTCTTTTGTGTCACTCCAGGAAAGACCAAATTTTTGAACCAAAAATTTCTCATTTCTGAGGTTCATAAAGAACCATAGAAAAGAATGTCATTTGAACATCCCATTTGTCCACTAGGTTGAAAATGAACTGTGAAATTGCTGGAGGGATGTCCTCTGGGATCAACTACCTGCTCAATCACCTGCCTGCTAACAAACTCATAAAACATGTTGAAAAGAATTTCCCTGATCTTGAGTATATCAAACAAAAGATGTTCAACTCTGATGCATTGGCCAGAGTTTCCCAGCCATTCTCCCTTGATTGAATCATGGGCGAAACCACCCCACTGCCTAAGGCAATTGGTGAGAACACAAGGCACGAGTATAATACTTGATTGAACTGCATGTTCAAAGGCCTCAATCTCTGTGGGAATCTTTGAAATGCAACACCACTCAAGTCCCAAGAGAAATCCCAAGTCCCAAAATCTTTTGCATGCCAAACAAAGACATGTCTGCAGTCCTGACACCAGCTCATGTCTGCGTGCTCGCTTCTCCGTTTCTTGCACCAGCGTCTGATGCCGTTGACTTTGGCAGAGGTTCTCTTGCCTTGCTGATGCTATTTTCAGCTCCTGTGAAAACACAAGCACAATCCCTGCCCCAAACCTTCAATTTAAATGATTTTCCAATCCATCCTGTGTCTGGGTTTCTGCTCAAGACTAAAGCATTCTCTTCACATTTCTCTTCAAGTTCCCCTTGATGCTTGGTGAAGTGGACTCTACAAAAGAACTTGTCAAAATTTTAAAACACTAAATTTTCCTCAACATCCAAAATTCTGTTTAAATTTGCACTCAACATTCCTCCCCTCTCCTTTTGAACCATGAAGGTTATTTCAATTTTTTTGAGATATAACACATGACATGAGTACTACAAAACATGACAAAATACTTCAATGAAAAGAATGCTCAACACAAAGAAATAATTCGGCATACCAATGAAAATGAAGCATGATTATCAAAACATTTTTGCCATCACCTCAGAGACTGCAAACTGCTGAAACACTTTCCTTCAGTGAAGATCCTGATACCCCTCCCAGGCAAGGATATCAGGTTTCATCTCAAAGTTGATTCAGCTGTTATATTAATAGGATCAAATTGCCAAGTCAAGATAACTTGCATATTAGTTTTTGGAGCAGACACCTCTGGGCTTTGTTGGCAAACAACATCCGTCCAAGTTAAAATCAAAGTCTGACCAGGACCCAAACCTCAAGTTGGAGTGATGCTCTTTAATATATCCTTTAAATAAAACCTCTAACAACAATGAACATAAAATGCTCAAAATACAACAAACTGTCATAACATTTTTACACTAAAGAAACACTTAAAACTTAAGATGAAAAATTGATCAGATCACTCAGGAACTCGTCTTTTCTGGAACTTTTCTTGAAAACAGTTGAGTACCTCTGGGAATACACAAGACAGAGAGTCAAACAGACTTGATTAGCATAGCTAGTTTGATAACCAAGATGCCATGGCAGGAACAAACAGAACTGTGAAGATTACAGGAGATGGGATTAAACCTGCTTACGGGAAGAGAGAAGATTCAATCAACTTCTGCAAGCAAAGAATTGTAAAATGAATGAGTTTTCTGAGTGATTTTTAACCTGATTAATGTAGTAGAAATTATTAATCTGTTTGAAATAGTATATAAGCTTTTGGAAATTGTGGAAAATAGGGTTATTTAATTCATGTTCTATAAATAATTATAGACTGGAAACTGTAATATATTGTATAAAGGTATGTGTGTCTGCTCAACCCGCACGTTTCACGGACTTCTGTAAAGCACCTCTCCTGATCTCCCTGGTCCAAAAATAGAAGGTGAGAACACGAGGCACTGATGAGACAATGAACACGGACCAACCTACCCCTGCCTACGTGCAGCGAAAATTACCAGGACTTACACCAGTCGAATGCTACGTGCCAGAGGGATCATCACACACTTCTACGGTTAAATTACTCAAAGCAAGGACTAACTCTGGACATTAGCATTTGAATGCGCCAGGGGACCCTTTCGGGATTTAGTATAAACAAGGTTAATGGCCGGTGCTTAGTGGAAACAATGGGAGAAAGGCTGCCGAGGGTGAAATTAAGGGTATTTAAGTTAAGCCTCTAGGTGGGCAAGGCGTGAACCCAGCTAGAGACTCAGGCTGCCAGGGTCTTTGTCTCTGGGTCACCCTTGGCTCATTTTTCCCGGGAGAAATTCTGTCAAGTAAGTGTTGCTGTTTGTGGGGTTTTGTTTTGGTTTTTTTATTACTTAAAATTCTGTAATTTGATTCCAAATTTTGTGATTTGAATTTTAATAAACCAAATTATTGAATTTGGTAATAAATTGTCCTGGCATTTATAACAGAAAACCTTAGTAAAATCGAATTCTGATCACCAAATCAGGCTTCCCATCTCTCAGTCATCACTAATACCTTGCCCTTCCAACAGGCAACATAATTGCTTTCTTCCTGACTAAATGGCTTTTTAGCATTCACATGAATATTCAAAGCCTGGCACATCCATTCTTCAAATGACCTATATTTTGGCCAGTATAAATAGTCAGATCTTATCTCCTTTTTAGTCCATTCCATCATACAATAATGTATCATTTTAATTTTATTTTTATTCTTCATGTCAGGGTTATATTCCCACTGTGCCAATGTTATCCCTAGTGGACTATTGGGAGGTATATTTACTGATGTTTTCCTGCTCCTCCTTCCCCTGGGGGTTTTCTCCTTGCTTGCTTTGTGTCCCATTTACCTAGCTTATCCTGGCACTGTCTGCACACCTTTTTTCCTTCTTTCTTAATTCCTAAGCAAATCTGACTCTACACCTTTCACACATATTTACCCAGTCCTTCTCAGGTACTGTCCAGGCTCGGGGGACTAAATGCTGTTTCCCACACACTATTTTAATTATTGCTGCCTTTCATGAATCGATCACTGTCTCCCACCACACACTTTGTATTCTTGGACTGTCTACTTCCTTGTGTCCTACAGAAATTAAGAAATTTAATGCCTGATTTCTGTCTCTTAATTCTGCTCTTTCACACTCTCCTCACTAGGCACTCCTTTGTGTATGTGAAAAACGTGAAATGATTAATTCATGTTCTTATGGTAAATTGTAAAATCATAAAATTGTATAAACTTGTATTAGGTAAAATCTATGTTTTAGGAGACTTTGCAGCAGATGGTGAAACTAACAATCCTGAAAAAACAGGCACCTCCATTCAGAAAAGAGACAATAGGCTTACAGGAAACGGACAGCCTCCTCGAGCACCGGCAGGAGACCCATAAGATAAGGTGGCAGAAACATCAATGGTTCCTGACTACTCCCTCTCCGGTCATCACCCATATCTCGATCATTCATCAACCATAAGGATCTATAGAAATTGGACATTAACATATGAACTGAGAAAAGAACTCTTTTCAGCCTGGTCGGGGAAACTCCTGAATTTGTATAGTTGGTGGGGAAACAATAGGGAATATGGGGAAATATTGCCGAGGGCAGAATAAAGTGTATAAAAACCAAGCCCAAACTGGGCAAATTTGTGAACTGTTGGGGGAGATAGCAGACTGCCAGGCTCTGTATCTCATGGTTCACCCTTGGCATTTTCCCAGGAAAACTCTGTCAAGTATCTCCGCTGTTGGTGGGTTTTCAAAATTCTGTGATTTGATCTTTATTAATAAACCAAATTAATATTTTAATTGGAATCTCGTATTGACATTTATAACATGTAGAAGTGCAATACCACCTTTTATGACAGATTTTACATTCACACAACACCCAGGGCTCACATCCGAGTCCACAACTTAAACAAAAATTCCACTCATACAGACAACACAAAATCTTTATTAAAAATTTATTCATATAGACAACAAACACTTTGCTTTTCTCCAGCCGCTTTGGTTGCCCTAAAAGCAGAAGCGCAGATCAAAGCCCCTCACTCATTTCTTACTAAAGTCCTGTCCTTTTCCTTCTTAAGCAACTAATACAGTAAAAGACACAGAAAATATTAAGCAATACACATAGTCTAAATGCCTATTCTCAATCAATATCCTCTAATTTCTGTGATTAATATCCTCTGGTTTCTAACCCCATGTTTCAATCCCCCCTTTTCAATAAACTAGTAAATTCTTTTACTTAGTACAAATCCCAGTCATTACAATATGTTTCTCTCAGTGCTTTGCCATGTACTTGGGATAGAGAGGTTAATATTGCCATTCATTGTAACAGTTTCCAGTTCCAAATAAGTATTACAAAAGACAGCACTAAACTTAGACCAACTAATATTAGTAGCACAATGATGGGATGACATCATGTTTTTAGGATTCAAGTTGCACTGGGCGACCATCCAAAAAGTGAATCCCACCAATTGTGACTTGCATCTTGTTTCACTCTTTGCAGAACCTTGTTTATTTCATTTGTGTCATGGTGGACAGTAATTAAAGTTTTCTCCTCAGTTTCCTGAATATCTTAAAATTTTGACAAGGTCCTCATGCTTAATTAATTGTCTTACTAAAGTGAGGTTCAACCCAATAGGTGTGGGTGATAACCTGTGATAGATTGTATTGTTGGACTTAACCAGCTGGTGGGATACAATTGGTGCCAAATACAGAAAGCCACACCCTAAAATCCTAAAAAAGTTACAAATACAGAGGTTAGAATGATTCCTGGTAAGCAAAGTTAAATTATCCTTGTCTATTTCTATAAAAGCACACGCAGTTCTCAAACACACACAACCGTGACTGATATATACAAGTACAGTCTTTTGACTAGTGTTTGGATGAATTTCAAAGCGACAAACACCCTGTTCAGTATCAAAACATATATCCTGAGCATCTATTGTGTTACTTTCACAAATGAACTCCAGTTGTTCCTGGGTAACGCAAGATTCCAGATTCAGAGTTTGCCATTTCTCATCCACTCTCTTTGCCCATGTTCTGAATGGTAGAGCACTGATCTCTCATGATTCAGTCCTAATGCTATAATGGGGTGAATAACATGAACTGTGGTGTTGTGGATGGTGAGCACAAAAGTGGTAGCCATGTGTTATAGGTTGACACAGTTTGGTTTTTAGTTAAAGTAGAAACAGTTCCCTGTCAGGACCTGGGGATTGTTTCTAGATACACACCTATCAGAGTCCATTTTTGAATATTGACATATTGCTGAGGAAGTTAGATGTGACTTTGAGGAATACCCATATCAAATTCTAGGTGAGTCCAAGTCACTCTCTTTCTCTTCCAGCCTCAAAGGAGGTAAGAAGGCAGTCGGGGGGGGGGGGGGGGGGGGGGGGCACTGGGACCGCCCAAGGCCTGCCTGGGCCCAGGAGGGAGGGGATAAGAATGTCCAATATGTCCCCATCCTGTCCCGGATCGAGTTTCAGCAGATGTAAACATCCTGCTGCTTCCCTCTGCTCCAGGACGGGGGTATCACCGCGAGCCTATCCAGAAAGACACTCGGAGCCAGAGTTCTGGGTTCATCAGAGCCGCAGGGCAGAAGACTTGCCCCTTGTTTATTTTTCCTATTTTATAATTCTAACAAGGTGACCATGGATTGGAGAGTTAACAGTCCCACCTCTCACCGCATTGGTCAAGGGGACTGTCACACAGTCTTGTTTGTCCCAGCATGGAATGTGAAAATAATGGCTATGTTTATAGAACATAGCTGGTGTTTACATGAAAAGAGCGTGAGAAGGTACAAACCTTCTACTTAATATGAAACGCTCAGCAGCTGGTACATTCTCATGGCGACACGGGGGGGGGGAGGGGAAGCTGGCCAGATGCCTGGCCCTGGCCCTGAGCCCTTCCCCCAGCAGGGGAAGGGGAGTCTGTGTCCTCTGATGGCAGCTCCAAGCTGCCCCCCCCCCATGAAATCCAAGGGGTGGGCAAGAGACATTTATAAGCATTTATGATTCCTGACTTCATGGCTGCCTGGAGCTTTGCTCGGCCTTGAAATCTGACAACATAAGCTGCAGCCGAGGGAGAGAGGACTTAGGTAACCTGAAGAGTCCAGAATTCCAATCCTTTCCCTGAGAGAGAGAAGGAAGAACACAAACAGAGACAGCATGATCAAAGTCAGTAAAAGAATCGATAAAGATTAT
This sequence comes from Prinia subflava, assembly GCF_021018805.1. Classification (NCBI taxonomy): domain Eukaryota; kingdom Metazoa; phylum Chordata; class Aves; order Passeriformes; family Cisticolidae; genus Prinia; species Prinia subflava. The sequence continues at coordinate 894,963 of NW_026960613.1, forward strand.
TGGAAGGAGGGATTGAGGAGTTTGCCATTTTTGGCTGGACATCTCTTGTGAAAACCATGGAGAATGGACTATTTCCTGTAACATATATATCCTGTTTGTGGGGGTGTGTGGCTTGAGTTTAGAGTTTTGGATTGATACAATTGAGATTTAATGGAGAATTTTGAATAGAGGAAGAGAAAGCGATATGAAGCCCTTTGCTTCTAGGGAAAAAGGAGATGTCTAGTTTTTGAGATGAAGATGATTTTGGAGACAGAAGAAGAGAATCTTTGCTTTATATTAGAAGAGGCATCCTTAAATGGTACCCTAAATAAGCAGGCGTAGCCCATATGCAGTGTTGGGAAAGCTCCTAATGGGAGGGACTTCACAAAGGCAGGTTCCTGGGTGGCTATCTTTGTGAGAGTTGAGGCCCACAAGAAAACAGTGGGGAAATTCATGGGATATCAAGAGAGACTCCTCTCCCAAAGTGATGGAAGATTAGGTTTAAATGATGAAACTGACTGAAAATCATAGTTTTGTCTCTCTAAATTGGTTGTGGGAAAGTGAACAGTTTGTGGGGAAGGGAGAAGAGTTTTGAAAGGTTCAAATTTGCTTCTTTTTTCTTTTGTTTCTTTTTCTAGTGTGTTAATAAAACTTTTTGTAACCTTTAAGTTGGGCCTGTTTTGCCTTTTTCCTCCCAAAGTCTATCTTACAGAAAGAAAAGAGTAAACAAAAAACATTACAAAATTTGGTGTTTCTGCCTGGTTCTGAACCAAACCAGAACACCATGTTAGCAACTGGATCATAGGTGAAGTTTACCAAAAGTCCACCAAGACAGAAATTTCTATTCAAAATCAGTAGCATTGTCCCAGATAGCTTTTTGAATTTCAATTGGAAAGGCTCCTTCACTTCCTTCTCTTATAATTAAGGCAGTTGTTGATTGCAACCATAATTGTGCTTGTATACAGCTAAAAGCCAAAGACACATTACTCTGAGCCATAGCAAGTGCATCTATGATTAACCTATGGTCTTGGTCCTCCGCTTTTTCCCAACTTGGGCACACTTTTGAAACCTGCCATTGACTGGTTCCCAATGCTAATAAAGATTGCTGTAAGAGTTGTTTTAATTTTGTTAGATCTCTTGTTGCAGTGGCCAATTTATTCATTAATATTTCTGAATCAATTCTGTTTAGGACTCCCAACCCTGTCCCTAATATTCCAGTCAGATCCCTTCGCATTCTACCCCTGCTATATGCTTGCCTTTGCAGCCATGTGGTCCAACCCTCAAAGGATGTCTTTAGGAAGGAAGAGCAGGCTGGTTGAACTTCAGAGATGTTAGTTTGCATTAGTAATTCAACATGCTTGAGAGACCATTCTGGATTAAGCAACAGTTGCTGTTGGCCTGATGCCCTGGGGGGCTGAAACAGAGGCTGGACAGAGTCAAAGGAACAAAGTGAGTATTTATTCAAAACTATACCCTGGCATCTCCAGAGCCACAGAAGTGGCCTTGCCCAGGTGTTTCCAAGATGAAGGCAAGGGGCTTGTCCTGAGATCTTACCCCTTTTACAAGTTTCCATTCATTTACATATAACAACCCACTGTCCAATCAACAACCCCAAATCACAGAACACCATCCTCCCTGCTTGCCCATCTCTTCCACGTTGTTTATGCTCGGGCCTGGAGTTTGGAGACAATGTCCTTGAATTCCTCGCCAGGACAAGACTGCCCTACCCCTCATCACCCCGTGAAGAGATCCCAGCACCACTCAATGCTATCAAACAACAGAAAACCCAGCCCTAAGGCATCAGTTCATGTCCCTTATTACATATGGGCCTATTTCATAAATTTTGGGTCCAAACCTAGGTGGCATGATTTGAGTTTGGGCTGGAGTGCAGGTATAAGTTGTAATAGGCTCAGTTGTGGCATTTATTTTAAATTTGAAGGAGAGCCCAATATTCTTATGGGCCCAAAGACAGACCACCTCAACGGTCTGTACAAACGTAAAGTTATACCAACAGTCTAATTCACTTGAATGACTACAAATGTCCTGATGTTTGTCTGTGGGAATGGTTGAAACACTAATTTGGATTGCTTTCTTATGATTGGTTCCATTAATCATCTGACATCCTATTCTAATTTCCTCTCCTATAGTCCCTTGAAGTGACCAGAGGCTTTGTTTTTGCCATTCTTGCCTTTCATATACTTGGCTTTCGTGCATAACTACAGTTAATAGGTTTAAATCTTTTATATCAGAATATTCTCCCATGGATCCAGTGTACCAGGTAAAAGCTTGGGACCAAGGCCACTCAGCATTGTTCTGGCTAGAAGTATGTTCCAATTTTTGGATTGTAATTATGATTACAAATAAAACAATTCTCTTGATTAAATTCCTGCAATCTAGATTATTAAACATTCCCGACAGCAATGTACACATTTTGTTTGAGTGAGTTTTAGTTTCAGTTCACTATTACCCAGTCTTGCTTTCCAAGGGGCCTCAGGAGCTTTCTTTACTCGAGGGTGGTGAATCCAGGCTCTTGGATCTTAATTGCAGTAAAAGTGGTGAGAAGCACTTGGAACAGTCCATCCCACTGTGGCTCCAAGGTCTTTTCTATAAGAGACTTGACATACACATAATCTCCAGGCTGTATGTCATGCACTGGCCCATCTAGCCCTCTCCTCTGAGTTCCAGCCACATGGTTTTCAGTCTCTTTGAGTTGTTCACCCAAGGCCACCATATAGGTGGTCAGTCTTTCTTCCCCTATTTGGCTGGATATCCCTTTCTGCACCCCATTTGGCCTCCCATAAAGCATTTAAAAAGGGCTTAGCTTGTATTTGGTTTTTGGTTTTGTCCGTATTTGTAGCAATGCTAGCGGGAGGGACTGGGGCCAAGGCAAATTAGCCTCTTGTCCTAGTCTTACCATTTGTTGTTTGATCAAATGATTCATTTTCTCAACCTGGCCACTTGACTGAGGGCGATATGGAATGTGAGGTTCCCAATCTATGCCCAAATGCTTACTAATCTGCTGTACTATTATAGAAATAAAATGTGGCCCTCTATCTGAGGATATTGTGACTGGTACTCCAAAGTGGGATGTTATCTCTTGCAGCAGCACCTTGGTTACCACCCAGGCTTTGGCGGTCCTGGTGGGGAAAGCCTCTGGCCATCCTGAAAAGGTTTCTGTAAGTACCAACATATATCGATACCCCCCTTTTCTTGGTAATTCTGAAAAGTCAATTTGCCACTGTTGCCCAGGTCCACGGCCCTTCCCAATTTGACCAAGTTTTGGTTTGGGGGTATTCTTGGGGTTAGTCTGGAGGCAAAGGTCACCCTGCAGGGCCACTTGAGTAACAGTGGCATATAAGTTTCTGGCAGTGATCCTTTTAATTAGATCATTATACAAGGTGTCAATTCCCCAGTGTGTCTTCTGATGCTCTTCTCTTACTAATGACCATAGTGGGTGGGAGGGGACAATCAACTTTCTTTCTTCAGTAAAATCCGATCCCTCCTGGGTGTATGTTCCCCTTTGGTCCCTAATTAACTTCCTATCCTTTTTTATCATACATGGACTTACCTTCTAGGGAAACCTGGCCATCAGGAATTAGGGCTCTCTCTACTGTCACCTCATCTTTTCCTGCTTCTTTTGCCTCTCTGTCTGCCAGCTCATTTCCTTCCTCCAATTCTCAGCTCACCTTCTGATGTGCTTTATTGTGGACAATTGCCACCTTCTGAGGCAATTGGACTGCTTCCAGTAGTTGTATTATTTCTTGCGCATGTTTGGTGTTCTTCCCTTGTGAGTTTAACAGTCCCCTTTCTTTCCAGATGGCCCCATGAGCGTGCACCACCCCAAATGCATATCTTGAATCTGTGTAAATGTTTATTCTCTTTCCTTTTGATTACTCTAATGCACTGGTTAGGGCAATTATTTCTGCTTTCTGTGCAGAGGTACCTGCTGGTAACGGCCCTGATTCAATTATGTCTCTGGATGTGGTAACTGCATACCCAGAGTGTCATTTTCTATTGATGACAGCTGCTTCCATCCGTAAACCAGGTTTCCACATCATCCAAAGGGGTGTCCTTCAGGTCTGAGCGGCTGGAGTAAGTGGCTTCAATGGTCTCCAGGCAATCGTGATGAATTGGCTCTCTTTGGTTCCCACTAAGGAAAGAGGCTAGGTTGACAATGTTAGTTACCACTATTTCTACATCATCTTGTTCTACCATGATAGCTTGGTATTTCAGGAACCGCTGTGGGGAAAGCCAGTGGCTGTCCTTTGTTTCCAGTACTGAGGATACTGTGTGGGATACTAGCACAGTGATTTTCTGGCCCAGGGTGAACTTACGGGCTTCCTGAATGTTCAGCACTACTGCTGCCACTGCTCTGAGGCAACCTGGCCATCCTTTAGCTGCTGCATCCAATTGCTTAGAAAGATAAGCAACTACCCTTATATATGGACCCAGCTCCTGTGTTAGTATTCCCAGGGCAATTCCCTGTTTCTCATGAGAGAAGGGAAAGAATGGTTTACTCACATCTGGAAGTTCCAAAGCTGGAGCTGCCATGAGGGCCCTTTTTAGCTGACCAAAGGCCTGTATGGCTTCTTTGGTCAACTGGAGGTCTCTACTCCCATTTGCAATGAGTGAATACAGAGGTTTCACAAGTAATCCATACTTGTAAATCCATAATCTGCACCATCCCATCATGTCCAGGAAGGTTCTCAGTTCTTTTACTGTCTGGGGTTTCGGGGTTTGGCATATTGATTCTATGCATGCTCTCCCCAGAGTCCGTTGCCCAGCACTGATCTCATAACCCAGGTAGATCACCTTTTGTTTTACCACCTGGGCCTTTTTCTTTGATACTCTGTACCCCTGAAGCCCCAAAAAGTTTAGAAAGCTTACCGTCCAGGCCACCCATCCTTCTTCTGTCGGAGTAGCTGTTAGGATGTCATTCACATACTGCAACAGTTTCCCTTCTCCTGGTAGAGCTTCCCAGGATTCCAAATCCTTTGCAAGTTCTTCTCCAAACAAAGTAGGTGAGTTCTTAAAACCTTGAGGAAGAACTGTTCATGTG